>NC_052056.1:81774539-82084789 GCF_903992535.2 Arvicola amphibius | reverse complement strand
TATAGTCACATGCCTCCCTACTTCTGCAGTGCTTGGAATCAATCTTACATAGGCAAGTGCTCTGCCGCTGAGCTTCGAGGAGCCACGCCTTGAGCTATGAGCAGACCAGGGCTGAGTGACAGCCCTGAATGTGGCATGGGATCTGAACGGATCCCAGAACTGCTTTCAACCAATAGAAACTTAGAGCACGTTCCAAACACCTGCTCACTCCTGTGATCTGCCTGTAATTAGGTTCTGAGACTCACCTGGCTGAGGAAAATTCCTCACGATACCAAGGCCTGGGGGCTCTGCCCCCTGACCAAATCACCCCCATCTGCCATCACGGAGGCCTGGCTGCTCCTCACACCTACAATGTCCCCAGGCAGCTGCTGAATGCAGGAAGGGCTGGCTCCATGGATGAGCAGGACGAGAAACACCCCATTCACACTTAACAGTGTGCCAGTGTGAGAGGGATTTATTCGGGATGTGCTGGGTGAAGTCAAAGATACAACCTAAATTCACTTCACCTGCCTGTTAACTTGTCTAGAGGCCGGTGGGTGAGCTGAAATGTAGCATTCGCCTGACCTTTCTTGTGTCTAACTCAGCAGTGCCGCTGTACTGCAGCTGCACCCGGAAGTCAGGACTTGTCAATTAAATGTCAATCTTTACAAGATTTTGGTCCCTCGGGGGCTGCTGAGGTATGTCGCTGACCTGGAAAACCGAAGGTATGAACTATTTCCATCTGCTGCTGCCTCAGCACCTGGCTCCCCTGTGGGAACGCCTCAACCCTCACCCTTTCACCTCTGGAACCAGAGTTTCCCCGGACTTAACCATGAACTATGATTAAAGGGTTTCTCTCACCCTGACCTGAGAAGAGGCCACTCCCTTGGCCTCGGCTTCTGTGTGCTGTGGGTAAATCCATGGCTCAGAGAAGCAAACCAAAGGGCAACTGTGTGTCCCACAGAGAGTAAAACAAAATCATGTTCACAGCTTCTAGCTGCAGTGTGGGCCACGGTGTGCTTCAAAGATGGCTTCTTTCTCGGAGGTCCCAGATTGTGAACTTTGGGGGGTGGAGGGAGTGGAGAATGGTCAGCCAACTATTTGCCGCGACTCTACTAGTCCGTGTTCACTGTGCAGTGTGTGCTGGTCCCTCCTGGCTGCTGTGACAAATCGCTACACTTTTAGTGAACAGCAGTGGCACAGCTCACAGCTCTGCAGTCCACAAGTCTGAGATGTTCCCATAGCCCATGCACGGGCCTTCTAGGAAAGGATAGCTTTGAACTTTTAATCCTCTTGCTCTGTTCCCGACCCCCAAATCCTGGGGTGACAGGCATGGACCACCATGATACAGCTATGTGGTGCTGAGGCTAAAATTCAGGGGTTCGTGCATGCTGGGCAAGCAGTATATGCCTTGAACCACATTCCCAACTCCTGGAATGGGTATCGCAGGGTTAAAAGGGTTGTGTTTCTTTCTGGAGGTTCTAGGGCAGAATCTGTTCCTTGCCTTCTCCAGTTTATAAAGGATGGTATTATTCCCTAGCCGTTGGCTCTTTCAAAGCCACACGCAGCCAGCAGAGATTAATCTTGTGTCACTGTGACCACCTGCCTCTCCTGCTTCCCTCATCTGCATTTAGAGACCCTTGCTACATAGGGCCCACCTAGTGACTCACAACAACCTCCTATCTCAAGATCAGTGGCTGAGCAACTTGGCTCCGACAACAATCTGAGTTACGCAAATAACACATTTAGTTAGACTGTGGTCATCTATGCAGGGGCATGACTCAACCTACCACACAGTATCTCACAGTATACCCTTCCAGAAACGCAGAACCAGCCCTGTCTTCTGCGGAAAAGGGAAAAAGCAGGCTCTGTAGTCAGGCAATTTGGTCCCCGCCCCCAGGATCACAGCCAAGAGACCAGGTCTACCCTGTCTACAAGTGTGTTCTATGATGTCACACGGTCTTTTTAAAAGTCTGGTATCCAGAATACAGGTACAATGAGTTGCGTAGCATTTTATATTCAAAACATGACATTTTGAAAAGGGGTCTTATGGACAAAGGGATTAAAGTAATAGGGTTGAGCGAGCTGTCTCTGTGACACACCACTGAGGCCAGAAGCTCATAATTCAAGCACCAGCTGCCAAAAGGAAGGATGACTGCCTCCCTCCACGCTCCTGAGAGGTAAACCACAGAGCTCTGTGCAAAACAGGGCGTGTCCTGTCCACAGAGCAAACATGTAAGCATTCCTCTTCCTCCTGGCCCCAGGAGCCCAAGAGGAGAGACTGACAGACTGCTGGGAATTTCAATGCTAAACCAGCTGCTCCATGGCCGCCAGCCGCCACTGGCAATGTCGAGACAGGCCGTGTGCTCCAAAGGGAAGCGGGTCCCAGTACTGGGTGTGCTGTTTTCTATCCCAAAGGAGACACGGAAGCAGTAACCAGGGCTCTCTAGGCCTTTCCTGCAAAAGGCCTGGCCGGCAGCTTGCTGGATATTTCTGGGAATGATCTAATTAAATATTAACTACTTACGAAACCTCATTCTTACATCCCTTGCTAAGCCACTGTGAAGCCAGGCCCGGGGCTCCCTCTCGTCTATGAAAAAGTTGCTCTGGAGTGGGTGAGCCCTGTGAGACTCCTTAGTACAAAGTTATTCATGAGCAACCCTTTCAATTCCTCAAAAACTCAAGGAGGGCACACAAGACGGCTCAGCAGGTAAAGGCGCTTGCGGATAAAGCAGACAACCTGGGTCTAAACACACAGGATGAAAGGAGAGAATGCCTGAACGCGTTCCCTGACTTCCACTCACAGGCTGTCCTGCATGCACACAAGAGAAAAATGCAGTTAAGAGTTTTAAAAATGAACCAAGGAAGTAAAAAGAACCACCTGACTTACAAACCAGCCACCAAACTCATGTGGTCCTCTATCAGAGACTGTCCCTCTGACATTCAGGAAGGTTACCCTTGACATAATCATTTCAGCGGAAGATCAATCAACTTGACCTTTAAAATCCCATCTCCTCCCCCATCTCTTCCTGTAGCCATCAGAGCTTTCTCTGCACCTGCTCAAAAGCGGGAGAGGAATTCTAAAACTCATTGAACAGATCAAGCTCCTGACAACACCCAGATTCTCTGTGCCAACAGTCCATCTCCCTAGGCTCTGCAACTTTACTAGCACAATTAATTATGTATTAATGACTTCACATCAAACGCCATGTTTGTTTTTATGGTGGGTGATCCAGGCTGGACCAGATGGGGATCACATGGATAAATTAATCATTTGCAGCCAGTTTGGTACCAGCACTTGGCATGCACGGAGCACTCCCTGAAGTTTATTACTATCATTGTCTATCAGAGGCACAAAGGTTAGATCTCACGTTTTCTCCTATTTCAAAACGAAACCGCTTGTGCTAACTTGTTTTGAAAGCAACCACAGGAGTCCTTGCTCTCTGCTCTGGCCAAGGGGGAAGGAACTCGCCAGTGGCACCCACAAATGCAAATATCACCAACCTGCTTTAGACACAGGTGGGAGGAGTCTTCGGCTTCCTTAAGTGCTAAAGTTTAAATAGAAAATGCAGCCATTTCGATCTTGGCTGACTTAGTCTAGCAAATAATCAAGTAGTGACCCCTCCCTCCGCGCCCCCTTGCGCGTCCACCCAAGACTTAAGAACAGGGTAGAGTTTGTAAATCAAAAAGGAGGGGACCAAACATGGTGGTATATGTCTACAATAGCAGCATTTGGGAGGTGGAAGCAGGGTGATCAGGAGTTCAAGGCCACATGAGACCCTGACTTAAAAAAAATAGACAAAGCAACCTGCACCCGTGGGTCCTAGAACCCAAATCCCATGCATGAATGAATGCGTACCAGGGCATTATTTAATTTTCCACGCCACCTTCTCAGGTCGGGCCCTCTCCTGGGAGAGGAGCGGCGCGTGGGAGCGCAGGAAGGAGCCTGGGAAGTTTCCGTCTGTCAGGCGCCTATGTTTAACGAGGGGGTGGCAGCCTATTTATAAGTGGGCCCCCGCGCGGGCAAACAAGTCTGGCGACATACGTGAAACTTTTCACCCAGCAGATAATAAGGTACTGTGCGACCGTGGAAACAGCTCGAGAGCATTGAGAGCCGGGAGCTTCCCCGGGAAGGCGGCGGGGCGCTCAGGGCGCCCCGGGCCCCGCGCGGCCGTGCGCACCTGGGCCGCGTCCGCATCCCCGAAGCCCGGCCCCGGCTGCTGCGCGGCTTCCGGTCACCTGCGCCGCCCGCGCCGCGGAACCCGCAACCGTCCGCGTAGGGCCGAGCGCACCGAGGGCCCCCGCACCGCCGCCGCCCGCCCTGCCCGCGTCCGCGCTCGCCTGCGTCTTGTCGAACTGCTCGCGCTCGGCCTCCAGGCTGTGGCCCGGCCTCCGGCTCAGCACCCGCG
Source organism: Arvicola amphibius (assembly GCF_903992535.2). Lineage (NCBI taxonomy): Eukaryota > Metazoa > Chordata > Mammalia > Rodentia > Cricetidae > Arvicola > Arvicola amphibius. The sequence continues at coordinate 82,080,401 of NC_052056.1, read as the reverse complement.
CCGGCACGTTCTTGATGCTGTTCATGTTGCCGCCGACCGTATCCCGGCCCGGCTCCGCGCGAATGAGGCGTCACCGCCCGGCCCGAGCCTAGGCACCGGGAGGCCGCGCGCCGCGCCACGCGGGGAGGAGCCGCCGCCCCTCCCGCCAGCCACTCGGCAGTCCAACCGGCGCCCCGCCCTCCCCGGCTCTGCACGCTCCGCCCCCGCCCCCTCCGGCCCCCCAGGACTCCTGGCGTGCCCCGCCCCCCGCATCCCCAGATCAACCCTAGGACTCCTGCACCCACCTTGGTCCCTTAGGACTCCCGGGACACCCTTCCCTGTACCCCTCTGTCATCCAGGACGTTCTGCCCTGCTGCTCTCTGGTCCCCCGGGACGCCCTACCCAGCACCCCTCTGGTCCCCCAGGACTCCCTGAACCCCAAGACCCTGCACCTGTGTTGTCCCCCGGGACTCACTGGGAATGCCCTTTGCATATCTGTCCCCACCTCCTTGCACACCTCTAGCTCCCCAGACCTCCCCAACACACCCCGCTCCCTGACAGACCAAATGAAAGGACCAAATACCTACTCTTTGCTTTGTACCTTCTGCCAAACCTGAGGAAAAATTAGTTGCCCGCCCCCCTCCCCGGGTCTCCCTTTACAATCGCGGGGGAGGGGGGAACTGGAGCAAATTGGGTCTCCTTGGGTTCAGGCAGTAGCCCCACGGCCAGGCTTCTTTGTCTTTTTGGTTGAGCCCAGCCATCTCTCCAGCCCCTTGTCTGAGATGAACCTGTTACAGGAAATGCTACATTGAATCAGATACCTGACCATCGCTTCCCAGGTTAGATGAAGCTCTCTAAAGACACAAAGGGACTGTTTCTTTGTCATTGCTAATTCCTCACTGTGCTGACATCCGCTGAGTTGGACAAGGCTCTCTTCGATACTACAATATTAGCCATGCTTTATCTAATACCAATCATTGAAAAGCTTTTTTGCTAGAATAACAATAGAGTAACAACAGCCAATATTTACTATACATTTATTTGCCAGGTATGGGACTAAACCCTTTATATGCATTATCTTATCCCTAATCCTCAGCAGTACACTGAGTATTCGCTAAACGACCATGGTTTAATAAAAACAAACAAATGTCTTCCTCTGTGCCAGCCGTTTCTCCGACTTCTTCTCACACGGGACCAAACCTATTCTCCTGTAATTTTCATGCATACACAAGACCACAGTCCCCACTGTGTATAGCACATCTACCACAGTGGCTTGACATCAGACACGCCCATTCTTTTTGGTAAACAGAGGCATTAGTGTGCTAGGCGTGGTGCTCGCCATGAAGTCATCAGGATTACAGGATCCCATTTAATCAAGTTTTAGAGGTATTTGTACAGACTAAGAAAAAGGTTTAAAGAGGTTAGGACAGCTCCGAAGTTCAGCCCGGGTTCATACAACTGCAAAATGATGTTTTCAGGATGTGGTCTCCGATCTGCTGGTTTCGAGCCGGCGCACTTTGACAAGCACACCAATAACGTGATACTGGAGTCTCTCTAGCTTTTACTCGAGAGATGCTCGAGTTTCTGGAGGTCAAGGTTGCCTTGTGTCACCAGCATTCTGCTCTCCACACTGAGCAGAGCACCTGGTACGTGGCCATGTTTTTGGTTTTGTTTTGTTTTTAAATCGGTATGAGAGCCAGCAATTTGGGTGCTTGCTGCCAAACTTGATGACCTGAGTTCAATGCCCAGGACCCACATGATGGAAGGAGAGAGATAACTCCTGAGTGTTGTCCTCTGACATTTATTTTCAAGCTGTGGTATGCACATGTACACATATACAAAGTAAACATATAAATAAAATTTAACTCTAAAAAGTGAGTGTGAAGGCAAGCATGGTAGCACACACCTTTAATTGAGCACTTGGGAGCCAGAGGCAGCTGGCTTCTATGATTATGAGGCCAATCTGGTCTACACAGTTAACTAAAAGAAAGTGGTGGAGCATAAAATGAAGGTTTGAAAGAATAAACCAGCCCCAGAGGTGAGACAGAGTGAAAACTTTATTCTATGGCTTATGTCATAAATGGGCATTCCTGGGAGTACAAAGATGCAAACTCCACCCCTTTGATTAGTTAGTTAGACAACTTCAGCAAAGGGACCTGGTCCATGGCTGGCTGTCACTAACAGGCTGTGATCCTCTCATTATAGTAGGGCTGTCCTTTTGGTAAATCGTGACAGCTGTTTAATCGTCCTCCAGGGGGATACAAACTAGACCCCATGTGGGAGAACTTAGGAAGACAGCACAGTTTTACTACACTGTAATAGCCACTGCCTGCCTGACACACAGGCAGGATCCACCTCGCCCCTCTCTGGTTTCATCTTGCGCCATCCTGGACTGTCACGTCTGTACAGGTATCACACTCCTTCCGGAGCCTCGGGGACCTTGCACATGCTGTTACTATACCTGGAATTCTCTTCCTGTTTGCCTGATGGGTGTCTACTCATCTGGCAGCTCTTGGGGTAGATGCTAGTTCTCTAGGAAGCCTCCCTGATGCTTCCACCCTGACGTCTGTCCCAGTAGCTCAGCATTCTACGTCACAGTACCAGTCCTCCCTGGGATTACTCAAGGTCTACTACTAGGACATGAGCAGGGCTGACTGTTCTCTCCCCGACTGGCAAAGCTGCACACAAAGAGTGTGTGAGGACCATGCGGGGAAAGTGCTCTATCACTAAGCTCCAGCTCCAGCCCCCTTTTTACTTTATGTTTTGAGATGGGGTCCCACTGAAGTTGCCCGTGTTGGATTTGAACACACCCTGTAGTCTAAGCAGGCCTTCAGCTTGCCATCCTCCTGCCAACCTCCCCAGCGGATGGGGTTACAGATCCCTGTTTGTTTTAAGCAGCACTTGGCTGAGAACCCAGAGGTCTCACTGTGCGTCTGATAGACTCTTCTGGAAGACCATCCATTTAACCCTGATGCATGTGTCTGGCATCTTAGTTGACTTTATTCACTCTTTCTTCAGACCATCAGTTACTAGCTAGGATCATCCTTCTGGAGGCTTAAGTGATGAACCTTCCTGCAATGTGCACTACCAAAATCACATCCACTGTCTTCAAGGAAAGAAAGCTAGAGGCATGACCTAGCAAAGGCTTACAAACCAGGGACACAGAAGAAACTATGGGTCACTATCCAGAATGACAGGGCTTCCATCCTTGGCCTCATACTACATAGTCTCAGTTCTAAGCATTCTCTTGGCACCTTTTGGATAAAACTGCTTTAAGTATTTACATATAATCTTGATTCAGAATTTCTTTTGGAGGGGGCGTTTCTATTTCTGTTTAAAAGGCCTGATTAGAAGTTCTAAAAATACCCTGTATCAGTCTTTTCTGATGCTGAGATCATTTCTGGCAGACATTATAGCGTGATGCAGTTGCCTCTTGATATGCTGGCCTTAGAGTGATAGAGACAAAATGCAAATCCTAAAGACTAGTTCATCTTGCAACTCGAGAAACTGTTCCTATATAAATAGAACATACCAAGACAGAGGAGTTGATCATATTAAAACCTGCCATTCTGAATTTTGCTAATTAATTCATAATACTTTTGTTGCGTAAGAGCAGGTGTTGTAAAGCTAGGCATGGTGGTATACGCCTGTCATCCCAGCACTTGAGAAATTGAGGCAGGAAGATTACAAGTTTGAGTACATAGGTATCATAGATATTTCAAGCCTATAAACTAAACTTACATTTAACTATAAAATAATGTAGAATTTCAAAACCTGTTCTACCCTAAGTTTTCTATGGAGCATCTAATTGATATTCCCTGTCAGTAGGCAAGTGGAGAAGCAGCCATGAGCCTATCACATGGAACAGCTTGGAACCTGGGGCCTCTCCAAAGGCATTGTGGGTTTCCCATTTGGCAAGTGCTGGTTCAGAATCAGCTCTGCATTCGGTTTCTTGCCAGCACCCTCACCACAAAGGTGAGCTGAACAGCTTTTCTTCTCGTGAAAATCATCTCTCAAGGAAGCCTGAAGTCTCTAACAAAGGAACACTGACCCAGCACAATACAACCTGAAAAGAATACTTTCCTGAGAAATTAACTTGCCAAGATGCATTTAAAGTTCCTTGTTAGCTGGGCAGTGGTGGCGCACACCTTTGATCCCAGCATTTGGGAGGCAAAAGCAGTCAGATCTCTGTGAATTCAAGGCCAGCCTGGTCTACAGAGCTAGTTCCAGGATAACCAAGGCTATATAAAGAAACCTTGTTTCAAAAAAACCAAAAAATACATAATAAAGTTCCTCGTTTTAGTCCTGTATAGTAAAAGGAAACCAAAAACTTATTTTTATTATTAAAAATACTTTTATTGAGTGAAATGGGTCAGTTCTGGTTAGAAGGGAGAAAGGCAAATAGTGTAATTTTTTAAAAAATATTTTTTAAAGTTAAAATAGAATTTTTAGTCTTCAATATATTTTTAAAAATCTATATAAAACTTGATCTTCCAGCAAGTGCTGTCTTGTGTAAGTGAACTGCCTACTACAGAGCCAGACAAGACGCAGCTGTCGCCTGAGGACAGACTGGCCTTAACTGCCAGCAAGGTGCTAGTGTCCCATTACAAACATTTTACACCCTCTTATCTCACGCCCATCAACACAACAAAGTCCAGCGCTAAAACCATAAGAGAAGAAAAGACCACGTCACACATAGGGAGCTGACTCTGAGAAGTTAAGTTGTAAAGTGAATATACCTGGGTTTTAAGGAGGCAGACAGCTCAAGCGGCACTTCACATGCAGGGGGTTCTCAGCACCAGGTTTAAAGAGCTTCTCTGGTATTAAACCATGTCTGCATCTTGACAGAGGTTTTCGCTTTTTTTTTCTTTCAGCATAGTTTCAAACACGTGTGTAGAGTAAGACCTCATTTCTTTAGCATGAAAATATTTTTTACACAAAAATGGTTCATCAAAAACAAAATATAGTCGCTTTAAGAAGTAAACTTTGAGATTCTGCTGCCTTTGTATTAAAGGCTGCTTCTGTGGGAATCACAATCCTCTTTGTCTTCAGGTGAAGTATGGTATCCGCTTTCTGCCTTCCAGTGAGAAGCCTGCTTCTGGGAGAGAACAAAAGCAGTCAACAAAATGAGAAGGGAACAGCACTGCACAGTGCCCAGGAGTTCCTGGCCTCTGAGACCCCGACTGCACATCCTGCTGTACTCAGCAAGGCCTCACGCTGTACTACATATGTGAAAACTCCCAGCAATGAGACGGGGGGGGGGGGGGGGGGGGGGGGGGGGGGGGGGGGAGGGGGGGAGAAGAAGGGCGAGGGGGAGGCAGGCAGATGTCTTGCTTTCCTACTGGAGAGACACCGGTGGCACCTATGCCCTGTCCGCGGGGGAGACACCGGTGGCACCTACGCCCTGTCCGTGGGAACCGCACTTGGAATGCAGGTCTGACGGAAGCAAACGGAACCCAAGAACGTGCCTCCTGGGCTCACAAAGGTCCAAGTCACAGGATTCTTTCTAGACAGACATACAGAAGCAATCCTCAAACGTAAACTTAGATGCCTTTTGAAATTTGTATTTTCTGGGTCAGGGTCTCACTAAGTGAAGCCCAGGCTGACCTCCAGCGCCTCATCTTCCTTTCTGCTTGTCTTCCTAACTTCCGGAGTGCTAGAATCACCACAGCGTATTCTACCATGTCTGACCTCGAGTTCGCCCCACCCCATTTTTTTCCTTTTGAGTCAGGGTCTCACTAGGTTTATCTAATGCCTTGAACATGTCATCCTGCCTGCATCAGCTTCCCCATAGGGACTGCAGACTGGGCCTGCAGGCCCAACTAACCAGCTTTTTGTTGTTTTTCAAGACAGGGGCTTTTTTTTGTGTGTGTGTGTAGTCCTGGCTGTCTTGGATCTTGCTTTGTAGACCAGGCTGGCCTTGAACTCACAGAGATCCATCTGCCTCTGCCTCCTGAGTGCTGGGATTAAAGGCGTGCGCCACTATTACCCGGCTAAAATCCCAATTTTTAAAGTTGGATTTATATGCCAACTCCCTTAGATATAAAATTATCAGTATTGAGAACAAAAAATTTTTTGGTCTGTATTTCTCTTACAAGTAATTGGCATTCTACTCAAGTTAATTGTAGTAAAAGTAGATCAGGCAAAAGAGGAAGATTACTGGTCAGATGAGTGTGTAGCCTTGACTCTACATTATCAACGTTCCCAGTTGCTTATTAATATAAATTTTGATATAAGGTGAGACAAGCAAAGGTGACCTACACATAGCCACGGTGAATGTCCAAGTTGACTTTGTTTCCTTCAATGACTGACAAGGGTGTTTTTGTCATCTGGCTCTTCTGAGACTTCTAGAGATTTCTAGAAAACAACTCCAGAATTAGTATCCAGGTTATAGAAATTTAAAAAACACTTTAGACAACCAGACACACATATAGCAGGAATGCCTTTCAAAGGCCTTAGAGGGACTGGAGAGATGGTGTAGAAAGCAGCACTAGTGAGCAAGCCTGATGACAGAATAGGGTGCCTGAGACTCAGTGGAAGGAGAGACCAGCTCCTAACCGCTACTCACGGATGCCACAGCGCTCTCTCTCTCTCTCTCTCTCTCTCTCTCTCTCTCTCTCCCCCCTCTTTCTCTTCCCCCCCCTCTCTCTCTCACACACACACCACTAAGAACGTTGACAGACAATGTGCTGTTTTCAGTTTTCAGAGGGGCTAAATTCAGATTCTCTCATCTTTGTCTCCATGTATCTGGGACTATAGGGACTTTTCCCACTGTACTTGGCTTACAAAGTCTTTTTTTCTTTCTCTACCTATTTGTATGGTAATGTGTATGTGTGTGTGCATGTGTTTAAGCACATGGCTTGGCATGTGTATGGTGGTTCTCCTCTGCCTGGTAGATCTAGGGATAGAACTTAGGTGGTCACCCCTGCTGGCAAGAGCCTTTACTGGTGAGCCATCTCACCAGCTCATCGTTTTTGTTTTGTTATTGTTGCCATTTTTTATTGCTTTGCTTTGTTTTTGTTTTTTGTAGCCCTGGCTATTTGGTCATAAACTCAGAGATCCACCTGCCTCTGCCTCCTGAGTGCTGGGATTAAAGGCATTCGAAACCACTTCCAAGATGTTGTTGCCATTTTTAAAGATTCTTTAAAATTATACCTATTTGTGTTTGTCTATGGCATGGCATGTTTGGGGGGTAAAGACAACGTGCCGGAATCAGTTCTCAGCTTCCACCATATGTGTCCCATGGATTGAATTTAGGATGTCAGTTTCCCCATAGACCCACAGAGCCATCTTAAAGGCTGCCTTTTTTTTTTTTTTTTTGAGATAGAGACAAAGATCCTCCTGATTCTGCCTCCAGAGTGCTGGGATTCAAGTGTGCACCATATTTCTGGCTTAATTTTTCTTTATTTTATTGCTTGTTTGCATGTTTGTTTTGGAACAAGGTCTTGCAGTCCTGCTATCCTGGAACTCGCTTGCTACGTAGACCAGGTTGTACAGATATGGTATAGAGTACATACGAACAAAATCACTCATACACATAAAATAGCAATAAATATATCTTTTAAAAAGTACAAATGTGGCTGGGCAGTGGTGGTGTAATCCCAGCACTCGGGAGGCAGAGGCAGGTGGATCTCTATGAGTTCAAGGACAGCCTGGTCTAGAGAGCAAGTTCCAGGACAGCCAGGGCTACACAGAGAAACCCTTTCTCAAAACTAAACCAAAAGTGTTAGCATGGGCAGGTAATCCCAGAGCTGCAGGATGGAGAGAGGTTGATCATTGACCAGGCAGACTAGCCTACTTGGTGAGCTCTGGGATAAAGGTATATGTCACCACGCCTGACCACTTTTTTGGTTTTTTGAGATAAGGTCTTACTATGTAGCCCAGGCTGGCCTTAAACTCATGATCCTCTAACCTCAGCCTCCCAAATTTTGGAATTACAGGCATAAATCTTAAGCTTATAAATAGAATGTCCAGTCCTGTGTATTAATCACAATGCCACGCTTGGCCTAGGGTTGAGTTGCCCCGTTCTCAATTATAGTGAGGGGTTGCCCTGGGTGTGGCCAGCAGTACTGCAATTTACTCTTTCCTTTTTTTCTGTCTACTTACTGGGGTTCTGCTGTTATTGTTGTTATTGAATAGTTCATACATTCACAGTGGTTGAAAAACCAAATAATATCTAAAAATGGGGTCAGTGAGGTGTCTTTAACAGCTAAAGGTTCCCACCAGCAAGCCTGACAACCTGAGTTGGACCCCAAGGATCCACATGGTGGAAGGAGAGCTGTCTTCTGAGCCCGCCCGTGAGCTGTCGCACATATCAACTGTTCACTAAATAACACCATAAGAGAGCATACATGAAGGACTGTGCTCTGTACCTCTGTGTCCTGCTGGGCTCAGTCCCTGTCCCATGTAAACAGGCTCTCGGCTATTATGCAAAGCTGAAAGGAAAACCTAGAGTTGTGCCATTTTGTAGTCTTGCAGAAGTCCCTGGGAGAGTCACAAAGTGACAGTGCTTGTCAAAGGACAGGAGCCTTGCAGTTGGAGCCCCCCAGTGTGGCAGGGGAGCGTCTGTCCACAGAGTCGCTCCCCTTGTCTTTAGCTGTGGATGGCGATGCCTCAGAGAGGGGGAGTGGCTGCTCAGAACATTGCCCTGCTTCCTTGTTGCAAAAACAAGCATTTTTTTTTTTTTTATAAAACTGTTTGCTTTTCCTATTTCTTGCGTTAGCAAGTTCAAAGGAATGGGGGAAAGAGTGTGTGAAACTTGTTACCAAGTACATTTCTGCTGTTTAAGTTCTGTTTCTTGACATCTCCAGAACCAGTTAATCCATATGAAAATATTCTGTTTGGAGCCAGTGTTTTTGGTTTTTGTTTTCTTCAGTTAACTGATTTTCTGATCGTGGCTGTGGAATGCTGAGTAAAGGATTTAATCACCTTCCCTCATCTATAAAGTGAAGGTTTGGGGGAGGGAGTGGGAACTTGGATTGGTATGTAAAATAAAAAAAAGTTTGTTTTTCTTTTTTAAAAAAAGAAAAAAGTGAAGTATTAGGATTAGATATTTCTTCTGGGTCTTCCCAACTCAAAATTCTCTCAAATCAAGTTTCCAGCAGCCTTGCACGGCTTCCATATCTTTTCAATCCAGACCTGAGGCCACAGCTTTGTCCTTTCCCTGTGCTTCACTCCTAACCCCCGTTCCAGGTCATTACTGTGCAGCTCGGGTAGCCGGTGATCAACCACCGTGTGCCGTGATGGAGGCTGTCATGGAGACAATTCACAAACATGCAGATCCACACCATGGAGACCAAAATGAGAGAGCTCTGCGTTAAGCTGAGGGAGCAGATCGGATCTCACACAAACCCAACGCCCTCTTCCGGCCTTCCCGAGCACTGAACAGACATGGTGCACAACACAAGGCAGGCAAAACATTCACACACGTAAAAATAATCTTTTAAAGAATGCAAGTGTGGCCGGTTGTGGTGGCGCATGCCAGTAGGATTTGCTGAAGGAAGCAAGGGCAGGATTAAATTTTATTATTAAAAAAAAAAAGAATGCAAGTGTGTTAGAATATGCTGGAAATCTCAGAGGCGGGGAAGCAGAGAGGTGAGCAGCCAGACTAGCTTACTTGGTGAGAGGCACCCGAGGAACACTACCCAACACTGTCCTCTGACCTCCATCAGCATTTGCACACATATGTATGTGTATTTGCACATACAAGTGCACCCCACATGCACACACAGTCACACAATAGGGTATCAATTGGCAATGAAGGACACAGTACCAATGCACCAACAATATAGATGACTCTTAAAACACCAAGAAAAAGGTGAAGAGTAAACACAGGCTGGAGGGGAGGTCTCATGTTGGTTCCCAGCACCGAATAGAAAAAAGTATATGCTATGTGGCTGCATTTCTACAAAGCTCTGCATCAGGCATAACTAGTCTGCAGGGATGTGGGGTGAGTCCAGAGGCCTCACTTCAAAGGGCTCTCAAGGAGCTTCCTGCAATAGAAATTCTCTTCTCACTGGCTACTACAATGGGTACACACACGACCAGGGCTACTGAATCAGCAGGATTTTCATTAAAGCAGGAGGACAGACATTGAAGACATCTTGTGTTGTGTGCTTATGTGTGCAGGTTCGAGTGTCAACACATGTGAGTAAAGGCCAGAGGAGGACATGGGTGTCCTGCTCACTACGCCATGTAATCCTTTGAGATCAAGTCTCTCTGGATCTAGAGCTAGACTGGCAGCCGACAGGCCTCAGAACTCCCACAGTACCAGAGTGTAGCGCACACGTCCACGTGTGGCTTTATGTGGGTGCTGCGGTGTGAACGCAGGTCCTCACGTTTATGCAACAAGGTTCTTACCACTCGGCCACCTCCCTAGCCCCACATTAAAGTTGTTTTTAATGAGATGTCTTCATTTTGTTGTATGTAAATTATACTTCATTAAGATTTGGTATTTTTTGTTTGTTTGTTTGGGTTTGGGGGTAGGGTTCTTAGCCATGGAGATGAAATCAAGAGCCTTGCATATGCCCAACACACACCATACAACTGAGCTACACCCCAGCAATGTTGATTTTAACAGGAAAGCAATTCAGGGGTCAGTGAGATGGCTCAGGGAATAAAGAACCCGAGTTCAATCACCAGAACACACATGGTAGACAGAAGGAACTACCTCCTGCAACTGGCCTCTGGCCTCTATGCATGTGCACACTCATACACACACACAATCAGTTGGTCAATATTTAAACGTCAAATTTAAAGGGGAAAAATTATATTTTATAGTTTTGTATTGTAATTTTTTCTTTTTTAGATTTATTAAATAAATAGAGTATTTATTAAATGCTCTATCAGCATGTGTGCCTTTATGCCAGGAGAGGGCAACGGATCCCACTACAGATGGTTGTGAGCCATCATGTGGTTGCTGGGAACTGAACTCAGAACCTCTGGAAGAGCCACTGAGCCATCTCTCCATCCCTGTACAGTATTTTTATAGACCTTTTTAAAAATTATTATTATTTGGGGTTTTGAACAGAGACACAAAAACAGCTTAACTTAAACGGCTTTCAAATATCTTTAACTACAAAGACAGCATGTCCAAGGAATGTTCCCTGAGTCTGAAATGGGAAATGTAAGTTCCGAGTTCTACTTCACAATTAGGGAATAGACTTCAAGTCTATTGATCTGTACACTGTTTACATGGATGCAATAAAATCTACAAGGTGGCTTATACAACTGCCGCTGAAGTCTTATTATGCTCAGAAGAAACAGCTGATATCAATGCTTAAAATCCTGAAAAAAAAAATGACAGTTTCCAACTAGGGAGAAGCTCAGTAGCTGAGTGAAGTCAGTCCCCAGATCCAAACACCAGTTAAAGACGCTAAGGGAGAGGGAACAGCGAGGGAAGAGCTGTGAGAGGCAGTTCTAGCCCAGCCTCCAAACAAAGCACAAACAAGACAACTGTGGGACTAGCACTGGGGAGGCACAGGCAGGTGGATCTGCGAGTTCAAAGCCAGGAGGAAAGGGGAGAAGGAGAAAAGAATCCATGAACTATGATTAGAGGGACTTTAGGGGAAGAAATGCAAAGGACAGACCTTGGCAGGGTATTGACCTGAACAGAGAGGAAGCAGAGGTGTCAAGTAAGTGGGAGAGAGCTAGCGCAGTCAGTCATTAGAGGACACTCGGGGTTTACAGCTGCTTGTCTTGAGCGTGGCAATGTTATTACAGTTGTGCTTTTAAACATCCTCATCTACTGGGTATGGTGCCACATGTACATAACTTTGTACTTTAGGAGGTAGAGGCAGGAAGATGGTGAGTTCTAGACTAGTTACATAGTAAGACCTGCCTCATCCCTCCAAAGAAATTACACACCTGAAAGAGATGCATCTTGAAGTATCTGTAAGTGAAAGACTATGTCTTAAATTTGCTCTAAAATGCTTTTGGAAAGCATGAAAGCCACTGAGATGGCTCAGCAGGCAAAGGCACTTGCTGCTGTGCCTGACGTCCTGAGTTTCATCCTCACAGCAGTGGTGGAAGGAAGGAAATGACCCCCACATATACCTAAGCACATTTTCTCTTTCTCTCACATGTGCTTGTGTGTGCATGCACACACACACAGTGATATTTTATTTGTGTTTTATAAATAAAGCTTTCCTGAAGACCAGAAGGTAAAACTAAGCCACTAGAGGCCAGGCAGTGGTGGCACACACCTTTAATCCCAGGATTTGGGAGACAGAAGCAGACAGATCTCTTGTGAGTTCGTAGCCACCCTGGGCTACACAAGACCAATGCAGAAACAGATCCAGGTGGTGGTGGCTCACATCTTTAATCCCCATACTAGGGAGTCCCAGCACTAGAGAGGAACAATAAACCGGATGAGACAGGAACTCACTCTCTTTCAGTCTGAGGATTACTTAGAGGTAAGAGCTCTCTAGTGGCTTGGCTGCTTTGCTTTTCTGATCATCAGGTTAAACCCCAATATCTGTATCTGGGTTTTTATTATCCATGCCTTCCCCCACCCAGGAAAACACACAGAAATGCCAGACATATTGGCATATTCGTTTAATCCCAGCCACTAAGGAAGCAGAGGCAGGCAGGTCTCCATGACTGAGGTGAGAGGCCAGCCTGATCTAACATTATTAATCCCAGGCTAGTGAGGGTTAAGGATAAGACCCTAAAACACACAGACAAAAATAAACAAATGTGGTGACTGGAGAGATGGCTCAGAGGTTAAGAGCTCTAACTACTCTTCCAGAGGTCCTAAGTTCAATTCCCAGCAACCACATGGTGGCTCACAACCATCCATAGTGAGATCTGGTGCCCTCTTCTGGCATGAAGGCAGACATGTAAGCAGAATAATGTATATACAATAAATAAATAAACATTAAAAAATAAACAAATGTAAAATTTAAAGTATACAGAGGAGGAAGATAAAATTTAAAATTATTTTTTCTACTTTTTAACAATAAATATTTATTTATTTATTTATTTTATGTATGAGTATTCTATCTGCATGCCAGAAGAGGGCATTAGACTATAGATGGCTATGAGTCACCATGTGCTGCTCTTAACTGCTGAGCCATCTCTGCAGCCCTATTTTTTTCTACCTCTGTGTGTTCTTAAAATCCTGTGTACACTTTAAATTTGAAGTTTTGGAGCTGAAGATGGAAGCATACAGTTTTAATCCCAACACTCAGGAGGCAGAGGCAAAAAAAAATATATTTGTGAATTTGAAGCTAGTCTGGTTCTATGTAGTTCCAGGACAGTCAGTGCTACATAGGAAGAGCCTGTCTTTAAAAAAAATAAACAGGCTGCATGGTGGTGGCGCATGCCTTTAATCCCAGCACTTGGGAGGCAGAGGCAGGCAGATCTTTGTGAGTTCGAGGCCAGCCTGGTCTATAAGAGCTAGTTCCAGGACAGGCTCCAAAGCTACAGAGAAACATTGTCTGGAAAAACAAAATAACAACAACAAAAATAAAAAATAAAAAAAGAAAGAGAAAGAAAGAAAGAAAGAAAGAAAGGAAGGAAGGAAGGAAGAAAGAAAGAAAGAAAGAAAGAAAGAAAGAAAGAAAGAAAGAAATTTGAAACTTTATGTATTGTAAAACATCTCAAAGAATCTAGGTGAAGAGTAAGGTACTTGCTACAGAAGACCCTAGGCTCCATCACAGCAGCACAAAAACAACAAACACTAAATGCATACGTTCAGATGTCCCACAAATTAGAAAGAAACAGGGGCAGTTTTGACACTGACAGCTTTTGGCTTTGTCTTACCCTCTAGTCCCACAGTATGGCTTTTCTCCTCAGCACGGTGCCTTTCTTCTTCAAACCTTCCTTCTATAGAATAGCCACCTCCCAGGATTCCCTGAGCCTCACTGCTTAGCATACTGAGACCCTATGGATAGATGTACATCTTAAGAGAATCTGGGCTGGGGACATAGAACAGTCAGTAAGTGTCAGCCATGCAAGCATGAGGATCTGAGTTTGATCCCCAACACCTGCATAAAAAGCCAGATGTGGCACATGCTCTTCTAAACCCAGTGCTGGTGGAGGAGGTGGATCCCAGCCAGGTCTAGCCTAATCATGAAGCTCAAGGTCCTTGAGAGACCTTGTCTCAAACAACAAAGCAGACAGCTCCTGAGCAACAGCACTGAGCACTGAGGAGGCTGTCTTCTGGCCTACATATGCCACACACACACACACACACACACACACACACAGAGAGAGAGAGAGAGAGAGAGAGAGAGAGAGAGAGAGAGAGAGAGAGAGAGAGAGAGAGGCACGTCCCACCCTGCACATACACCTACACACATTTTTTTTTAAGACAAAGAAAGGGGAACGCACACTTCTGTTGAGATTCTCACAGCTGATGGGCAGCAGCGTGCTCAGCTCCAGATCCGTGACCATCTGCCGAGACTCGGCCAGCAAGCGCTGGAGCTTACTAGTAGGAGAAAAGTCATCCTGAAACAACAGCGCAGTTCAGCACTGTGAGCTGAGGTGCATTTCTAAGTATTTTTGCGCAATCACAGCTTATAGACACAAATACTTACTGTCAACGGTAGATATCAGTATTACAAAAATAACCAGTTCCTTTTATTTCTTATAACCTACTCAATGAAATGAAGAAAGACAAACAGAACCTATTATAGTTAATTATAAGAAAAGGTTCCTAAACATTTCTTAAATAAAAACTTCAGGCCGGGATGGGTGTGGTGGCACTTACCTTTAATTGCAGCACTCAGGAGGCAGAGGCAAATGGATCTCTGTGAGTTCAAGGCCAGCCTTATCTACGTAATGAGTTCTAGGCTAGCCAGGGCTACAGAGTGATACCTTGTCTTTAAGAAAAAAAAATAGACAAAAAAACCCCAAGGGGCTGGAGAGATGGCTCAGAGGTTAAGAGCATTGCCTGCTCTTCCAAAGGTCCTGAGTTCAATTCCCAGCAACCACATGGTGGCTCACAACCATCTGTAAGGGGGTCTGGTGCCCTCTTCTGGCCTGCAGGCATACACACAGACAGAATATTGTATACATAATAAATAAATAAATAAATAAATAAATAAATATTTTTTAAAAATGGGGAGGGCTGGAGAGATGGCTCAGTGATTAAAAGCACTGGCTGTTTTTCAGAGGCCATGAGTTCAATTCCCAGCACCCACATGGTGACTCACAACCATCTAGAGTGGGATCTGATGCTCTTTTCTGGCACAAAGGTATACACGCAGATAGAGTACTCATCTACATAAAATAAATAAATCTTTTAAAAACTCAAGTCATAATTAGCAGGTCAAAACAACTTCAAAATAGAACCTTAGACTAAAGGTATGTGGAAATGTGCTTTAGTTTAATCTTGCTATTTTATTTTTATTGGTTTCTTTTTTTCAGGGCAAAAATCAGAGGACAAGTCAAAAAAATCAGTTCTCTTTTCAACGTGTAAGTTCTAGGAACCAAACTCAGGTTGTCAGGCTTGGTGGCAAGCACCTTTACCCTCTCTCTGAGTCATCTAGATGGCCTTTAATTTAATTTTTTTAAAAATTTTTTTGTTTTGGTTTTTCGAGACAGGGTTTCTCTGCAGCTTTTTTAGAGCCTGGCCTGGAACTAGCTCTTGTAGACCAGGCTGGCCTCGAACTCACAGAGATCCGCCTGCCTCTGCCTCCCGAGTGTTGGGATTAAAGGCGTGCGCCACCACCGCCCGGCTGGCCTTTAATGTAAAAACAAAACATTTATTTATTTTGTGTGTAGATGATATGTTCCATGACATGAAGTTAAGAGGAAAACTTTGCAAAGTCAGTTTTCTACTTCTACCCAGTGGATTCAGGTGTTTGATTCAATTCATCAGGCTTGGCTGTGATTGTCTTTACCCCAAACCAAAGCCACCCTGCAATCAAATACATAAATGTAAAGGGGGTGTGGCCATCTCAGCAGTTTTTTTTGGTTTCTTGAGACTATTTAGATGCATTTTATTTTGTATGTATGAATGTTTTGCCTGTATGTATATGCACATGTGTGTCTCATATTCATGAAGTTCAGAAGAGGATTCCTGAAAATGGATTTATGGATGGTTGTGAGCCATCAAACCTGGGTCTTAGCCAACAGCAGCAAGCACTACAAACTGCTGAACCATCTGTCCAGTGTGTGAGATGGTTCAGTCACACAAACCTGCGATTGTAAAAACCTACAAATGGCCAAAATTAAGCAATAAGAAGAATAAAAGTTCTATGAGAAGGCCATTCTGGAAAAAAAAAGAAGAAGAATAAAAGCCTGCTGAGGAGAAACTCTGCTTGACTGCATTGGGAGCTCTCATGTAAAACATAAACCTTTTCATGGGGCGACGCTGCATCTTTGCTGATGAACACACTCTTGGGTGAGGTTCTTTTGTCTGGAGGGGGCTCTGGCTCATCTTCTCTCTCTGCAGACTTTGAGGAACCCAAACACTGGGGAGGCTGGATGGCAATGAGTTCACTGCAAACAAAAAGACCAAAGAGAAATACTATCACACGCATGTCACTCATACATTTAAAAGTATGCTAAGAGGACAAAAAGTGCCAGGCATGTTGCCCATACTTATAATCTCAGCGCTCGGTAAGGAAGCTAAAGCAGGAAGATAGACCACAGCTTAGGCCAGTCTGAGCTACACAATGAGTCCCATGCTAGGCTAGGGACAGAGTGAAACGCTGTCTGCAGGAAAAGTAGAGAAAGAGGTGGGGAGAAGAATGTGACAGGGTCCTGCTATGCAACCCATGCTGGCCTGGAGCTCACACTCCTCCAGCACAGCCTCTTGAGAGCCGGGCTAACAAGCACACATTAGCACCTCCAGCTCAAACATGCTGTCTGAAAGGAAGTCAAGGTGATTTGACCAGAGTATTACACATTAATGCATGCTTTTGCAAGTAAAAATTAAAATCTGTAGTTCAGGGTAACCACAAGAACAAGGAATTTCCCTCCCTCAAAAAGTACAGAAGTAGGGCTAGAGAAATGACTCACTAATTAAGAGCATCTGCTGCTCTTTTGTTGTTGTTGTTGGTTGTTTGTTTGTTTTGGCTTTTCGAGACAGGGTTTCTCTGTGGCTTTGGAGCCTGTCCTGGAACTAGCTCTTGTAGACCAGGCTGGCCTCGAACTCACAGAGATCTGCCTGCCTCTGCCTCCCGAGTGCTGGGATTAAAGGCGTGAGCCACCACTGCCTGGTGCATGTGCTGTTCTTACAGAGGATCCAAGTTTATTTCTAGCACCCACATGGTTGCTTACAACCGCCTACAACTCCACTTCCCAGAGATCTGACACCTTCTTCTCGCCTCCGCAGACAACTGCATGCATGTGCATGTGTGTGTGTGTATGTGCGCACACAGACACACGACTGTACACCGCTTCTGAAGAGTACCGCGGTTCAATCCCAGCACCTACACAGAAGTTCACATTAGTTGTAATTCTATTATCAAGGAATCCAATGTCCTCTTCTGGACAACACCCATATACATAAATTGAAATTATTAAAAATATATTTTTAAACTTCTAGCCCGGTGGTGATGGTACACACCTATCCCAGCACTCGGGAGGCAGGGGCAGATAGATCTCTGGGTTCGAGGCCAGCCTGGGCTACAGAGTGAGTACCAGGACAGTCAGGGGTACACAGAGAAGCCCTGTCTCAAAAAGTCTTTAAAAAAAAAAAAACAGGCTGGGGAGATGGCTCAGAGGTTAAGAGCATTGCCTGTTCTTCCAAAGGTCCTGAGTTCAATTCCCAGCAACCACATGGTGGCTCACAACCATCTGTAATGGGGTCTGGTGCCCTCTTCTGGCGTGCAGTCATACACACAGACAGAATATTGTATACATAATGAATAAATAAATATTTTTTTAAAAAAGAAGGGAAGTTTCTCTCGAATTGAAACTCCTATTATAAAAAAAACGCAAAGGTTCAGCTTGGTAGAGCATACCATTGGTCCTAGAACTCAGGAGACAGAGACAAATGGATCTCTGTGATTTCAAGGCCAACCAGATCAATTCAGTGAAACCCTGTTTCAAAAAAACCCAATAAATGACATTTTAGAAGTACAGAAGGGCCACTAAGATTGTTTAGTGGGTAAAGCTGCTTGCCACCAAGTATGGGGACCTGAATTTAATCTCTAGAACCCGTATTGTAGAAGAGAACCAATTCCCACAAGTCATCTTCTCAACTCCACACTGGTGTTGTAGCACACACACTAATAAATAGATGTAGTTAACTTTTTTTTAAGTATGGAGGCTGGGGTACAAGCTCACTAGCTTAATATTCTCAGCCCTGGGTTCAAACCCTGAAACAACAGAAACACAATTTTAGTAAAATCAATCAATCAATCAATCAATAAATAAGGTGCTAGGGACAAGATCCTACAGAAGGCAGGGGTAAGCATTACTAACAGTGTAAGGTTAAAGCGTCAAAACGTAGGCTTTTGGCTTGTGGAACTGACATGGGCCCGTGACTTGGTGAAAGTGGAGAGGCATTGGGCAGGTGACCACTGCCTGCAGGTACTAGAGCCCAGGAAACACAGAAGAGCAGGTGCCTGTGGTTCCCCTCACAAAGAGACCTTACTTGTTAAGTGGAAAGAGGCACAAAAGTGAACATTTACCCAGATAATAAAGTGGATACACAGGTTCTCGTAACCTGAGGAAACAGGAAAACACCACTATCTTTTCTACTTAATCACATACTTGTCCCGTGCCTGTGGCTCGGCTGGCAGAACAAGTTGGTATTTAAATGTTAGTGAGGTCAAAGGGGCATTGAAGGAAAACCCTGAATGTAAATTTGAATTTATTCATACATTAAATTTAATTTAATACACACACACACAGCTCTCAAAACTACCCAATGCCGGCTTCACCCTTATAAATAAAGAATGTGTTAGGCAGACAGTAGTGAGGCAGAGACAGGCGGGTCTCTGTGAGTTTGAGGGCAGCCTGGTCAATAAGAGCGAGTTCCAAGACAGCTGGGGCTGTTACACAGAGAAACCTTGTCTTGAAAAATCAAAAAAAAAAAAAAAAAAAAAAAAGAAAGAAAGAAAGAAAGATAGATAAAAGGTTTTTAGGGGGTGGTGCTCAAGGCTGTAGCTTAGTGGTGGTAGAGCAACTTCACAGCATGATCAAAGCCCCCATTTGAATTCCTAGTACAACACACACACAAGGTCTTGCTTAGTAGGGAGAAACAGACACCTATGCCTTCCTGATACTTTCAGTTTTCCAAAGATCTTTAAAAACTAAATGACTTAATGACATTTAGTATAGCAAACGATTTTTAATTTTGTACTTGGCAGAATATCCGCATGTTTTAACGTCTCGAGCTTCTTTAAAAGGCCCAGAGGCTGCTCTACATGTGTAAGTACTGGAAATCTGAATCATGAGTCCTGTGAAGTCAATGCAGTGACTAAAATAAGGCTCTCAAGACAGAAACCTCATCCTTTCTGTGCTCTGAAGACCTATGCTTTACTTAAAAATAGCAGGCTTTATTACAGTGCCACTCAGCCACAAGATTCAGCAACTCTAACAATAAGACAAGCTTGAATAATTTAGCATATACTAATTATCTTATAAAAAAGAAAGCCAGTTACTTGTATCAGCTTGTTAAACACCACTGTTCTGTCTTTCACTTATTTAGAAAATAAGAAAGCCTGGGGAATGGAAAGTTGAAAACAGGCATGAGCTGGACGAAAGTGAGGTGTAGTGGGTATGTAACATGTGGCGTGATCCTAGGTAAGGTCAGACAGAAACTGTGATGCAGGGTCTGCCCTGCAGTCTGGGCTCAAAGGGTCAGCATGTCAACTGGAAGGGACCCTTGGGGTGAGGAATGCTCCAGGACAGCATTCCACTCTGCACAGTGACCTACTTGTTTGTTTTCTAATAAAACATCTTTGTCCAGCTCATAATTGGTTTTATTTTTAAGTAAAACCTCTGCCTCAGAAGTAGACCTCAGTGCAGGTTCTCCATTGGAGTCCCCTTGCACAAAGACTCCAGTGTCTATGCCATGAGGAAAAGAGCCAAATTTTGTTTTAAGTTTGTCTTAGATACGACCGCAGTTTGCAAACAGTGCTTTCTCACTAGCCATAGGCATAAGCGTCTACTGCAGCCCTTTCTGTGCCTGCTGTCGCCTACACCCTGTGTTTACAGATATGAACGTCACTGACCTTGCTGAAGATTTCGTGCCACCGACACCTCCTGAACAAGTGCACACAGTTTTGTGGCGAACAATTCTTTGCATTTTGGAAGGCTTGAAAATGTTCATCCACTCCACGTCAGTCATGTGTCCTGGGGCTTCGACAATGATGTTACTCGGGTGGCAGCACTTGGACTCCCCCAGGTCCTTGTCACCCACACAGATTTCATTTTGGACGCAGCATGAGATTTCAGCTGTATCTGCGAGGTTACGGAAGTCCCCATCAGGCTTTTCCAGATGCTTTGAGGCAGAGCAGTTAGAAAGGCCCAGGTAAACATTGATGTCATGCCACTGCTTCTCATCAGGCAGCGAGACGGATGTTTCCGAGAGCTGCTTCTCTTCGATCTGAAACTCCATTGCATTGCTTTTTGGTGGGTTTGCATGAATCTTGCATAGTGTAACTTTGTTTTCGGGTTCAGTCTGGATTTTTCCACCCAGAGACCAAGATTTTTGTTTCTCCAGTAAGTCTTTGGTAAATAGAGATGAGAGAGCAATTACACTCTTTTCCCCAAACGCAGTATTAACCTGCAGCTTCTTCTCTCTGCATGCATCACAAGAGCTCTTGTCTGACCTATTGTGCTGAGCCAACGCGACCTCAAACTTTTGATCCTTAACCAATGACTTCTGATTTCTCTCTCTCTTAGTATCGATTTTTGGGTAGTTATTGTCAAGGTCTGATAAACACATGTCTCTGCTACAATGGCATTACAAAAAAAAGGAGTTATAAGATTGACTTGATACTATCATATACTAGTATTACTTCCCCCAAGCCCCATTAGTAGACCTAGATCCCAATAAACCCATTAGTCTGACTTTCAGAGCCCAAGTCCACCTCCTACAGGAAGCCTTTCTGACCGCCAAGCCTACATTCCCTCCCCTTTCTATCCCTCACTCATTGTGTTTACCATCAAAACAACAGCAACAAAATCAAGACTACTACAGAAATGTAACAGGACCTTTACCAGCCTTCTCTAAGGCTTTTTCCTATCAGGGATCCCATCTGTTTGACTTAAGACAGGTTTTCACTTTGTAGCCCAGGCTGGCCTAGAAATTGTGATCTTCCTGAGTACTAGGAATACAGGTGTGCATACCATACCGGGTTTGTATTCTTTCTTTCCATGATGGTATGAACCACTTCCTTTGATTGGTTGTGTGTGTGTGTGTGTGTGTGAGAGAGAGAGAGAGAGAGAGAGACAGACAGACAGACAGAGAGAGAGAGAGAGAGTGAGAGAGAGAGAGAGAGAGAGAGAGAGAGAGAGAGAGAGAGAACATGGAGGTCAAAGGACAATGGCAGTTGCTTCTCTCCTTCCATCATATGGGGGCTGGGATTGAACTCAGGCCTTCAGGCTCAGTGGTAAGTGCTATTACCAGCCATGGCATGAACCACTTCTTTTTTTTCAATAATTTATTTATTTTTTACTTTATATGTTTTGCCTGAGTGTATGTCTATGTGAGGATGTTAGGGCCCCTGGAACTGGAGTCACAGACAGCTGTGAGTTGCCATGTGGTGCTGGGAAATGTCCTCCAGAACAGCAGTCAGTGCTGTTAACTGCTGAGCCATCTCTCCAGCCCCCATGAACCACTTCTAAGAAGCAACCTCAACTCATCCAGTGCCTCACAGTGGCAATGAATTTCAAAGAGGGAAAAGGCATGTCAAAGGCTTCTGCTTGAAAGAGAACACTGTGTGGGCCTGGGGTCTGCGGGTGGCAGCAATAGATGGGATGTAGAGCAACAGAGTGGCAACCTTGAAGAAGGTATGAGGACAGAAATGCAGCCCAGCACAGTGAATGCTGCTGCCAGCAGCAGTTCTCCCAGGGAGAGGAGCTGGAGTCACCAGTCACTGACAATCTAGTCCAGACTTTGCAGTCCCCTGCAGACTGGGATGCCCCAATTCCTCTTCTTTTTAAGCACAATGGCTTTAGTTGGGCATGCCAACACAGGTCTGTAGTCCCAGTAAAGAGGAAGGCTGCCATCAGTTTAAGACCAAGCAGGACGACTCAGTAAGAATGTATCTCAAAAACATAAAAAAGAAGAAGAAAATGGACTTCACTCTGGTAGTTTATCTGCATTATCAAGCCATTATTCAACTGTTTCAAATTTACAATCATCCCCACAATTCTTGTCACAATTGAGGGAAGGATGCCACATACGAACTGGCAAGACAGGAACATCTGAGCTCCTATTGCAGCTAATGATGTTATTCTTTGCATTATTCTTTGAGGCTGGTACCAAGTCCCATGGATCTTATTCCCGATAGTAATCCCACTGCCTATACAATGGAAGTGCTGCATTAATGAAGGCCTGGCTAGCTCTGCAGCGTCTACTCCAGCTCAGAACCTTTTACTCACGGACACACAAACCTAGTCTATGATTTATTTTTGTTAGATGACTAGTTGAAACCTACAGATTACACCTAAAATTCTTACATCAGGTCCCCCATAGCACTAGGATTATTGTAATTATTAGTGTACAAAGATTTATTTCCTACCATACCAGACACAGCAGCAAGTACTGGCTCACAGCAAGCCAGAGTAAACCTGACTTAATGAGGA
This sequence comes from Arvicola amphibius, assembly GCF_903992535.2. NCBI lineage: Eukaryota > Metazoa > Chordata > Mammalia > Rodentia > Cricetidae > Arvicola > Arvicola amphibius. The sequence continues at coordinate 82,057,703 of NC_052056.1, read as the reverse complement.
AGTAAAAATCAAGATCAACACCATCAGTTACCTGCATTCCAGGGCCTTTAGCTCCTCCATCTTTGAGTCATATATCTGTATTAATTCCTGAGAATTTTCTACATTGAAATTAAGAAACTGCAGGTCACTCTGTTGTTTTACGTAAATCTGCCAGAGATGTCAACAAATCAATACAATAAAAACAAATCCAAACTGAATCAACAGCTTGGCACTTTGAAATCCTAAAACAGACCAGATGGTTGCAAGAGGATATTTCCATACATCTCCTCTCCTAACCTCTAAGTCCCACAGCCAAGACTGCTACACTAAAGGTGATGTGTGTCTGATGTAGTGAAGATCCAGGAGGCACCATTAACAAAATCAGCAGGTTCTGGGCGGCGGTGCACGCCTTTAATCCTAGCATTCAGGAGGCAGAGACAGGTGAACAGGAGGCAGAGTTTAAGGCCAGCCTGGTCTACAAAACAAGTTCCAGGATGGCCCTGTGTAAAAAAAAAAAAGCCCCCAAACAAACAAAACACAGACACATACACACACACACACACACACACTCACACACACACACAGAGAAACTCCCCCAACAAAAAATCAACAGGCAGACAGCTTCCTAATTCCCCCACATTTCTCATCTATGGTCACAGAAGACAGCTGGGACATACCTGTCTCAGGTTGTGCAGCTCTGAGTTTGTACGATCTTGCTTTGACTTTGCAATATCAAGTAACTCATCTTTCCTCTTTTCTCTCTCAACTGTATAAGGACAAAAATAATTGGATATTTTTCATCAGCAATATCAATATACATCACTCAGGTTCTAAAGATTTAACAACTAACACTTCTGTTGTGGCTCTTAAACTTAAAAACTGCAGAATGACTAACTGAGAAGAGTTTTCATGTGTGATTTTGACTGAATTCACCATGAAATAGGAAAGTGCACAACATAATTGATGTTAAGTCATAAAAGGATTTAAAGTATATGCAAAAATAGTCAGGCAGTGGTGGCACACACCTTTAATCCCAGCACCCGGGAAGCAGAGGCAGGCAGATCTCTGTGAGTTCGAGACCAGCCTGATCTACAAGAACTAGTTCCAGGATAGGCTCCAAAACCACAGAGAAACCCTGTCTCGAAAAACCAAAACAAACAAACAAACAAACAAATAAATAAATGGAAATATGTGGAAAAAAAGCCTGAAAATAAGCGAGGCCCATGAGTACACACCTGTAATTCTATCACTTGGAAGTTGGAGGTGAGAAACTCAGGAATTCAAGGCTAGCCTGGGTTATGTGAGACCCTGACTCAAAACAGAAAACCAAATAACGAACACCAAAGATTAAAGGCAGATATTGAGAAGTGGTTGCTATCTTTATTCACTGAGATAGGATCCCTCTATAAATCCAGGCTGGACTTAAATTCGGGCTCCTCTTGGAGCCTCTACACTCCAAGGGATTAGGGTATCCTACCACCTCCAGCTAAGCACTTATTTTTATTTTTAAAAATTTAACTTTTTAATTGTATGTATGTACACCACATGCATGCCTTCAGAGCAGCAGAGGGTACCAAATCCCTTGGAATCACAGCTACAGAAAATTGTGAGCTGTTAGCTGTCATGCAAGTGCTGGTAATTCAATCTGGGTCCTCTGGAATAACAGTCATTTCTTGTAACTGCTGAGCCATCTCTCCAGTCCTAGGAACTTATTTTTTTTTTTTTTTTTTGGTTTTTCGAGACAGGGTTTCTCTGCAGCTTTAGAGCCTGTCCTGGAACTAGCTCTTGTAGACCAGGCTGGTCTCGAACTCACAGAGATCCGCCTGCCTCTGCCTCCCAAGTGCTGGGATTAAAGACGTGCGCCACCACCGCCCGGCTCTAGGAACTTATTTTTAACAAGTAGGGCTTGGTGATGTGCACCTGTGTTCCCAGATACTCCAGATTCGACACATGAAAATCACTTGAGGCCAAAAGTTAGAGAACAGTCTTGGCAACACAGAAACAAAAACATATGAAGAAGTTATTTTTAGGAGATGGGGATATGGCTTAGAGGTAGAGTGCTTATTTAGGTTTGATTCCTACCACCAGCATTACAAAAAAGGATATATATACAAGGAAGGTACTATAAAGGTATAGAAACCAGATACTATCCCAAAGCATACATTAACAGTGTACATAAGAATGATTTGAGAGGAAATAAACTCATCAGTTTATCCTGATACCCAAACCACAGAAAGACATTACTAAGAAAGAGAATTACAGACCAATCTCACTCATGAACATTGATGCAAAAATACTAAATAAATACTAGCAAATCGAATCCAAGAACACATCAGAACATCATCCACCATGACCAAGTTGGCTTCATCCCAGAGATGCAAGGATGGTTCAACATATGAAAATCTGTCAACGTAATCCACCATATAAAAAAGTTAAAAAATAAAAACCACATGATCATCTCATTAGATGCAGAGAAAGTTTTTGACAAAATACAGCATCCCTTCATGATAAAGGTCTTGGAGAGAGCAGGGATACAAGGAACATACCTAAACATAATTAAGGCAATATACAGCAAGCCAACAGCCAACATCAAACTAAATGGAGAGAAACTCCCAACAATTCCACTGAAATCAGGAACAAGACAAGGTTGTCCACTCTCTCCATATCTATTCAATATAGTTCTTGAGGTCCTAGCTAGGGCAGTAAGACACCAAAGGGAGATAAAGGGGATATAAATTGGAAAAGAAGAAGTCAAACTGTCACTGTTTGTTGATGATATGATAGTTAAGTGATCCCAAAAATTCTACCAAGGAACTTCTACAACTCATAAACACTTTCAGCAACATAGCAGGATACAAGATTAACTCAAAAAAAAAAATCAGTAGCCCTCCTGTACACAGATGATAAAAGGGCTGGGGAAGAAATCAGAGAATCAACACCCTTCACAATAGTCACAAATAGCATAAAATATCTCGGAGTAACTCTAACCAAACAAGTGGAAGACTTGTATGACAAGAACTTTAAATCTTTGAAGAAAGGAATTGAAGAAGACACCAGAAAGTGGAAAGATCTCCTATGCTCTTGGATAGGCAGAATTAACATAGGAAAAATGGCAACCTTACCAAAAGCAATCTGCAGATTCAATGCAATGCCCATCAAAATCCCAGCAAAATTCTTCAAAGACCTCGAAAGAACAGTACTCAACTTCATTTGGAAAAGCAAAAAACCCAGGATAGCCAAAACAATCCTGGGCAATAAAAGAACTTCTGGAGGCATCATAATCCCTGACTTCAAACTCTACTACAGAGCTACAGTACTGCAAACAGCCTGGTATTGGCATAAGAACAGACAGGAGGACCAATGGAACCGAATAGAAGACCCAGATATCAAACCACACATCTTCGAACACCTGATCTTTGAAAAAGAAGCAAAAAATATCAAATGGAAAAAAGAAAGCATATTTAACAAGTGGTGCTGGCATAACTGGATATCAACATGTAGAAAAATGAAAATAGACCCATATCTATCACCATGCACAAAACTTGAGTCCAAATGGATTAAAGACCTCAACATAAGGCCAGCCACATTGACCCTTATAGAAGAGAAAGTGAGAAGTACACTTGAACATACTGGCACAGGGAACCACTTCCTAAATAGAACCCTAGCAGCACAGACACAGAGAAACAATAAATGGGACTTCCTGAAACTCAGAAGCTTCTGTAAAGCAAAGGACATGGTCAACAAGGCAAAACAACAGCCTACAGAATGGGAAAAGATCTTCACTAACCCCACATCAGACAGAGGTCTGATCTCCAAAATATACAAAGAGGGGCTGGAGAGATGGCTCAAGGTTAAGAGCACTGACTGATCTTCCAAAGGTCCTGAGTTCAATTCCTAGCAACCACATGGTGGCTCACAACCATCTGTAATGAGATTTGGTGCCCTCTTCTGGCCTGCAGGGATACATGCAGGCAGAACACTGTATACATAATAAATACATTTTAAAAATATATACAAAGAGCTCAAGAAATTGGACACCAAAATATCACATAATCCAATAAAAAATGGAGTACAGACCTAAACAGAGAACTCTCAACAGAGGAATCTAAAATGGCTGAAATGTTCAACATCCTTGGTCATCAGAGAAATGCAAATCAAAACAACTCTGAGATTCCATCTTACACCTGTAAGAATGGCCAAGATCAAAAACACTGATGACAACTTATGCTGGAGAGATTGTGGGGAAAAGGGAACACTTCTGCATTGCTGGTGGGAATGCAAACTGGTACAACCTCTTTGGATGTCAGTGTGGTGATTTCTCAGAAAATTAGGAAACAACCTTCCTCAAGATCCAGTAATACCACTTTTGGATATATATCCAAAGGATGCTCAATCATGCCACAAGGACATGTGCTCAACTATGTTCATAGCAGCTTTGTTTGTCATAGCCAGAACCTGGAAACAACCTAAATGCCCTTTGATCAAAGAATGGATAAGAAAAATGTGGTACATTTACACAATGGAGTACTACACGGCAGAAAAAAAATAACAGCTTGAATTTTGCAAGAAAATGGACGGAGCTAGAAAACATTATTTTGAGTTAAGTAACCCAGACACAGAAAGACAATTATCACATGTACTCACTCATAGGTGGTTTTTAAACATAAAGCAAAGGAAGCCAGCCTACAAACCACAATCCCAGAGAACTTAGACAACAACGAGGACACTAAGAGAGACTTACATAGATCTAATCTACATGGGAAGTAGAAAGTAGAAAAAGACAAGATCTCCTGAGTAAATTGGGAGCATGGGTACCTTGTGGGAGGATTGAAGCAGGGAGGGGAGAGGCAGGGAGGGGAGAGGCAGGGAGGGGAGCAGAAAAAAAATGTAGAGCTCAATAAATATCAATAAAAAAAGGAAAAAAAGAAAGGAAGCCAAGGAGGGCCCAGAATGAGCCAACAAAAACAACAAAAATAGAATTGATTTGAGCCAAGTGATAGTGGCGCATGCCTTTAATCCCAGCACTTAGGAGACAGGCAGGTGGATCTCTGTGAGTTCGGGACCAACCTGGTCTACAGAGCAAGTTCCAGGACAGTCAGGGCTATACAGAGAAACCCTGTCTCATGGCAGGGAGAAGAACTGATTTGATTTACACAGTCACATCAGCAATAAATGCTTCACATAAAAAAATCCAAGAGATAGAAATTAAATTATTCTTTTATTTTGGTTTTTCGAGACAGGGTTTTCCTGTAGTTTCTAGAGCCTGTCCTGGAACTAGCTCTTGTAGACCAGGCTGGCCTCGAACTCAGAGATCCGTCTGCCTCTGCCTCCCGAGTGCTGGGATTAAAGGCGTGCGCCACCACCGCCCGGCTAGAAATTAAATTATTCTTATCTGGTATTTGTCTTAGTTACTTTATTTTATACTTAGTACTTTAATTAGTTAGTTAATTACTTTCTATTGTTCTGAAGAGACACCATGACCAAAACAACTTATAGAAGAATTTATTGGGGGCTTACAATTCCAGGGTTAGAATCCATGACTATCACGTCAGGGAGCATAGCAACAGCTGAGAATTTAGATCTCTATCCACAGATCAGAGGTAGAGAAAGGGCTGGATAGATGATTCAGTGGTTAGGGGTGCTTACTGCTCTTCCAGAGAACCAGAGTTCAGTCCCCAGCATCCATCTCAGGCAGCTCACACCTGCCTGTAACACCAACCCCAGGGATACCCTCTTCTGGTCTTCAGAGCACTGCAATCACATGTGCGCGCACGCGCACACACACACACACACACACACACACACACACACACAATTTAAAATAAAAATTAAAGTCTTTAAAAAAAAATAAGAGGCAAAGAGAGCTTTTGAAACATCAAAGCCCACCCCCAACGGCACAGAGATCCACTTGCCTTGGTCTACTGGGATTAAGGCATGCGCCACTACACCCTGCTATACTTTGGTTTTTATATCACTGGGGAATAAACTCAAAGTATAACAAGCAAGCACTCTACCAAGTGAACTACATCCTTAGCGCCCTCGATTTACTTTTATAATTAAAGCATAGAAAAACTGTTTTTGAAACAATGATGTTTAACTGTCTTCTGTAGAAAGGCAATCAGCTGAAGAAACATTTTTTAAAAGTTATTTCCCAAAATGTATTATAGTTGTATTTAACAAGTCTCATACATTTTACAAATCAAGAAGACTTTTATATTTATGAATCAGGGGTGGGCTAGGTGTGATGGCACACACCTAAAAGTCTCAATTCAGGACCAAATTGGGGGCTGGTGGTGCAAAATGGACTGTAATCTAGACTTCATCTTCAGACCTTCCCAGGCAGTGTCATATGTACACGTATGTGTGTATCTTTTTTTTTTAAAATATTTTTTTAATATTTTATTATGTATACAATATTCTGTCTGCGTGTATGCCTGCAGGCCAGAAGAGGGCACCAGACCCCATTACAGATGGTTGTGAGCCACCACGTGGTTGCTGGGACTTGAACTCAGGACCTTTGGAAGAGCAGGCAATGCTCTTAACCGCTGAGCCATCTCTCCAGCCCCGTATGTGTATATCTTAACACAACTAAGACTTGTATGACACTTGCCTTTGGCAATGCACCTCGGAGTGCACTAGAGGAAGTCAAGCAGTGTCTCTGCAGCATTTGCTGAGTTCTAAGTCTCTGTGGCCTGTGAGTGTCTTGGCTTTAGTGGAATCACATACAGGCTGACCCAGACTGTCTGATTTTAACCATGGGGTGTATCATTAGTTACATACAAGGCATAACTAAGACAGAAATCCTAGAAATAATCAACACAGTGACCTCTAGTGGTGAAACTGGCACTGCCTTACCCTAATCCTTAAGAGGAGAATTAAAATGAATGAAGGATTCATTGTACTTGAAAATTCTAAAGGTGTTTCTCTTTAAACTGTAAGAATTTACTCTCCTCTTAAAAAGAGGGAGATTGAGGAAAAGAATGGCTAGACCAAAATGTTCATTTAGTTTTCTCTTTGAAATTTTCCCTCCAAAACTATGATTTTCTTAATACTCCTGCAAAAGCCTAGGGAAACCTTGGTGGGCAGGGTATCAATAAGCTCAATGTCCACAGTGAGGAGAGAGAGGACTTCAATGGTGGATATTTCAGGTAGGATGGGCAGGGGCCATGCTGGGGAAGGGGTGTGTGGTGGGAAGGCCTGGGATGATTATACATGACACCAACTAATGAAGATTTGAGTTGTACCAATGCAACAATACACATGAGCTTTTTCCCTAACATACTAACTGAAGGTAATTAATTTGCAAAACTCAATGCTGAGCCAGGCAATGGTGACACACACCTTTAATCCCAGCATTTGGGAGGCAGAGGCAGGCGGATATCAGTGAGTTCAAGGCCAGCCTGGTCTACTAGAGCTAGTTCCAGGACAGATCCCAAAACTACAGAGAAGCCCTGTCTCGAAAAACCAGGGGAAAAAAAAAACCCAAAACAAAAAAACTCAATGCTGAATTCCTAAAGAGTTTTTTAGTGCTGGAGGCCAAGTCTAGTGGTAGGTTACACCCCAGCCCTTTGGACTCCTGATAGTTTACTTAGCATTTGTGAAATTATACAAACCCTCCCCTCAACAACCCATATGATTCTTTTTAGATAATGTTACTTCTGATCCTTCTGCCTCCACCTTCCAAGTTCTGTGATTACAAGTTATATGCCATCAGGCCCAGCTACTGCGTGCTGGGTGGACACTCCACCAACTGAGCTACACTCCTACCCTAAAAGGAACTTTCCAGCAGGAGTGTTTTCTTTTTCTTGAGGATCACAAAGACCCATTCAAGTTGGACAAACTGTAGCTCCACTTTATGGGGAGGAAAACAACTACCTGGAGGGGAATAAAAATGTTGAAACTTTGCCCAGAGGTGATGACGCACACCTTTGATCTCAGCACTCAGGAGGCAGAGGAAGGTGGATCTCTGTGAGTTCGAGGCCAGCCTGGTCTACAGAGTGAGTTCTAAGACAGGGCTACCCAGTTAAACTCTGTCTCGAAAAAAAACAAAAATAAATATGTTAAAACTCAGGGCTACAGAGTTAAACTCTGTCTCAAAAACCATAAAGAAATAAACAGATAAATAGATATAAAAAACTGTTAAAACTCAAGCACAGCCCCTTATCAATCTCTCAGAAGTCTGGGAAACACACAAAAGCTTATTTTTTAGGGAAGTGTACATCTTTTAGCCTGTGACAAAAAGCTGCGGTTACAAACATGCAACTATTCAAATACTTCATCCAGTTCTTTACCAGTAAATGTTAATTCGTCATGCAGGCAACTTTTCTCTTGCTTGAGGCGAATGATCTCTTCTCGTTGTTCATTGTTTTCTGTTGTCTTCTCATTTAGGTCCTCTTCATAAACAGAAGGGAGAAAAATCCTCAGGTAAAGGCCAGCCTCTGGGAAACACAGACACTACACAAAAGCTCCACATGCTCAGCAGCCTCTGAGGACCCTGCTGGGTCTACAGCTGGGCCATTCACTATCTCTGCCTGGCTTCTCTCGCTACACCCAGGGGATACAGACCAATCTTTAAAAATAAAAACTCCTTGTGTCATTTTTGGTAATTCTTAGCCCTTCATGCTGCGCTCGGATAAAACCCAAATCCATCACTGTAAACGGCAAAGCCAACAGTGACATGGCCTTCCTTGTTCCCAACCTCTTTCTCTTTCTTTCTCTCAGTTCTTTGACTGCCTATGGGATTAAAAAAAGAAATAATTTGGGTTTTGTTCTTCAGTCTTGGTGAACAGCTTCTGGATCTCTTGGAATTTCCTAAGTATTGATGATGATAGCACTCAGGAAGCTGAAGCAGGAGGGTACCCTAGGTTATGCTATATGACAAGACCCTTTCTCAAAAGACAAAATAAAGCCAAATGAAACAAAAAAAAAAGGGACCGTTCCAGATCCCACCCTAGTTAGCATCTGGAACCCACTGTTCACCAGAAAGTTCTAGGCCATCAAGGGCTGGAACTTTCAGCCCTACTCAGCGGCCTCCAAACCAAGGGAGGGCTGAAGACAGAGCTCTATTAAGGCTCCAGAGGACTTGAGATGGAGAGTCCCAGATATATACACGCATGTGTGGGGCGCGCGGGGGGGGGTTGTATCAGGTTTGCTTTAGGAGAGGACCTTGGAGCTCTGCACATAAAGCCACTTCCATCTACAGCTCCAGAGTTTCAGCCAGCAATGGGGCAAAGTGCTTCCCTGAGCCTTTGTCCATGATGGAGGCTGCTCAGGTCGTTGTAGGAGCTCTTGCTTTACTGCCAGGTGGTTGGTCAGTTGGTGTGAGGCTCCCCTGGGATTTGGGACTGGTGTCTAAGTGGGAACAGTCTTGTGGACATGAACCTGAGGGATGGTCACTAACACCAGGCACGTAGCTTCATAAGCATAAAACTGAATTGAATGTCTGTGCAAAACTGGTAAAGGAGGAACACAGGGTTTCTTTTTCCAACAAGGAAATAAACAAATCAGGAATGGCCCCACTTAAGATCCACTCTAGGCCTTCTTGTTTTCTGCCTAGAAGGTTCCCGTGGGGTCTGGCTACAGTTCTGTCTACAGTCCAATTATAGTTCAAATGCTAACTCTTCAAATATACTTTCTCAGTCAACCTGGACTAAATGAGTTTCTCTCCCTTGCTCTCTGTTCTATTTCCCATTACCCTACTTTAAAAAATGTTTTAAATAAATATTGGGTCAATCAAATATTCATAATACATAAATATTGTCATGGCAGACTTCTTGAATATCCTACTTGGCACACACACACATACTCAGTAAACACTGGTGACCCACAGTGTATATCCTTGGTGTTGTGCTGACCCAAAAACAAAGAGATACAGCCTGTCCCCACTACTGCCATGGGGATTTAACTGATGTTATAAACAGAGACAGCACTTATAACCATTGGTGAAAGCATGGTAAGTCCAAGACTATTACATTAAATTGGTCAAGAAAAAGTTTCAAATTTAGGAGGCAGGGTTAGGACAGGGTCATATGTAGCCTAGGCCGACCTTTGAAATCCCTATGTAGTGAAGAATAACCTTGAATTAATCACCTCCCTGCTTCTACCTCTTAAGAGCTGGTACCTGTACTACTATGCCTGGCTAATTTTAGAATCTCTTAGTTAACAATTTAGTTTGAGAATAGGCAGCTATCCTCTTCTTATGCTCATTATGCTCATTATGACATTATGCTCATGCTTGACTGAGTCCAGTAAGACTAAGCCATTGTCTCTATGATTTATTTATTTATTTTTTATTTTATGTACTTTAGTATTTTGACTGCATATATGGCCTGTATATCTGTGTGAGGGTGTTGGATCTCCTGGAATTGGAGTTATAGACAATTGTGAGCTGTCATGTAGTGGCCGGGAATTGAATCCAGGTCCTCTGGAGGAGCAGCCAGTGCTCTTAACCACTGAGCCATCTCTCCAGCCCTGGCACTGTCTTCTGAGGCATTTTGCCCTGGGCAGGGATGAGAATAACTTCCTCAAGTGTGGCTCTGCAGCAGCCCTCAGAGGCTAACTGAGCAGTCAGTCCTCTAACCTGAGCCTGTCACTGCTGTGCCCAAATCCACGAAGTTCCCGCAAAAGCCAACAAGGAAACTGAGTCCTATATGTGAAAACAAAGAGCCTTTATTTTAATCAAGTTTGCAAACTCGGTCTCTCTGCATGTCCAACATATTGGAATAACCGAAGAGCCCCGAGCTCAATTAGAATTGGGTTTTTATAGTAGTAAAGGTGGGGGTGAGGGTTTCTGAGATTTAGGACCCTTGATATGATATAGGTGTGTCTTCTATCTACCTGTTTCTTTCATTGGTTAATTAATAAAAAAAAAAACTTCTGGCCTGATAGGTCAGAACATAGGTAGGCGGGGAAGACAGAACAGAATGCTGGGAGGAAGAAGGCACTGAGGCAGACGCAGTGCTTTTCCTACCCAAGACGGACAGTGGTTAGACTCATGCCGGTAAGCCACAGTCAAGTGGCAATACAGATATTAGAAATGGGTTAGATCAATATGTGATAGTTAGCCAATAAGGGACTGGAGATAATGGGCCAGGCAGTGTTTAAATGAATACAATTTGTGTGTTGTTATTTCGGGCGTTAAGCTAGCCATGCGGGAGCTGGGCGGGATTAAAAGCAGGCCTGCTCACCTCATCGCTACACTTGATTGGCTGACATTTGTCTAGGGGTGTCCTGGTGAGTGTGTACTGAGAGGAGGTCACATCTACAGCAGTTAGAATGCTAGGCATTTCCTTTGAATGGTCTATTCTGGGGTGGTGCTAGGTAATCTCAGTTTGTGGTTCTTTCTGCAAACAGGCCTCTTATTAAATTTATCGATAGCTGAGTTCTACTCTGGCAGGTGATAATGGTTGGAAGTAAAGAACTTCCTTTGGGACCTGCCCATACTTAGTGTATCATGGCTGGTCCCCACAATCACCATTTATAAAACAGTGGCAGATGTGAGGCTGAAACAACAGCTCCTCAGGTCCACAGTCAACTCAGCACCCAAGCACTGGTCAACCTAACCCTGGGGGGAGACCAGAAAGGAGTGGACCTGCTTCTAGGCCTTCCCAGATCAATGTAAATTGACACCATCACAGGTATTCTTATTCAAACACACACACACACACACACACACGCTCATGTGCACACGACACACACACACACACACACACACACACACACACACCACTGCTACAACATTTGTTCTATCTTTCACTAGAAAACACCAAGAATCAGAAAGAAGTGAATCACAGAGGTACCTAGAACAAAACTAGAAAACCACCCAAAAGCCAGGGTGAGACTACACTGGTGCCCATCCCTCAATTCCCCTGACAGGATCTCACGTATTTCTCGTTCCCCCTGACTGACTTTGGGTTATGAGGCAGAGTGACACTGTGGCAGATCCAGGCCTAAACCTTAAACATCTCCAATCGTTTCTGGGTTGTTTTTGAAGTTTCTGCCCTCGCTGTGGGAAGAGATGCTCTGGCTAGCCTGTAGGTGAGGAGAAGAGACGGCTGAAGCAGAACCGGTCTCTGAGAAGCCTAGCTGGGTCCACTCACTGGGACCAACTCACAACTGCTGCCCCTGCGCTGCACTGTGTGTTACAGGAGGTGTCAGCAATGGCTAACCGATACAGCCAAGCAAACTGAAGCAGAATTCCTTAAAAATAAGATTTGGGTCCCCTGTAATCAGACTGATGACTGCCTTAATTGTCATCACAAAACCTTCAGTCAGTAACTGATGGAAGCAGATGCAGATATTCACAGCTAAGCACTGGGACGAAATCTTGGAGTCCAGTCATAGAGAGGGAGGAGGGATATGATGGGGCAACCCACAGAATCAGCTGACCTGAGCAAGTAGGAGCTCACTGACTCTGGACATACACCTGGGGAACCTGTACAAGACAGAACTAGGCCCTCTGCATGTGGGTGACAGTTGTGTGGCTTGGGCAGTTTGTGGGGCCACTAGCAGGGGAAGCAGTATTTATCCCTACTGCATGAACTGGCTCTTTATACAGGGGGAGGCCCTGGTCCTGCCTGGTCCTGAGGAATGGAAGGGGGGTGGGATGGGGAAAAGGTCGGGGGAGAGGGTGCACAGGAGAGAGAGAGAACTGGGATTGGTATGTAAAATAAGATTGTTTTTTAAAAATATCTTTTAAAAATATGATTCAGGGTTGGGGATTAAGCAAGTACAAGGTCCTGGGTTCAGTTCTCAGCTCTAAAAGAAAAAAAAAAGATGAAGTTTAACCACAATTTTATTATTTTGTATCACAAAACTTGTAGCATAATTCTATATAAATGAGACAGACATTGCATGTTAGGATTCACAGCCAGAATAAACCCACTCTCAAGTATACAATTAAGGAAATTCAGATAAAGAAATAAATTCCCAACAATACTACTATTAAATTATTTTCTTACCTTTCAGCTTATTGACTTCAATCCTAAGTGCCTTCAATTTCTGCTTGTAATCTTGCTTTTCTTTCACAATACAAGTCTCTGCCATCTTAGCATCACGTAAAGCATGTTCTAACAACTTAAATTTACCAGAACAGTCTGAAATGTGATTGACTGCCTCAATAATATCTTTGTCCTAAAAAAAAAAGAAAACTGATAGTCTAGATTTTTAGATTCTAAATAATCAGTAAGGTTGTTCTTACTTAGACTGGACTGTGCAGTGAGTTCCTGTCTACACACCTTTCAGGTTTACTCAGTTGCTGTAACCCTATGCTAGCACCAAGTGGCAAAAGAATCAATCAGCAGACACAAAAAAAATTCTTATCTGACCATGGCGCTGAAGCAGCCATTTCAGTGTAGTTGGCTGGCTTGGGAAACCGTGTGCTGTCACGACACCTTACTTTCTCTTGAAAAGTTGAAAGTCAGACTTTTTTTGGTTTTTCGAGACAGGGTTTCGCTGTAGCTTTTTGGAGCCTGTCCTGGAACTCTCTCTGTAGACCAGACTGGCCTCGAACTCACAGAGATCTGCCTGCCTCTGCTTCCCGAGTGCTGGGATTAAAGGCATGCACCACCACTGCCCGGCTGAAAGTCAGACATTTTTTTTAGGTGGAGTCTCTTTACATAGGCCTGGCTGTCCTGTAACTTGCTCTGTAGACCAGGCTGGCTTCAAATTCAGAGATCTGCCTGCCTCTGCCTCCAAGTGCTGGGGATTAAAGGCATGTGCCACCATATCCAGCAAGAATCAGACAATCTGATGGCCAGGCTAAACTTCAGCAAGTGATATGTTGGCTGTTCTTCAACGGTGTTGTTATTCTCTGGATGACAGTTAAGTCCCGTGGGACCAACATTTCCGACCTACATTTAGTTTGTTAAAAAGAACAAACTCTTACGACATCCAGCCAACATGCTGCATTAGAAGCTTTTATGGTTGAAAAGCAATTCTAACCATAATTAATGTACAACAGTAAATGGTTTAAGTAGCTTAGTGGTAGAGCATGCCTACCATGTGTGAGGTCCCAGGTTCAATCCTCAGACTCAGGGACACTTGCTGAAACACATGATTAACAGGTATACCTTCCTGAGCACACCCACAGCTCTGGCACTCTGATTAAAAAACAAAACAAACCTCACAAGTTCATAGGGCTTTATGGAGAGATAAAGGATTGGGGTGAACCATTTAATAGCTAGTAGAAGACTGGGCATGGTGGAATCTCAGCATTCTGGAGGCTAAGGGAGGAGGACCAATGAGTCCTAGGCCAGCCTGGGCTATATTACAAGTTTCAGGCCAGTAGAAAAAACAAAACAAAATCAGAAACAGTGGAAGGGCTAAGGATGTAGCTCAGTGGTAGAATGCTTGCCGAGCATGTAAAAGAACCTGGGTTCAGCCCCCACCACCATAAATTTTAAAAAAAATTATTAAAACAATAACACAAGCTGGGTGGTAGTGGTTCACACCTTTAATCCCAGCATTCAGGAGGCAGAGGCAGGCAGATCTCTGTGACTTTGAGGCCAGCCTGGTCTACAGAGCAAGCTCCAGGACAACCAGGGCTATTACACAGAGAAAGCCTGTCTCAAAAACAAACAAACAAACAAGCAAAAAGCCAACTTTATGTCAAGACCAGTTTTAAAGTAATAAGCAGTTAAGCCAATGACAAGAAAGAGAATTCCTTCAATCCTTGTCAGCCTTAAACAAGGAGCTTGGAGCTCCTGCTTCTGTCTTTCCAAGTATGTCCCAACAAGTCTGTGCTTCTAGTAAAGACTATTTTCCTCAATCAGGACTTTGATTGTGGGTGTGCTGCTTCTTTGTGAACACACTGTTCTACCATGGGAAAACACCTGGAGACATCTTCATTATTTCATAACCTCTGCCACTGCTGTGATGGACACGATGTTGGTTATTATTTTAACTAAAGCTAATTCTACACATTTTAATTTTTTTTCTTTAATTTTCAGAAAGTTTGCTTATGATCACATTCCAGCATTAATGTTGGGGGAAATTACAGATGAATGCATACAAATGTCCCACTACACCAACATCTCCTTTTGCTTAGTAACTGCCAAAGACGCATGAGGCAGAGGGGTGCTCGCTCTCTCTGAGGAGCTTGTGTGTCACACTCTACCAGTGTGTGCTGGGATTTTGATCTGTTTAGTGAATGACTTTTGGGGCAGCAAGCCCTAGGACGTGGTCTTATCTGCCTACAGCACAGTGTAAAGGCTGTGGGAGAGGGTTGCTTGCCTCTTGCTCTCACACTCTCTTGGGTGGTCAGAACACAGCAAGTAACGAAGAGACAGCTTGTGTGGTTGGTACTCTTCACCGGGGCAAAATGACTGGACAGGGGCAGCTGGATCAGCCATGGCGCCTAGAAGGTTCTGTATCAGTGAGTGTCTGTCCCTACCCTATACCTAAATAAATACTTGAGACCCTTTAACAGACTCACGTAGTTTCACATAACACCAGTGTTTGGCGGCTACCAGTTTTCCTCTGTTTCATAAAAGACTAATAAGCATCTAGTGGTCAGTATCTTCAGGAGACCTATAGCAGGTACCCCGGAAGGGAACAGATTCACTGAGATGAAGTGCAGAAGCTCTGGGAGCACCGTGTAAACCTTTCTTTCATTTTTGAAAGGAGAAGATGAAATTAGCAATGTTAGAGGCTCTGTTTCTGGGCTGCTGAGGACTTGGGGAGAGATGGAGTGTGTGGTGAGCTCTCTAGCTACAGAGTGCTCTGGAGCGGAGGTGTGGCGTTTCAATTACCTTTAGCTTTATCATGGTGGTGAGAGCCTGCTCTCTAGCTTGCAACTGTCCTACCTGAGCAGAAAGTTCCACTAGCATGCTGCTGAGATTTTCATTTCTAGCCTACAAGGGAACAACACAGAAAATACTGAGTCTGCTAATGCTTTCATTATGTTACTAACCACAATCAATACTCATTTCTCTATTTTTCAAATTTAACATTTTTAAGGAACAAAGTGGGCTAAGTAAGCAATTATCAAAAAATGCAAATACCTATTCTTCTATTAACTCTAGCTTTTACCAATACTTAACAATTGTTCTAACTTAAATTGATTTATACAGGTTAAGTTTATAAACATTCGTTTTTATTTTTAAGTAAAATCATTTTAATTAACTCACAAATGAAAAACCACACAGCTCGTTTAAGGAAGCCACTCAGAACCTTGCCTAGTCCCAAATTCAGTGTCTCTCCACAAACACAGGTGACTGTTCTGAAGCCATGGAGCTTTGTTTATGAGCTCATACTGTCACGATTACAGTTCTTATTCACTATCCAGAATGAAAAAAAACTATGATAGTTGAAACTACAAAATATATAAACTGGGGGCTGGAGAGATGGCTCAGTGGTTAAGAGCTGCTCTTCCAGAGGTCCTGAGTTCAATTCCCAGCAACCACATGGTGGCTCACAACCATCTGTGATGAGATCTGGTGCCCTCTTCTGGCATGCGGGCACACATGGAGGCAGAATGTTGCTTACATAATAATTAAATAAATAAATCTTTAAAAAATATATAAACTGTATCTTTTTTCATGACTCATGTCCTTTTCCTAGTTTTTAAAAATAATTTTAGGTTGTTGGGAAAGAAGAAAATAAACAAATGAGAATTGGATTTCCATAAAAAAAAAAAAGTAGCCTTTGTGAATTCTGCACATCTTTTTTTTATATCCAGGCTAAAAGAACTTTACACTGGGTTTGGTTCAATATGCCAATATACATTTTCAAAAATCCAGAGAAAGCAAAACACAAAAAGTAAGCTGTTACCTAAACTGGATTTGAGGTGATAATGATGTACCCACCCACATTCATCAGTTACAACAAAAAGACCACTGTGATGCCAGGCCTTAGAAGTGAGGGAAGCTGCGTGTGTGGATACAAGCAGACATGGGAACTCTGTCCTTGCCATACGATTTAGCTGTGCCCCTCAAACTGTTCTAACATATACAATTTAGCTGAGCTGGCACAAACTGTAATTACAGCATTCAAGAGGCTGAGGTAGTAGACTACAAGTTTGAGATCAGGCTGGGCTTCATAGTGAGACTAACTCAAAAAAACAAAGTTGGGCGGTGGTGGCGCATGCCTTTAAACGAAGCACTTGGGAGGCATAGGCAGGCAGATCTATGTGAGTTCAAGGATAGCCTGGTGTACAGACCAAGTGCCAGGACAGTTTCCAAAGCTACACAGAGAAATCCTGTCTTAAAAACCAAATAATAATAATAATAATAATGATAATGATAAGAAGAAAGAAAGAAAGGAAGAAAGAAAGGAAGGAAGGAAGGAAGGAAGGAAGGAAGAAGAAAGAAAATACTGAGGACTTAATCTTTCCAATTTTATAGCAAATATGTAACTAGTTTTGTTTTGTGTATTTATCGTAGCAGAGAGACCTTAGGTTAACCTCAGTACTTGAGAGGCTGAGACTGGAGGGCTGCGGCTCAACACTAGCTAGAAGAGATAAAGGAGACATGAAAAAAGGACTTGGATACTGGCATCTTCAAGGCCCTGGGTTTAATCTCCACTACAGGAAAAGAAGAGAAGGAGAGAAAGAAAAAGAGAGAGAGGAAAAGGGAAGTAGGGAGGGGAGGGAATCAGAATTTAGAAAGCCAAATTCAAAGCTACCAAAACTTGAAGGTACTTATTTCAGACTTCGAGAAAGGCTTTCTGAAATAACCCGTTGTTGGTAAAATGTACAATTCTTCTAAACCAAACAGCAAAACCCTTTATGGGCTGTGATGAAACTTCGCCTACAGGTCAGAGCACTACTGTGCAGCTAGCCAGAAATCACAGAAACCCACACTTCCATACACACATATATATCCTTTTTTGTTTGCTTGTTTTCTCTGTAGCTTTGGAGCCTGTCCTGGAACTAGCTCTTGTAGACCACGCTGGTCTCAAACTCACAGAGATCTGCCTGCCTCTGCCTCCCGAGTGCTGGGATTAAAGGTGTGCGCTACTGCTGCCCGGCTGCACATATCCATTTATGGTGACATTTAAGATTAATTTTTCTGTAACTAAAACCCAGAATTTGGACTAATGAAGTTTGTTAAAATTAAAACTAACCTCAAGGTCTTCCGAGAGGAGGGCAGAATGTGTAGCCTTTTGAGCCATTTCCTGGAGCTGTTGTTGAGTCTTCTGAAGAGCTGTCTGACATTCCGCTTGATTGGACTCAAGGACTTTGACCTTCTTCATGAGAGACTTGATTATGTCGGTTCTTTTATGCAGCTCACCTGAGGGAAATTTCAGTCACTGTGTCTGTGTCGAGATGTAACAGGCAGCGTTTTCAAAATCAGATCACAGAGTAAGGGTGTGTTATGCGTTTTAAAGACATCTTATTCTGAAATGCACAAGACCTAACTTGTACCCCAAAAGTAAACATTGGCAGCAACCAAGAAGTCACTTCCTACACATAATCACTGTTAATTCCCACTTTCCGAGACACTGACCTGATCTCAGAAGAGTCCCCTTCCTTGCTGCCACCCACTCCTCATGCTGAGGACAGTATGCCAGGCACCTATCTGCCCACCGCTGAGCCCAACACCTTGCCTTTTACTGTTACTGCTCTCCTATCTATCTCTGTATGCACCCCAGAGCACAGTGTGAGCCACATGCAGATAGAATTATACTCAGGAGTTTGTCTCTTCACGTGGTTTGCGGCAGATTAAGATCCTCAGAGCCACCTATGCTGTAACGTGTTTATCGCTAACACTGCAACATGAAAGTCTATTAAATTATAATGCCAACATGTATTTATCTACTCTACCACTGGTGATTATCGAGGTTGTGTCCACTCTGCAGCTGTCAAGTGGTGTTGCTCTGAATGTGCATCTACACGTGTCTTGGGGCATATTTGCTTTGCTACTCAAAATGTGGTCCTTGACCCTGGAGCGCCAGCATCATCAGGGAAATGGCTAGAAATGAAGACTGCTAAAGCAGGCACAGCATCCGTAATCCCAGCAGCTGAGCACCAGGCAAGTGTTAAGACAGTAAGATTAGGAGTTCAAGACCATCCTTTGCTACAAAGCAAGTTCAAAACCAGCCTGAACTACAGAATTAAACTACCCTTTCCAAATAACTACCCTTTCCAAAATTAAAAAAAAAAAAAAGGAAGGAAGGAAGGAAGGAAGAACAAAAGAAAGAAAGAAAGAAAGAAAGAAGGAAGGAAGGAAGGAAGGAAGGAAGGAAGGGAAGGAAAACAATGTGCTGAAGAGATGACTGACTCAGAGTATAAGTTAAGTACTAAAACTGCTCTTGCTGAGGACTCAGTTTTGGCTCCTGGCCCCCATACTGGGTGGCTCACTACTGCCTGTAACGCCAGCTCTAGAGGATAAGACTCTCACTAGCACCTCAGGCAAAAGCACTTACCTGTGTGTACGTATCCACACACACATCCCGCATGATAAAGAATAAATAAAGGCTGGAGAGATGGTTCGGTGTTGCTTTTGAAGACCTGGATTTGGTTCCCATTACCCACTCGGCAGCTCACAACTACCCTTATTTCCAGTTCCAGATGATCCAACACCTTCTCCTGGTCTTGGAGGGCACCAGGCACATATATGATGCACATACATACATCCAGACAAAGTACCCAAACACATAAAATAAAAATAATAAATGAGGGGCTGGAGAGATGGCCCAGAGGTTAAGAGCACAGATGATCTTCCAGAGGCCTTGAGTTCCATTCCCAGCAACCACATGGCAGCTCACAACCATCTGTAATGGGGTCTGGTACCCTCTTCTAGCATGTAGGCATACATGCAGTCAGAACACTGTATACATAATAAATAAATCTTTAAAAAATAAAAATAAATGAATCTATTAATAAATAAGAGATTGTTAGGTGGTGGTGGTACATGCCTTTAATCCCAGCACTTGGGAGGCAGAGGCAGGAGGATCTCTGTGAGTTTGAGGCCAGTCTGGTCTACAGAGCGAGTTCCAGGACAGCTAGGACTGTTACACAGAAAAATCCTGTCTTGAAATCTCCCCCCCCCCAAAAAATTAAAAAAGAAGAGGTTAGAGAAAAGACGGCTCAGTGGTTAACAATACTGGTTGTTCTTCAGAGGACCCAGGTTCAATTCCCATTACCTATATGGTAGTTTATAACTTTAACTTCACTCCCAGAGGATCCAACACCCTCTTTTGACCTCTGAACACACTGCATGCATGTGGTACACAGGCAAACATGGAAGCAAAAACACCCATATACATTAAACTTTTAAAAAGTTTTTTTTTCATTAAAAAAAAAAAGAAGCCAAAAACAAAGAATGCAGACTCTTAATCCCAAACCTATTATATCAGAATCTACTATTTTGGGGGTGAGGCTGGAGGTTGCTAGGCATGGAACCCAGGGCCTCAAGTACTTTCCCAGTGAGTTATATTCCTCAGCCCACAGTCTGCATTAGTAAGTTCGCTAGGCAACTGAAGTGAAAATTCCTGGAGGTGGAATGGCTGGACCGCAGCCTTTAGACCCTTCCTTATATAAAGGATTCATATGTCCTCACCTTTACCAGGCACTATGAAATGATTTCCCAAAGCAATTGTGCCAGCTTACTCCCATCAGCCCTGTGCAACCTTCCTGTGGCTCTCTATCTTCCTATATATGGGCTAACAAGGCCTGATAGCTTTAGCCAGCCTAACAAACATAAAATGGTCCCTAATTACTAATGAGAACATACTAATATGTTTATTGGTCAATAAATTTTCCTCTTTCCATGAAGAACGTATTAAATCTTGCTCTTGTATGTGGTACTGAAGATTAACAGAGTACTTTGGATCTTAGGCAAGCACCTCCATTAATCTGCAAATCTAAACCCAAATCTTGATTACTTCAAAATCTAGGTGCTGGTGACTATATACAAAATGTGTTATTAACAAATACTTTTACAGGCCGGAGAGATGGTTTAGAGATTAAGAGCACAACACTGGCTGCTCTTCCAGAAGTCTTGAGTTCAATTCCCAGCAACTACATGGTGGCTCACAACCATCTGTAATGAGATCTGGTGCCCTCTTCTGACAAGCAGGCATACATGCAAGCAGAACACTATAGATACAATAAATCAATCAATCAATAAATAAATCAGTCTTAAAGAGATATTCTACACCACTTTTTTTTTTTGAGACTGGGTCTCTTTGTAGCACTGGCTGTCCTAGAACTATGTAGACCAGGCTGGCCTCGAACTCATATAGATCTGCCTACCTCTACCTCTCTAGTGCTAGGATTAAAGGTGTATACCCACCACACCTGACTGTTTATACACCTAAATTCTTTCTAAATTTACATTTATTGTGTGTGCACAAGCTTACTCACATATGTCACAATGGGTGTAGAGATCAGAGATCAACTTGTGAGAGTTGGTTCTCTTCTTCCACCATGAGGCTCTTGGGGACTGAACTAAGGTCCCCAGGTCTGGCAGCAAGTGCCTTTATTTATTTTACTTTCAATTAGCAATCTTTTATATTTATATTTTTCTTTTTTTCTTCTTTTCTTTTTCTTTTTGGAATTTTTGAGACAAGGTCTTATGAATCCCAGGCTGGCTTCAAAATTACTGTAGCCAAAGATCATGTTGAGCTTCTGGGCATCTGACTCGACTGACCATGCTGGCTGTGCATGATGTTAGGGACAGAGCACAATGTACATGATGTTAGGGACAGAGCACAATGTACATGATGTTAGGGACAGAGCACAATGTACATGATGTTAGGGACAGAGCACAATGCTTTGTTCATGATAAGCAAACACTCTACCAACTGAGCTATATTGATGGACCTTCCTGACTCTATCTTAAAATTAAAAGTCATCTTGTTACAAGGTCAAATTAAGTTCATTCCTGTTTTCTGTAAAACTCAGATATGACCAAGTCTTGACCCATTTTCTATAATTTGACCTGTTTTATACCTTATACCTAACCTCTACCCTGGTAAGATGTTCTGCCAAGCCAAGTTCCTATGCAAATCAAAATCCTCTGGAAATCCCCAAGCCCTTGAAAAACTCCTGGTCTTGCCATTTTGGGGACTATATAACCCCACTGTCTCCTATGTTTGATGTTATTTATTCAAACCTCACTTTAGGAAGATAGCCGTGTCCGACAGAAAAGGAAGCTTGCATATTTGACCAAAGAATGTGAGTAATGGTCTTTATTCTCATCCGGTGGGATTAACACTAAATTCCCAGCACTATTTTGAGTTTTTTGAAATTGTATTTAGGGGATGGAGAAATGGCTCAAGTTAAGAACACTTGCTGCTCTAGAGGATCCAGGTTCGATTACCAGCACCCACATAATGGTTTATAAGCACTTATAACTCCAATCCCAGGAGATTCATCACCCTTTTCTGACTTCCTCTGGTACTGCATGCATGTAGTTAAGGCGTACATACACTCATATACATAATTTTTTAAAAAAATTAGTTACTTATATTTACAAGAACACACGTGTGCCAAGGCTTGTGTGTTGTAAAATTCAAAGGAGAACTTGAGGGAGTCAACTCTCTCCACTGTTTAGGTCCTAGAGACTGAACTCAGGGTCTTCAGCCTTAGCAGCGAGTACCTTACCTGCTGAGCCATCTTGTCACCCGTTTCTCTATGTTTTAAAAAAGACGACCGCAGTGACCGAGGGCTTTGAGCATTCCCTACCACTGAGCTAACCCACAGCCTTCACGCCATGTTAACTCTAGCTCTGGCCAGCACTTTTCCTACGTTGATGTTTTTAAAATCCGCCCATCTTCAACAGGACTGAATTCTTTCAGTGTGTCAGCACACAGATGTACACAGCAGATGGAGCTGCGTGTGTTTCTGACCTTCTAATTTGCTGCAACGTTCCTCCAAAGTCAACACTTTCTGCCGATCCTCCTCCCATGAGAGCAGCTGTCTCTGGTGCACCGCAACCATGTCATTGAGCTCTTTATCGCGATCTTTCAGTTCTCCAATGAGCAGCTGCAGCTCCTTCCGCTGTTTCTCAATGGTGGAATTCTCAACTTCTGACCCGATGTTCTAAACATGGAGGGTGGTTTTAAATCAAGATAAACCCAAACCACACATCAGCCACAACATATGTCTTCCAAATACTTATACTATTTTGCTGCCAACTAAAATTGTGAAATTGAGTTTTATCCTCTTTTAAGAGCAATACAGCAAGTTACACCCCACGGTCTGCCTCTGTCATCTTCATCGGACCACACAGTTCTTAGAGAGTAGGACCACTCTAAAACCTCTGGCTAGCCACAATACACTCCGCTTCTGCTCCCCCCACCCACCCGCTTTGCTGTCAATCTTCCTGTTCTAGCCACCAATGCTATTCCTTACTCTGCCCTTCTGTGCTCTCTAGCACACACCCACACACACACACACACACACACACACACACACAGAGAGAGAGAGAGAGAGAGAGAGAGAGAGAGAGAGAGAGAGAGAGAGAGAGACACACACACCTGCCGCCATCTTTCTGTATGTGTGGTGCTGGAGCTCAAACCCAGAGCATTAATTAGCATATGATCTGAGTTACAGTCCTAATCCTTGGCTAGAAATTTTGGAGAAATCAGACTGGCACCTTTAATCCCAGCATTCGGAGGCAGAAGTAGGCAGATCTCTGTGAGTTCGAGGCCAAGCTACAGAACAAATTCCAGGACAGGCTCCAAAGCTACAGAGAAAAACCCTGTCTCAAAAAAAGAAAGAAAGAAAGAGAAAAAAAGAAAAAAGGTAAATGTGAAATTGTTTTTAACAATATTATAAACAATTCTTATCAAAGAATGGGAATTTTAATCTGGAAGAAAATAGCCAGGCTGTAGCACACACCTTTAACTCCAGCATTCAGAGGCAGAAGCAGGAGGATCTCTGTGAGTTCGAGGCCAAGCTGGTCTATAGAGTGAGTTTCAGGACAGGCTCCAAAGCTACAGAGAGACCCTGTCTCAAAAAACCAAGAAAAAAAAGTAGGCTAGTTGAGTTGTGGTGGTACACTCCTTTAATCTCAGCACTTGGGAGGCAGAGGCAAGCAGATCTCTGAGTTTGAGGCCAGCCTGGACTACAGAGCTAGATCTCATTATGGAAAAAAAATCTTAAAAACAAAATTTTGAAGAGAAAATTTGCATTCGTACACCAAAGACAAAAGTACAGTGACGTCTCGTGTCTCCAGAACTGAGGTTCCTGTTATCAAGCTCTTGCTGCAGCTCCTTCAAGTTTCCTTTCTATAGCACTGATTTTAAAAAATACTGAGCTACTTTCCCCACTTGTCAGCCATATGCCATTCCCATTCCTAACAATATTATCTCCAGTAACTCCTATATTTTTAAAAAAATGCATAACTACCTTTTCTAATGCTTTTTTTTTTCAAGACAGGGTTTCTTTGTTGATGGAGGAGGGTCATCTTTCTATGTGTTACTTTCATTGGTTAATAAAGAAACTGCCTTGGTCCTTTAATAGGACAGAAAATTAGGTAGGCGGAGTAGACAGAACAGAATTGTGGGAGAAAGAAAGCAGAGTCAGGCAGACACTTCAGGCAGTCGCCATGCCTCTCCTGAGTCGGGCGCAGGCTAAGATCTCTCCTGGTAAGACACCAGATTACTAAATATGGGTTAAAGCAAGATGTGAGAATTAGCCAATAAGAGGCTGAAACTAATGGGCCAGGCAGTGTTTAAAATAATACAGTTTCCGTGTAATTGTTTTGGGTAAAGCTAGCCTGGTGGCAGGAAGCGGCCCTCCACCGTTCCATCTACACTTTGTATAGCCTTCGCTATCTTGGAACTCACTCAATAGTCCAGGCTGACTCATTTTTTTTCTTTTTTTTCACATTGTATAACAGTTTATATTTACAAATTAGAAAGAATAGGGGAAATAATCCATTTTTTAAAAAGTTTCTAATTTGAGTAAGTTAAAAACACACAAGTGGAGCTGGAGAGATGTTCAGAAGGTAAGAGCACTGGCTGCTCTTTCAAAAGTTCTGAGTTCAATTCCCAGCAACCACATGGTGGCTCACATCCATGTGTAATGAGATCTAGTACCCTCTTCGGGCCTGCAGGCATATATGCAGTCAGATACTGTATACATAATAAATAAATAAAATAAGTAAATAAATACAATCTTTAAAAACATACATCAGGGCACTAACCACACAGGACATTATTGCACAGGAGTTCACAGTACAGAACAATGTTCTGGGCAGAAAACCCACAGCAATTTTTTTTCTTGGTAATAGATTTTTTTTTTTAAGATTGATTTATTGTGTATACAACGTTCCTACTGCCTGTGTATTTCCATGCCAGAGAGGGCACCAGATCTCGTTACAGATGGTTGAGATCCACCATGTGGTTGCTGGGAATTGAACTCAGGACCTCAGGAAGAGTAGTCAGTGCTCTTAACCTCTGAGCCATCTCTCCAGCCCCTAGATTTAACATATAACTTTTTTTTTTTCGAGACAGGTTTTACTGTAGTTTTAGAGCCTGTCCTGGAATTAGCTCTTGTAGACTAGGCTGGCCTCGAACTCACAGAGATCCACCTGCCTCTGCCTCCTGAGTGCTGGGGTTAAAGGCGTGCCACCACTGCCCAGCAACATATATATAACTTAAAAGAACAAAAGCTAAATTAATAATGTAGGAGTATAGAAAAATCTTTTTTTAAAAAAAGGATTTATTTATTCATTATATATACAGTGTTCTGAAGGCCAGAAGAGGGCACCAGATCTTACTACAGATGGTTTGTCAGCCATCATGTGGTTTCTGGAATTGAACTCAGAACCTCTGGAACAGCAGGCAGTACTCTTAACCGCTGAGCAATCTCTCCAGCCCATAGAAAAATCTTGGAATGTCATTAAGACTAGCAGCTACCCACATCTGTTACCAAGGACTCAGTCCTTTCTTCAGCTCTCCTCTCCCCACTTCACCCACCCCAGTCAGGATTTTGCTGTGGCCCAGGGTGGCTGCAAATTCCAAATCTTCTGTCCTAACTGGCCTCTGTAGCAAGCCAAGTGCTACAATTTTAGAGCTGGGTATCATATGCAGGCAGATGTTTCTTTTTAATGAATCAACCATAACATTTTAAAATTTCTGAAATGGCCAACAGACCATAGAAAGACATTTTTTTTAGGCACCTGCTTGAAACCAACAGCTTCAGCAAACTGATGGCCTTGATTCAGGGCCAACCAGGCTGACTTTGAACTCAGAGATCCACCTGCCTCTGCCTCCTGAGTGCTGGGATTAAAAGTGTGTGCCACCACCAGGCTATAGCTGGGTTTTTTTTAAGATTTATTATTTATTTTATGTATGAGTGTTCTGTCTGCATATGCAACTTTATGCCAGAAGAGGGCACCAGATCCCACTACAGATGGTTGTGAGCCACCATGTGGGTGCTGGGAACTGAACCCAGGACCTCTGGAAAAGCAGTCGGTGCTCTTAACTGTTGCACCATCTCTTTCTCCAGCCCAGTTTTTTTTGTTTGTGTTTTTTTGTTTTGTTTTGTTTTTTCGAGACAGGGTTTCTCTGTAGCTTTGGAGACTGTCCTGGAACTAGCTCTGTAGACCAGGCTGGCCTCGAACTCACAAAGATCCGCCTGCCTCTGCCTCCCAAGTGCTGGGATTAAAGGCGTGCACCACTAACGCCTGGCTCCAGCCCAGTTTTAAAGTCCAGTATATGACAGGTCCTATCAATCTGAATCTAGAGTTGGGCACTTAGTGGTTATATAATCTTAATCTCTCAGCCTTAGCCTCTTTACCTGTAAACTGGTAACAGCTGTACTTTCTAAGGGACTTGCACATGCAAGTATTCTATCACTGAGCAATACCCACAGTATTTTTTATTAATTTTGTGTATGAGTGTTTTGCTGCATGTATATCTATGTACCACTTCCACGCTTGGTACCTGTGAAGGTTAGAAGTGTATATCAGATCTGCTGGGAATGAAATGACGGACACTGTGAGCCACCATTTAGGTGCTGGGAATCAAAACTAGGTCTTTTGGAAGAACAGCCAGTGCTCTTAACCAACTGCTGAACCATCTCTCCAGTTCCCACAGCTTTTTTTTTTAATTATTTTTTGAGATATAGTCTCACTAAACTGTCCTCCCCTTAGGCCCACTCCATGGCTTTGAACTTTCCAGCTTCCAAAGTAGTTGGGATTACAGGCCTGTGGTTTTATAGGTGCCTCGAATATAGCAATCCTTCAACACTGTTATTACTATTGATTACGATTAGACAGGGCCTTGTTATGCAGACCTGGCTGGCCTTGAACTCACAGGAATCAGTATGCCTTTACTTCCCAAGTACTTTCTGGGATTAAAGTTGTGCACCCACCACACCTGACTTAATTCATGTGTGTGTGTGTGTGGGGGGGGGTGTCAGAGGATAACTTTCAGAAGTTGGTTCTCTCCTTCTACCATATGAGTTCTAGGGATCAAACACAAATCATAAAGCTTGGTTTATTGACCCTTTACCCACTAAGTTGTTCTGTAAACCATATGGTGCTTAATTATGTTCTGGTTTTGTGTATGGAAAGTGGAAACGGATTCTACCACTAAAGCTGAGCCTCGCCCCAAGAGTTCTAAGAGCTAAAGCTGGGATACGGTGGCTCACAGCTACATTCTTGGGACTCGGGGGGCAGAGGCGGGAAGAGTGATGCCAGCATGGCCTACACCGGGTGAAGGGCAGTGCAAGTTCATCGGAGACTCGCGTATACGATTACAGCATGTTAAAAGGCTTATAAATAACAATCATTGACAGTTACTGACTAAACACACACACACAAAAAAAAGAACTTGGAATTCCAGGTCACAATACTTGAATTCCAGTCTGTAAGAATGGTAGGCCAGGGGCATGGAGCTCAGTGGAGGATATTGTTAAACGAGGGAGGGCAACGTCCCTGTCAACGTTCAACAGCAATGCCTGGTGCTCGCGCTTCGTCGCTCGGTCCTAGCTTTTGTCGAGCTGAGCAAACTGTCGCTCCGTTCCCTCTTTGCACCGTCTCCAGGGGCAGCGGCGCTCACCTGGCGCCGGACGAAGAAGGTCGCCGAAGGGTTCATGGGCGATGCCCCCGCCCCCAGAGAGAGTCGGTGCCAGCAGCGCGTCACCTCGGAAACGCCATAGGCGCCGGGTCGCACCGGCGCGGGCAAGCCCGCATCCCCGGACGCTGTGCCCTCGCGACCACGCATGCGCACACAAACCCCGCCAGCTCGCCCTGAGGCGTCGCGCAGGTGGACGCCTCAAGTCTCGCGAGAACGCGAACCTGCTTTCCCACACTGGAAGGCTCCGGCGCCACACGAAGCGCCCCAGAGAAGTGTTCCGGCTCCAAAGGTCGTGAACTCAGTGGCCCTGGTTCCCTCGGTTTCTGGCTTAACTAGAGAGATAATCCCTCCGGCAACAGGACGAAAGATCACTCAGGACAGAAGCATCTGTCAATTATCTGCTCTTGATGAGAACCCTGACATTTTATGTCAACATTTCCCACATTATTGCTGGGTCCTGAGTCTGAGGCAAAAAGATCGGAGACCTAGGAAGACCCTGGGATTTTACGTGTGTGCACCCTGCACCTGTGCGGAGGTGAGGACAGTTCTAGTCAGTCTCCTCCAGAAGGCCTTCAACAAACCTTTGAGGCAGCTCCACTAATTTCACCAGACACATCCTCCTGCCTGCCTCCCAGCATTAAAAATTCACATAACAGATACCCCCCACCCCCGTTTTAAGAGTGTGGGGGATGGGAGGAAAGAAAAACAGAATGGCCCTGGACCCTAAAAGCGATTTCCACGCAGGCCTGACCACCTGAGTGTCATCTTAGAAGCTCACAGTGAAAGAAGAGAATTCATAGTTGTTCTATTTATTTTTTGTTTTTTTTTTTGAGACTGGGTCTCTCTGTAGCTTTGGAGCCTGTCCTGGAACTAGCTCTTGTAGACCAGGCTGGTCTCGAACTCACGGAGATCCGCCTGCCTCTGTCTCCCGAGTGCTGGGATTAAAGGCGCACACTACCCTCACCCGGCCATAGTTGTTCCTTTTATCTCTCTGGCACACTGGAACACTCACGCATCCAAATAATAGGTTAAAAATTACCTGCGTGCTGGGGATCAAATTCCTGTCCTCATCATTGTAAAGCAAACACTTTATTACATACATACACACCAAATAAAAATGTAACATTAAAAAAAAGTGACAAAGTCAATCTTTGAACTGGTGAGGTACAGTGAATTTCAAGTCACAGGAAAACATTCATTTTATCAGTAAGGGCATTTTAATTCTTCATTTTCTGGCAGTAACATCTGCTGATAGCTATATAAGGACCGAAAATGCATTTTTCAGAAACCGTTTGGGAGCTGGAAAGATGGCCCAAGTGGTTAAGAGTGCTTGCTCATCTAGCAGAGGCCTCAAGTTCCATTCCAAGCATGCAAATGAGCAGCTCACAGCCACCTATAACTCCAATTCCAGGAACCCCCTACAGGTTCTTCTGGCCTCTTGGGCACTGTACCCTTGGGGGGGGCATATCTCCCCCCTTTTTAAAATTAGAACTGTGGACATTAAAGTGCCTTTTCCATGAACTTTATGTGTACATACATGAGGATCTTAGAGCACCAAGAAAAACACCAACAGAACATCCACCAAACAGCCATGACCAGTAACATTCGCTTGGCCAAGTAAGAGTACTTGGCAAAATTCAGTTAGTAAAGAATTTTGCTTTTAAGCTAACATCTTAATTATGCATTTGTTTCTAAAACTTTTTTTCTAGATACCTTTTCAGAACTGAAGATATGGCTCAGCAGTTAAAATCACTGGCTGTTCTTCCAAAGGATCTGGGTTCAATTCCAGCAACCACATGGCAGCTAACAACTGTCTCTAACTCCAGTTCTGGAGTACTCAACACCTTTATACAGGTATACATGCAGGCAAAACACCAATGCACATAAAGAAAAATAAAAAAAACACCCTTTCATTCAAGAATATATTTGTATAATTGACAATTTCATGAATTCTAAATTCTTAAAGTATCTATACAATTTTTGTTTGTGACACTACGGGTTGAATGTAAGGGCCTTGTGCATGCTGGGCAAGCACTTGCACCGCCCAGCCATATATATTCTCACACCTGTAGCCTTTTCACATGTAACACCTGATTTCCAATGTTTAATTTCACCCAGTGCATTCATTAAAACCATCAGTTTCTCCATAAGTTAGTTTAATTGCTACTTCTAAAACTGTAGACTGAGAACAGATACATTCCGTTTTTAATTGGTTAGAATTTTACTCATGTGGCATATAGCTAGAACAAGAATTCCCATCCTCTCTGAGCATCCTTCCACTCGTAACAAGAACGAATGTCTACAACAAATTTGTGGTCTGACCCTACTCAACATTACCGAGCAGATTTCTAATATTCCTGGGAAAAGCGTTTTTAAATATCCAGTATTCTACCACAAGATACACCAGCATTTCTTTAACAGTTCTGTATTCTCTAACGTCATCAGTAACATTATGAATGGCACCCTCATCCATGAGTTGCATACAAGACTTGTCCCTTAAGACAGAGCCGAAGGGGCTTACTGGGTCACAGTGCACATGGTTTTAAGGCTTTTAATGTACTTTAGCAAGTAATCTCCTGAATGACTTGAGCAAACCTACCCACTCTGTTGCTCATTATATCAACACAGTGGACTTTGTCGTTAATGAAGGAACTAAGCCAACCAAAGCCCCATTGGATTCTCACCAACCAAGGGCACACTTCTAGTAAGTAAATGAAAAACAGATTCTTTTGAAAAGTCACTCAGCTTTCTCCCAGTAAGATAACCAACAGAAACACTTCCTGAAAAAAAAGAGGTTTTGGTGCCAAGAGTCTGTTCAATGGTAATGCTTTCCCAGCATGCACAAGGCCCGGGGCATTGACAGCACCAAGAAGAAGGGAAGAGGCTACAGTGTACAGTGTTTTTCTAAAATAAAAAAATTAAAAAAAGAAAAATCAGTACCAAATAACCAAATGTTTTATTTGACTAAATTCAGATTCATGCATAAGCATGACAGTCTCTCTCTCTCTTTTATCACTTTGGCAATTAAAAAACAAAACAAAAAACCCCAAAAAACAAAAACCATAAACAAACCAAGCAGCCTTGTACAGAACAATGAGAACGCCAAAGATGAGGAGTCTACAGTTTTACTGTAGGACACGTATGTACACATATACACATATGTATATATTTCTGAAAGGCCGTGTCAACTCTCAGGTCAGCTCAGACACACATGACTCCAGAATCACTTCTTCACTTCTCCAAGGTCTTCGATGCTGTCATCATCCACCTGTAAGACACAGATAAGTTTATGAATTGTGGCAAAAATTAAGAAAGTGATTTGCTTTAAAAACTTGTTTCTACAGGTGTATGCATCCTGTGCACTTACCTCTGGCCACTTTTCCTGAATGACATCAATTATGTCATCTGTGAAGTCTCCCTGAATGATGATCTCATCCTCCCCTGTTACTGAGGCACCGCAGGAGAATTTTTGAGCAAAAAATCTTTGTGCTTCTTTGAGATCAATTTCTGTTTTGGTTTGTTTTTGGAGAAAAAAAAAGGGGGGGGGAGGCAAGACCATAATTGGAATTATATAACAAAGACACTCCTTCATTTTGAAATTTCATCTGCATTTTAAAATCATTTAACAAGTGGTATTAATTTTTTTTCCAGAACAATGACTAAAACTATTATAGGCAGAGCTCTTATCATGTATTTTCAAGGTCATATAGTCTCAATATAGAAAACAGCACCCTCCACACTACTCCATCACACAGTAAGACTAAAATGGCTGGAGCGATAACACAAATTTTTAATCCCAGCACTCAGAAGGCAGAGGCAGGTAGATCTGTTAGTTCAAGGCCAGCCTGGTCTACAACATGAGTTCCAGGACAGCAAGGCGAACAGAGACCCTGTCTAACAAAACAGAACAAAACAAAAAAATCCAAAATGAATCCAGGAACATATTACTTCCAAGCATCAGTTATCCATGCTTAAGCTCTATATAATAGAAAACAGAACAGAGAACCAAACCTTTATACCTAAGTCTTTTTTGTGTTTTGGTTTTTTTTTTTTTTTTTGCTTATTGAGACAGGGAGTTGCTACAGAGCCCCAAGGGCCTTGAACTTGCATTCCTCTAGTCTTAGTTTCTGTGGTGGTTTGAGTAGGAATGGCACCCACAGACTCATGTGTTTGAATGTTTGGCCCACAGGGAGTTGCAGTTAGTATGTATGACCTTGTTGGAGGAAATGTGTCACTGTGGAGGCGGGCCTGGAGGTCTTATATGCTCAGGCTATACGCCGGATGATACACAGTGTCTCTGGCTGCCTGCAGATCAAGATGTAGAACTCTCAGCTACCTCTCTAGTACCATGTCTGCCTGCACACTGCCATGCTCCTCATCATGATAATGGACTGAACCTCTAAAAAAGTAAGCCAGTCCCAATTAAAGGCTTCCTTTTATAAGAGTTGCTGTGGTCATAGTGTCTCTTCATAACAATAGAAACCTAAGACATTTCACAAGTGTCAGGATTATAGGTATATATTATATGTTTATATTATAGGATTATAGATATGTGCCACCTTAACAGGTTAAATCTTAACAGAATTTTGGAGACACAGGAGCAGCCTTAGCCACTTTTAAGTCCTACCTAGTCCTCTTCATTCTATACAAATATATTCAACAGCAATTCCTCAAGAGCTGGCAGTGGTACAGACCTGCAACCCCAGTTACTTAGGAGGCGAAGCAGTAGTTTGTGAAGAGCCAAGGTTACACAGCAAGATAGCATTCCCAAAAACAAAAAGCAAGCAAACAAAACCAAGCAAAATTACCAGATAGGGAAAAAAAGTGTGCTAGTTTATTCTTTTTTTTAAAAAGATTTATTTATTATGTATACAACATTCTGCCTCGATGTATGCCCGCACGCCAGAGGAGGGCGCCAGATCTCAGTACAGATGGTTGTGAGCCACCATGTGGTTGCTGGGAATTGAACTCAGGACCTCTGGAAGAGCAGCCAGTGCTCTTAACCTCTAAGCCATCTCTCCAGCCCCTGCTAGTTTATTCTATAGAAGACTTTTAGATGGTAATTCTGAAACTATAGTTAGAAATTCAAAACCTATGTACCCCTGGCTGACCTAGAACTACCTATGTAAACCAGACTGGCATATGCCTGTTTCTGCCTCCTGAGTGCTGGAATTAAAGGGTATACCATCCCATCTGGCAAGCAACCTTGCCTTTAAGGAAAACAGCAAGAAAAAAGAAAGAAGGAAGGAAGAATCGTGTGTTGAACATGGAACATGTCTGTAACCTCAACATCTAAAAAATAAGGTGGGTGGACGGCCTGAACTACAAAGGAAGTTCCAGCCTAGCGTAGGCTAGAGAGCATTACCTTGTAGTGTGCCTCTACCCCTCACTCCCAGCACTCACATATGATGGCTCACAACTGGTGACTCTAGCCCCAGGAAATCCAGCATTCTCTTCTGTGGGAACCAGGAAGACACATGGCACATAGACATACATGCAGGTAAAACACCCAATACACATAAAATTAAAAACAAACAAAGTAAGTAAGTAAGTACTGGCTGGTCTTCCAGAGGTCCTGAGTTCAATTTCCAGCAACCACATGGTGGTTTCACACTCATCTGTAATGGGAACTGGCTCCCTCTTCTAGCCTGCATGATACATGCAGGCAGAATGCTGTATACATAGTAAATAAATAAATCCTCAAAAAAATAAGTACAAACAGAAAGGCAAAAACCTCTTTTAGTATATTCTTGGCAGAAACAAATATATGGAAGCAGGGATGCAAGTTCCCCAACACCTTATAAAAACACCCGAACAGAACTTCATGATACAAATAAACAGACTCTGGTTTATGCATTTTCTTTGTAAACAAAGAAACAGACTAAAACCTCAGCTCACCAAATGTTGCAAGGCCACACACTCTCGTCACGTACTTCTTCTTCGCTCTGGGAATTTTGGCTATCGTGACCTTCTGTGGCGCTGTCTTCTTCTTCTGTTTTATCTGACCTCTTCCCCCTTCATTAAGAAAGAGCTCACATCAATTGCTTCCTTTTCCATAATCGTAAATCATACAATACTGAGTCTTTTACTTTGTGTTCAAGTTCCTTTTTTAAATACAAAATCACAGAGGCGATTTACTCAGCAACACTTATCAATTAGTATTACTATGTGCCCGGACTGCACAAGGCCTGAGGTGCAAAGACAGCAGGACACAGTTCCCGCCCTCCAGGAACTCACAGCCCACTAAGATGAGTGGTGGAAGAGGTGTTGAAGCAGATGTGGGGGTGCAGGCCCACAGTGCGAGATCTTGAGGTAAAGTCCAGCCTGGCCTACTTAGTAAGACTAAGTCTGAGGGGCCCGGGATGTGTCATCAAGGACAGGTGCTTGCTGCCAAGCCTGACGACCTGAATTCAATCCCCAGAACCCACATGATGCAAGGAAAGAACTGGCTCCTGCAAACTGTCCTCTGACCTCCACACATGTGTATACTACTTTCCATATGCAACAAGTATTTTTTTTTTCAAGACAGGGTTTCTCTGTGTAGCCTGTTCTGGAACTCAGAGATCTACCTGCTTCTGCGTTCTGAGTGCTAAGATTAGAAGTGTGCCACCACTGCCTAGCACAGTGAATGAATGAATGAATGAATGAATGAATGACAGAAAATGTTTCCTAAATGAAGTGATCTCTAGGGTGAGTTTAAAGAACAGAAGAGTATTCAGGGGAAGACAAATGGCTTCAGTTCAAGAGAAAATATACTGAATCTGGGAAGCACACTTGTCTTATTGAAGAATAAGATATGCATAAGAATGGATATGCAGTACAGGAAGTCAGAAGTCAGTAAGAACTAGATCCAAGTTCAGGTGTGACTACACTGGACAAAGAGAAGTCACCAAAGACAGAAAGAATGAAAGAACAGATTCATGGTTACGAAGCTCGGGTCAGCTCTAGGGTGAAGGGTGGATTTATGAAGAGTAAGATGGAAAGAGAGGCAAATGAAGTTCCTGTGTTTACTCCAACAAATACTAGTCAAAATATAAACCAAAATGTAGCATCGATAACAGCAACCAGCTGAAGACAGAAGTGCAGGGTTAGAGAAAGGACAGATTTTAGGACTATTAACGGGAGCAGAACCTGACACAGTTCTCAGGTTTCCAGCTGAGGTGACAGGATAATTGTGCAACTTCTGCCAAAATGGGAGAAATGAAAGATGATTCAGGACTCAGTCAATTCAACTTTGGAAGCGCTTCATTTGTGGTATCTGTGGGGACCATGCACATTTTCAGCCTGCCATGGGCCAGGAATAGACATACAGATTTAGGAATTACAGATATATAATAGTGTAGCAGAGATACAACAGAAACATCCCAGGAGAATGAACAGAGCCTGGGAAGTTACTTCAAAGGGACACCAGAAAGAAGAGGGGTCTATACAAACAGGAAAATCAAGGAAATTCACACTTCAGAAAGGTTCAGGTGTTTTTTTTCTTTTGGTTTTTCAGGACAGGGTTTATTCCTTGTAGCCCTGGCTGTCCTGGAACTGACTCTGTCGACCTCTGCGTCCTGAGTGCTAGGATTAAAAGCGTGTGCCACCACCGCCCAACTTTTACATGTTCTTTCCACTTAGCAGATACCAAAAAACTGGTGACTTTTATTAGAACAGTTTCAGTAAAGTTAGAGTCAGGTTAAGACAGGCTGGAGTGAGCAGTAACAGATGGGAGGGTGGGAGGTGAGTCCACTTTAGTAAAGGCATCTGGATAAGAACTGGTGAGAAAAATAAGTAAAAGACAGCAGCAGACTCTCAGCAGAGACCTCTCTTAAGTAGCTTGTGTAAGGCCTTGGGTTCAATGTCCACCACTGGGGGAAAACGGTGGTGGGACTGGGGGTCATGGCAAAAATCTTTAAAGCTGGAGCTGAAAAAATGGCTCAGCAGTTAAGCACATTTGCAGTCTTTAAAGATGACATGGGTTTGATTCCCAGCACCCACATGCCTACTAATAACTACCTATAACTCCAGCTCCAGAGATCTAACCCCTGTCATCTATCTTCCATGGGCAATGAATGCACACAGTGCATATATACAGGCAAAACACCCATACATAGATAATCAAAATAAATTATAAGATAATTTTAGTAACAAAACAATCAATGAGGAAGAGATGGGTAGGGGATAGATGCCATAGCATAAAGAATCTGTTTTGGCCAGGCAGTCATGGAGCACGCCTGTAATCCCAGCACTCAAGGAGGCAGAGGCAAGTAGATTTCTGTGAGTTCAAAGCCAGTCTGGTCTACAAGGCGAGTTCTAGGACAGCCAGAGCTGTTACACAGAGAAAACCTGTCTCAAAAAACAAAACAACAAAAACAAAAACATTAAAAAAAAAAATCTGTTTTAGAGAGGAAAGAACTAAGTGCAAGCAACAGCTCATTCTCCACTTCAACAGAAAGGAATGTTCAGCAGGCTGGTTGTGTCTCAAAGGCACATAAGATAAACACACATATATTTTCAATCCTTTTCGTTTGTTTGTTTTTCCTTTTGAGACAGGGTCTCTCTATGTACACTGGCTATCCTGAACTCACAGAGATCCATCTGCTTCT
Organism: Arvicola amphibius; assembly: GCF_903992535.2. Classification (NCBI taxonomy): domain Eukaryota; kingdom Metazoa; phylum Chordata; class Mammalia; order Rodentia; family Cricetidae; genus Arvicola; species Arvicola amphibius. The sequence continues at coordinate 82,021,155 of NC_052056.1, read as the reverse complement.
GCCTCCCAAGTGCTGGGAATAAAGGTGCTCACCACCACGACCAGCTGGATTTGACTGTTTCAGACAAGATCCTCATTATGTACCTCAGGCTGGCCTTGAATTCCCAGCAGTTCCCTGGCTTTAATCTCTCAATACTAAGATTGCAAACATCAACAGGCGGAAGTCTCATCACTCCAGTTATCCTCCACAGGAAGGAAGGTGTGTCTATATAAATCAAACGTGGATTAGGTCTTACCTCTCTTTTGTTTTTTCTTCTCCTCCTCTTCCCCTACTGTCCCTTGACCTTCACTAATGCCAGCTTCTTGTTTGGGTGAATTTTCTGAATAGAAAAATAAAATGCAAGAGCATGAACAGCATTTTATATTAATATTGTAAAGAGAAATCATCTGCTGAGGATGTGGCTCAGGCTAAAGAGTGTTACCTGAGTGCACAGAGCCCTGGGTTGTTTCCACTTTAATTCCAGTAGTGAGGTAAAGGCAGGGGGATCAGAAGTGGAAGGTCAGGATTTTTCAGCTTTGCAGAGGGTTTCTTTCTCTGTGTGTCCACTGATGTGTTTCCTCACCCCCAATAAACACTGTTCTTCAACTGCCGATTGTCTGAGGTGCTTAAGATTTCTCTGCTGCTACCTGATTTTTCCTGTCTTTTAATTATTTAACCTACAGAAAGATACCTGATCAAAACCCCCTAGACTATCATTTGGGGGAGGGGGCTTGTCTCATATTTATTTTGAGAACCACTGACAGTGGTATTTCTTACTGGTAAGACACTGCCAATAAGCCTGCTACAATATTTTAATGTTTCTGGTACATAGTCCAGCCAGCTACAAAACTATGCCTTGTCTTATTAAACAAAATTTATGTTGCCAGGCAGTGGTGGCACACACCTTTAATCCCAGCACTCAAGAGACAGAGGCAGGAGGATCTCTGTGTGTTGAAGGCCAGCCAGGTCTACAAAGTGAAATCTAAGACAGCCAGAGCTACACAGAGAAACCCTGCCTCAAAAAACAAAACAAACAAAACCAAAAAAACAAACTTATGTTAACCACAATGCCAAAACCTGTTACTCATTAACCTTGTGTCTTAATGTTCCCTGTGAGGTACAGAAAAGAAACTCAAAGACTGACTTATAAGCTTAAAAACTGGCTTTTGTTTGTTTTGCCTTTTGGAGGCAGGACTTCTACCTCCCGAGAGGTAGGATGACAGGTGTCACCACCATGCCCAGTTTACTCCTTTTGTAACCATTTGTTTGTTTATTATTTTCTAAGGCAGGGTTTCTCTGTGTAGTCCTGGCTGTCCTAGAACTCACTCTGTAGGCCAGGCTGGCCTCGAACTCATAGAGATGGGATTAAAGGCCTGCATCACCACCACCTAGCTTCTATTTTTATTTATTTACTTTTTTTACTCCTTGAACTCGTAACCCTGATATAAGGCCTCCTCGACCGTGCACATCTACACCAGTAGATAATGGTGGCAGAGAAATCATCAGTCTCATCAACACCTATAACAGAGCCTGTCAAGGGCTCCTTACATGGTTTTATCTGCTCTCTTCCTTTATTAAGAAGCCCCAGCTATTTTTCCAACTACACTCTCTGTGGGAATTACAACACTAACAGCCTCACATTTTGTTACAGATGCTACCTGATTAGTATACCAAGCCTCAAAGATACACACCATCAACAAACGGCTGTCTTATGCTCTAGATCACTGCCACTGGTTAAGTTTTGTGGCTCCTCAGACAGATTTCCCTATGAGGGCCTCTGGCTGCTGCCCCCACCGTCCTCCCTGAGTCCCCTAAGAGTAGTTAGGTGACCTTTGAGAGGAAGGGATGAGAAATTAGGAGTTAGGCAGACTCATGGTAGACAGACAGATAAAGGAGAGGCCATGGCTGGGTAATAAAGGTGGCGAATTCCTAAGATGGCCAGTTTCCTCCTCACCCTCCACACTTGAGACAAAAGCCCAGAAGCTTAAAACAAGGCTTTGTAGGCCCTGGTCTCCCACCAGCAGGCCTCTGCGGATGGACTAGCAGACAAGTTCCAGATCTGCTCAAGGTGAGTCATACAGCAGTTCTGGGCCAACCAACCATCCGTGCTTTCTTCAAATTGACTAACCCTAAATTAGGGGAAGAAAATTCTTCAAAGGCTTTAAAACCAGAAAGAGTTCCCCTCTGCTTTGCTGAGGTCTTTTTCTTTCCCTGTGTGTCTACTGATTTTGTAGGTTTCCTCACGGCCTCCCTCCCTCCCCATAACCCCTTTCTTCAACTGTTTAAAACAAAGGGGTAGGGTGGGGTTCAAGGTCATCCTCAGTTAGCACAGTGTTTGAGGCTGGCCTGGGCCACCTGAGATTTGTCTCAAACAAAACAACCAGGGCTGCTGAGGTGACTCAATGGGTAAGGCATTGCTCCAAAGCTTAACCACCTGAGTTTGTGGAACGGTGGTGAGCACAGCTCCCACAAGTTGTCCTCTGAAACACACACAATTTTGCAAGTAAATAAAGCAACCTATACTAGCTGAATATAGTATCTATAAAGCAAATAACTATACTGCACTCTAATGAAATCGAACTCTAAATGTACCACAGTAAGTCTGTAGTCTGGCTATGTATCCTCCAAAGACTCAGGAGTTAAAGACTTAGTCCCCAAGAAGGTGTCACTGTTTTAAAGGATAGGCACAGGAGGAGGGCTTAAAGTGAGGAGTTGCCATGGTCTAGAAGGAGACAGTCATTAGAGGTCTCAATTTGGAGACAATGGGACCTAGACCCTTCCTCTTTTTCACTTCCCAGTCAGTACAGGCCTAGAGCAAGAGAGTCACAGTGATAGACTAAGATCTGTTTGAACTCACAGAGATCCATCTGCCTCTGCCTCCTGAGTGCCAGCCTTAAAAGCATACACTACCACTGCTCAGTGGGCTGAAAAAGAATTATGGGCCAAATTAGCCTTTTCTAAGTTTATTATTTTAGGTATCTGCTATAGTGATGGTAATAGAGAACAAAATGTTTAGGATTTTATTCTATCTATCTATCTATCTATCTATCTATCTATCTATCTATCATCTATCTATCTATCATCTATCTATCTGTCTGTCTTTCCATCTTTCCATCCATCCATCCAATTTATTTATGCTTCAATCACAGAGATCCATTTGGCTCCAAGTGCTAGAATTAAAGGTGAGTGCCACTTCACATGGTTGAGGATCCCCACCCCACCCCCAGATAGGGTTTCTCTGTGTATAGCTCTGGCTGTACTGGAACTTACTCTATAGACCAGGCTGGCCTCGAACTCACAGAGACCCATCTGCCTCTGCTTCCCGAGTGTTGGGATTAAAGGTGTGAGCCACCACCCCGGCAAGGATTTTGTTTTTTAAAACAGCACTTTGGTAGGAGGATCAGGCCAGCCTGGGCTACCTAGTGAAACCCTGTCTCATAACAAAACAGGGACTAGAAAGATGGCTCAGATTAACAGCATTTGCCGCTTTTGCAAAGTAACTGAGTGTGGTTCCCAACACCCACATGAAGTGGCTCCTAACTGTTAATTTCAGTTCCAAGGGGATATGACACCTCTGGCTTCCTCAGACACCTGCACACAAGTGTACATACACCTAATTTAAAAATAATAGCTAAAAACAAAAACAACAACAACAACAAAAAAACAAAAGGGGAAGCCAGGTGTAACAGTTCAAACCTTTAATCCCAACACTCAGAGGCAGGCAGATAGATCTCTTGAGTTCCAGAACAGCCAGAGCTATATGCTGAGACCTTGTCTCAAAAACCAAAACCAAAACATGAAACAAACACCCCACAAGCCCCTGCCTCAGCCATGCATCACTATGCCCAGCTCACAAACTATGAGTTTTTACCATGTGAGCAAAACACTCAGATCAAGAAAATTTCTTATGGGGCTGTAGAGATGGCTTAGCAGGCAAGGGCACTTGCTACTCTTGCAGAGGACCTGGGTTCAATTCCCACCATCCACATGGCAGCTTACAATGATCTGTAACTCCAGCTACAGGGGATCCTACCTCCACCAGACATGCATGTGGTGCACAGACATACATGCAGGCAAAACACCCATACACATAAAGTAAAAATAAACCGAATCTGAAAAAAAAAATGATAAAAGGAAAAAAAGAAACTTTATGTAAATCTGGTTTTCTTTTCTTTTCTTTTTTTTTTTTTTTGTTTTTTGTTTTTTGAAATTTACCAAGTTCTGGTCAGCTAGAGTTAAATGGTGTGATTGTCTCAAAAACTAAACAAAAAGAACCTGTATCTTTAGGACAGAAACCAAAGAAAACACAAACAACTTGTTATTAATATGCAGCTGGGGAAGGCTCAGCCGTCCCCTCGCCCCAGCAGCATCTTCCTACTCCCTGGAGGAGACCGCTCTGCACAATGTCCTTACTTTTACTCATCAGACGAGAAGGCGCTCCCAGAACCGGCCAACCCTACTTACTCCACGGGAGGAGACCCGCTTCTCCTCTCCCTCTCAAGTCAATCGTGTCTAGGTGGGTCATGTTCAGGAACAAAATGGAAGCGCTGATTCCAAGGCCAGCCGTTAAGTGTTCTTTTCCCAACAAAGAGCAACTAAGTAGTTACTATCTCCAAAGACAAGAGTACTGCCTCATGTAAATAATATAAAAATGGAGCAGCAAAGAGAGGGACAACATGGGATGTACTGGGATGGAATAGGCCTGTTTCAAGTCATCTTTTCCTTGTTCCTGCTGCCTTTTTTCTACAAACCTTGCAAGAGAAGCCATCAACAAGAGCTAAGGGATCTGTTCCCTGTCTGTGACACCCCAGCACCACCAATCCCACTCTCTGAGCCCTAGATGCCCCTCTTCCTCATACCTCACACTCACCATTCTGTTCAACACAGCCTCACCCTCTAAGCAGCTCTCACCGCCCTCCGCCCACTACTGCCATCTCAACCAAGCTGCTGTAGCCGTCCTCGAGACAAGGTCTCACTGGATTACCCTGCTACTCTTCAACTCACTCTTGCCTCTGAACTTAAGTAATTTAAAGTTAACCAAGATGGGTGAAAGGACTTTCCTATCCTTTTCTATTAGCACTAGGAACTGATCCAGGGCCCCGCGCATGCTAAGCAAGCACCCTACCACTGGGCTACACCCACAACTCTAAGAGACAGAGTCTCCTCAGCTGCCCAGGCTGGCCTTGACATCACTATCCAACCTCAGACAGCCACACAGCCGGGACAGGCCTTCGCCACCAGGTCCAGCCAAACTTTCCTGTTTAAAATGCCATGTGTGTATTTGTTTCGTGAATACAGTTTTAATAAAAATAAAAACCTATGTTCAAAAAAAGGAAAAAGTCCATACCTACAGTCAGTTTTGCAAATTCGTTTGGAAAATTTTTCTCTAGCCATTGTCTACATTTAGCAACATCAGGCATATATTCACAGTACTAGAAGGGAAGGAAAAGAACAATTGAGTGAGAAATCATGCATTTCAAACAATGTAATTAAAACATCCCCATATACTTGATAAAGAATGATAAATTACACACACACACACTTTCTATCTCACTATGTAGTCAGGGAAGTCTCTTAAATCTAAATCAGAGTACTAGAATTACAGGTCACCATGCTCAGCCTCGCCTGACCATCCAAAGGAAATCTGTAATTCAAGTACGAAATGTCCCTTAAGAAATGAAAACTCACCAGGCGGTGCATGGCTTTAACCCCAGCACTGGGGAGACAGAGGCAGGTGGATCTCTGTGAGTCTGAGACCTGCCTGGACAGCTAGGGCTACATAGAGAAACCCTGAGGGGAGGGGAAATGAAAACCCGGGGCCTCCTCAGCGCAGCTATTTATTTCTCCATAAAGCAAAAGAGTCATTAGAAAGAGTGTAGCAGCCAGGCAGTGGTGGCGCACACCTTTAATTCCAGAACTCGGGAGGCAGAGGCAGGCGGATCTCTGTGAGTTCGAGGCCTGTCTGTTCTACAGCGTGAGTTCCAGTACAGGCTCTAAAGCTACACAGAGAAACCCCGTCTCAAAAAACCAAACCAAACCAAAAATAGAGTAACAACCAGGCACAGAGGAACATGCCTGTAAAAATCCCAGCACTCACTCACTCAAGAGGATCAGACCAGAGACTGAGGTCAAGGTCATAAACAGGGAGAGACCACCTAGTCTGAGAAAAATGAGGGAGGGAGTCACAAGCAAAAATATGTTTCTTTTTTTCTGAGCCTATCTTGGAACTAGCTCTTGTAGACCAGGCTGGTCTGGCACTCAGAGATCCCCCTGCCTCTGCCTCCCGAATGCTGGGATTAAAGGTGCCACCACCACCTGGCCAAAAACACATTTTTTGCTTTGGCCACAAAGGGTCTTTATTAGTAGCTTGACTGAAGAAAAGTCTTATATACAATTTCTACTCCTCATTCTTCCTCTGCTCAGGTATGTCAGTCTTGGCTTTCAGGTTACTTTTGCTTCCACCATCTGACTACTCATAAATTTCATACAAAAATCTAAAACATACAGCCAAGTACAAAAAAAGATGTACACATGGGGCTGGGAGATGGTGGGGCTGGAGACATGTGCATTAGTTATGAGCGTTTATTGCTCTTGCAGATAATCCAGATTCAGGTCCAAGCATACACATGTTGGCTCACAACCACCTGCAACTGCAGGTCCAGGGGATCCAATCCTTCGCTGACCGGAGGGCACTGTATGTATGTGGAGCATACAACTTAAGTAGGAATATAAGTAAAAACACATAAACAAACGTTTTTAAGAAAAAAAAAAAAGCATTTATAATCACAGCTACTCAGGAAGCACAACTGAATCCAAGACTAATCTGTGGTAAGACCCTACATTCATTCATTCATTATATTTTTTTCAGACAGGGTTTCTCTGTGTACTCTTTGCTGTCCTGGAAATCGATTTGTAGACAGGCTGGCCTTGAACTCACAGAGATCCGTCTGTCTCTGCCTTCCGACTACTGGAATTAAAGGCGTGCATAAACACTGCCTGGCTCATTTTTGGTTTTTTGAACAGGGTTTCTCTGTGTAGCCCTGGCTGTCCTGGAAATCACTCTGTAGACCAAGCTGGTCTCGAATTCAGAGTTCTGCCTGCCTTTGCCTCCTAAATGCTGGGATTAAAGGGGTGGGCCACCACTACACCTGGCTAAAACCCTACTTTTAAAAAAAAAGGCCAGTAAGGTAAGAGAGTACATGTACAATTCAAATGTCTAATTTCTAAGATAAAAAAGTATTTTGATCCAGGGCCAACAAGATGGTTTGGTGAGTCCATGTGCTGTCACCAAGCCTGACAACTTCAACTCAATTCTAGGAACCCACATGGTAGGAGAGAACTGACCCCTGCTCCTCTGCAAGTTGTCCTCTGGCCTCCACAAGTGTACCGTGGAACATACTGCACACACACATAAACACATTTAAAAAGTAAGTATTCTGATCCAAAGTTCTAAATAAAAGGTTGAAATACTACCAGCTGATAGGAAATGAAAGATAGAAGTTCTCAGATTAACTCTAAAATCAAGAGTGATCTCACATACAGAAAGAGAACAGAAAAAAAAAAAAAAAACTAACAAGTAGGACTTACCTCTGTTGGTAATGAACAAACTAGAGAAATGGAGAGAAAAAAAGATGTGCAGTGTTAGAACCATGACAACACAGTAGCCTCACTCTCTATCCGATGGATACTTCCCCTCTGGCTTTTCATTTCTTTCTCCTTACCTGCCATCACTACTACTTTTCAATCGGATATTCTACTTGAGAGTTTTCCCTCTCTTAACACCCCAAGAATACTAAGTAACCACCAGGAAGCACACACTGGCTTCAAACTTCATGGTCTTGCTGCCTCAGCCTCTTGGGTGCTGAGGTTAGTCATGCCCCAGCTTGTCTGCCTTCACATGTTCCTGTGGCACCCAGTATCAAATCCTACTCTGCAGAGATTTCTGAGGTCAAAGGTGCATGATTACTTCAGATGACAGTACTCTGACATTTTGATCTAAAGGCAATAGTCAGTTGATATAACAACAAACCTTTCATATTTTATAACTCATCTATAGTGTCTGTCTTTCTTGAGATTCCTCAAGACAATTATATCTTACTCATTCTCTGAGTGAAACACAATGTGGCATAGAACAGAGCCTAAAACATGTTTTCTAAATAAATTCAAGTTGTTCTCTGAATCCCTGCTAAGTCTATAGCCAAGCGATGAGCCCAGTCCTCTCGAGTTTAGGGGCTGGAGAGGTGGCTCAGCAGTTTAGCAAACCTGCTGCTCTTGTAAAGATGGCAATTTGGCTCCCAGCACCTACATCAGTGGTTCACAACCATCTGTAACCTTAGCTCTGGATTTGACTCTTCTGGCATCTGTGGGCACCCACAATGTGGCATAAACATACACAGGCTCATAAATAAAAATAGAGAGACAAAGAGATGGACAGAGACAGGGTCACACAACACTATTGCCCAGGCTAGGCTGGGACTCCTGGATTCAGAGGATCCTGCCTCAAAGTCCCCAAGAACAGTTGGGACTAAAGGTAAATAACACTGAATCTCACTATGCTATTCTAAACCAGTGGGTCTCAACTATGGGTCACGACCCTAAATGGGTCACCTAAGACCATTGGAAAACAAAACCACTGTTCCAAACGCTCTTTAACTTTCGCTAAATCATACCATAGGCTGGTCACTATGCTTGCTTCCTCCAACTTTTAGTCCTGTGCCACATACATTCTCACATAGCTTCTTTGCTCAAAAAACCTTCAGTGACCTACAAGCAGTTACAAAACAGGACCCCAAAATCTGGTCCAGACTCAATTGTCTTTCAATTTTCCGCTTCTACTTCCAAAATCCCCATTAACAAGCACACTGCAATACCTGCAAATTTACATTCCCCTCATTTCTTACCTCTCTTCCTGTTCTTTGGCCTGGCATAGCTGCCTGCAACACTACCTGCCTTTCAAATACCAACTGTGCTCGCCTCTATGCAGTCTCCCCCAGGCTCTACAACTGGGAGAACCTCTCCCTTTCCACACCACCGTGACTGCTCCCGAAGTATATTTCTTGTCTCTCTGCTACACCTCTCCCCATCCAACACTCAACAACAGCTACCCAGTCTAAGTTGCATGCAGAGAGCAGGCAGAGCCTTGCTGTCTTACAGCCCCCACAATCTAGCCCAGCACCTATCCAGACGCACTCGGTCAGTCGCCACACTTGCTCACCAAGCCCATCATCATCATGACACGCTAAGGTTGGACTCTAAATGCACCTTTTGGTAGCCTCTGCCTTACACATCTGGTTTACGAAGCCTGAGGCAACGGAAAACACAACTTATCTTTGACTCACACAAGCAATCAACACAAAAGCTGTTTCCCAGGAGCCATCCTGTAATAGCTGTCCCCAAAGGGCACATTTCCTTGTCAGCGTCCTTACTTCATTCCTCACAAAGACACCCTCCTAATTCATAGCTATTTCAGTGCTTTCTATTCCCCAAGTGAGTCTCTCCTACCATGTGGATTTCAAGGACTGAACTCAGGCCATCAAGCATGGCAGCAAGCTCCTTTACAATTGAATCCACCGACTCCCAAGTGTTTCTTATACATCTTAAACTCCTTGGGGCTTAGAAGCACCTCTTCCCTAGTATTTGCAATGCCCAGTACAAAAGCAAGGAGGGAACTGGAGAAAGTTAACTGTTCTCAGAACAGAATGATCTGGCAGATAGACACTTGCCATCAGTTCAGTCTAAGCCTGATTACCTGGGTTCCATCACTGGAACCCTGGATAGAGGGAGAATCTCAAAAGCTGTTCTCTGATCTGAGCTCTATTCTCACGCATACACAATATAATAAAATTAAAACAAAAACAAAAGATTAGTAACTGTTTACCAATGGGAAAGACTGAATACTGTCACCCTTTCAAAAGCCACCTCAGAAGTGACATACATGGGGATCGAGGATTGTAGATTAATTTATTGCTTCTCTAACTCAATCCCTAAGATCCCCATAAAATGGGCATGGTGGTACACAGCCGAAACTAGCACTCAGTAGGCAGAAGAGGATGATTACCTTCGTCTACATAGTAAGTTCAAAGCCAGCCTGGGATACAGGCAACCCAGTTTTGTTTTGTTTTAGACCTAGTAGGGAGTGGTGGGTGCAGAGGCCAGCCTACATGCATTGTGCATTCCTGGCCAGACAAGTTTACATAGTAAACCCCGTCTCAAACAACAATAACAAAAACAACAGAACACCTTTTTTTGCTTGTTTTGAATTTTTTGTTGTTTCAAGACAGGGTTTCTCTGTGTAGCCCTGGCTGTCCTCAAACTTGGAAATCCTTCTGTTTCTGCCTCCCCAGTGCTGGGATCAAAGGCGTGTACCACCACTGCCCGGCTAACACTTTTAAGTTGATACAAATAGGCTTGAAAGGTAGTATCGTGTAGGGGTATGGATAGCACCCACATAGACACAAACGTAGACACATAAACAAAAATAAAACCCACAGGCCAGAGAGATGGCTCCATGGTTAAGAAAACTGACTCTTCTTCCAGGGCAGGGTTTCTAGTCTCAGAACTGATTATGATGGCTCACAACCATCCATAACCCCAAAGGATCCAATGCCCTCTCCTAGCTCTTGTAGACCAGGCTGGCCACAAACTAAGGGATCCGCCTGCCTCTGCCTCTTGAGTGCTGGGATTAGCATAGATGCTATGATTGTTTTGCGTCTTCTTTTTTGTTGTCTGTCTGTCTGTCTTTCTCTTTTTGAGACAGGGTTTCTGTGTAGCCCTGGCTATCCTGGAGATCTGCCTGCTTGTATCCTGAGTGCTGGGATTAGACGTGCGCTCATTTGTCTCAATGTCGTCTTTTTCTCACTTTACACGTTAAGACACAAATCTCTCGACCTCACAGAAATGAGATAACTTGCCCAGGGCCACATACCTAGGAAGTATTTAAGTCAGAAAGCACACTCTGGCCCATTACTCTCATTACCAATATCAAGACAAAATACAATCAACTCTATATAATTTTTTCCGCTTTTTCCTACGTCCCTTCCTTCCTTTCAAGTTTCAAGACAGGTTCAACACAGCCCAGACTGGCTGGAATTCTGCAATCTCCCTGACTACCTCTGCTGAGTTTGGGGATTCCTTCACATCAAATTTAGAGGTCAGGACTCTCAGCAAGCACACTACCCACTGATGGCCCCTCTGAGGAAGCCTGCAAACATGTCTTGGTTGTGTACTGTCCTTTTCCTAAGTACCTCCCCCTACCTCCCTTAAAGCCTATGCTTAGGATTTACACTAAAACTGTTTCTTGCTTCTCACCATCTTCCTTGGGAAAATGGCATTGCTGCAGTGGAGGCCCCGGCCTGGGAGGCCACAGGAACATCCGCTAGGGTCACGATGGGAGCCAGGACTAAGCCCACAGGGTAAAGACCAAAGGCAACAGTGGATCCCTATCACCAAGTTGAGCCACATGACCAAGTGTCTAGAAAAGATCATTCTCCCAGCCCCTTCAGAAATCAGAACACTGACTTTCTCCTGGGGACATCCCTTAAGGATATAGGTACTGAGGCAGAAGCAAATTCACACTGGTTTGCAGACCAGATCCGAGGCATTTACTGCCTCTGGGGACTACAACAGCCGCACTAATCTGCAGGCTAAGTGCTCCAAGGACGTAGTCACTGCCATTCAAGGAGCCAAGCTTTCCACCACCCCTGTGGGAGAGGTTACAGAGAGCAGAACTGCACACAACACACAGAGTGACAGGCTGCTGTAGCCGTGTACTGGCTAACCCATCTCCACTGGCAGACATTGGCACCGTTGGCTTCTGGGTACAAGAAGCTGGTACCACTGGCCAGTATTGATGAAGACCACTGCATTTCAGTCAGGGACAGCATGGCCACCTGGGCAACTTCTACCAAGGCCACCTCTGATACCCTCTCCAATACCTACAGCTACCTGACCCTCTGGAAAGAGACTGTGTCCATTAAAGTCTTCTTATCAGGAACTTAAAAACTATCTTGTGAGAACTCAGACCAGAACCCCCATGCACATGACCCAGGATTCAACCATGGCTACTATATAGCTTCTCTACAAAAAGTCAATGAAGCTTATCTTTAAAAAAATAGTAATAATAATAAAAAAGAGAAAAAGAACCAAAGGTTGGGGGTTGAAGAGACAGTTCAGTGGTTAAGAGAGCTGACTGTTCCTACAGAAGACCCAGATTTGATTCCCAGCACCCACCTGGTTGCTCAGAACTACCTGTAACTCTAGTTCCAAGATATCCAATGCTCTCTTCTGACCTCCATGGGCTCCTGCATACATGTGGTGCACATATATACACTCGGGCACATACAAAACCCATCTAAAACAAAAAAGTAGTTATGCATGTGGCATACGCTTTTAATCCCAGCACTCTGAACAGAGGCAGGAGGAGCTCTAAGGTCCAGGCTAGCCGAGGCTACCAAGTGAGACTGCCTCAGAGACAAACAATCTGAAGAACAAGCGGATGAAGACTGGAGGAAAATGGGCTTAGGCTTTCCTTGGTGATGGGGGGGGGGGCAAACAACATAAAACAAACCTGCTTCTTACTCAACTCCAACTTTGTTGTATTAAAAAGTCTAGGCAAAGCTGGGCATGATAGTGCACACCTTTAATCCCAGCACTAGGAAATGAGAGGCAGGCAGAGCTCTGAGATCGAGGCCAGCCTGGTCTACAGAGTGAGTTCCAGGCCAGTCAGGGCCACACAGAGAGACCTGTCTTTAAAACAAAGTCTAAAGCTGTGGAGATGCCTTAGCCTTATTCAATAAAGTACTTGCGACATAAACCTAAAGGCTGAGTCAGGATCCCCAGCAACCCAGCATCCATGTTAAAGCCAGCAAAGCAGAGAACTACAATCCCATTATGGGGAGACAGAGGATCCCTAGTGCTTGTTAGCCACCCAGTCTAGCTCATGAGTGTCAGATTCACTGGGAGACCCTTTTCAAAGAAACATGGCGGACTGTGATTGAGGAAGTCACCCACTGACCTCTGACATCACACATCCACATACAAAAAAAATGTAATTATCCAAACCAGACTTTCCCAAGTCTGTCCTACCACACACCACTCTGACCTCACCTCCTCTACTCACCTCCCTGTACTACTATAATTCAAAGTTGCTGCTCAGGAAGTTCATGGGTAAAGGCATCTGATGCCAGCCGGAGGGCCTGAGTTCAATTCCCAGGATCCACAAAGTAGATGAAACTAAGGTTCACAAATGGTCCTCAACACCCACACATGGGTCATGACACAGACGCACACACACACATATGAAAGTAAAATAAATTAAAAAAAAAAAAAAGCTCAAGAGTCCAGCCAGCCATCAAGCTCCCCCAGCCCCTACTCAGCCCAGTACTGGGACTGAACCCAGAGGCTGGGAACTCTCTGGATCAGTGCTCTGCTGCTAAGCAACATCTCCAGGTCCTGCCTTTTCTTCCCGACAGTTCGCTTCCTTCAGGATGCCCTTCTTGCCTCTTCCATACTTCCCCATCCTTTAAGACTTCATATCGTCCTAAAAGCTCTCCACTACAAAGCATATATATCCAACATCTGGCTGGGATACTCCATTGCACATCTCGATTCCAACCGGGCTGTCACTTCTCCAGGCCAGGAAGCAAGACCCAAATGGCACAGGAAAAGGAGTATGTGTTATGTGTCCTCCCTAGGTTCCCTCCTCAATTAAGAATCGTCCAAACCACAAAGACAGATGCAGGAGTTAACAAGACCAAATGTGAAACTATCAACGTTAAGCATAAAGACGGTGAGCAAGAGCCATTTCTTCCCTTCCAACACTTGCCTCCGCAATAAAGGACTCGAAGAGGGTAATCCGAATCTAACTTGGCACTGTTCCTCGTATCGCCTTTGCAATCAGCCCCACTGGATTCAGAAATGTCAGTAGCCATCTCACAAACCTGTAAGCAAAATAACACAACTTCACTATTTTGGAGCTGGACCCCTGAAAAGCAGCATTTGGGTGCAGTCTTGGCTTGCACTATGTATCCCTGCCCTGGGAAGCTGTTTCGATTCTATTAAAAAGGACACAAGTTTCACTGGAGTCACAAAGTATGACTTATCCACCTGCTCCACGGATCTATAGGGAAGCAAGAATAATTGGGCCATGAAGGCTGAGGGTTGGGGCGAGGGCAAAGGGGACACCAGAGGAAAAGAGGAAGCAGCTGAGGAAATAGATGGGGTGGGTGACTTCAACAGGGACGGGGCAGGTCTGAGAGTCAAACGGGAGGGATGCAAACTGCAAGAAAGGCTCCAGAGCATCTGCACGAGGAGGGCGAGTCACTCGAGGTGACCAGAATGCAAGGTGCGGCGACAGCAAAATACCAAAGGAGAGAGACCGAGCCAGGGACGAGGATGGGAGTGCCACGGCCTGGGGAGACAAAACTGGGGCAGAAAAACCAGGAAAAGAGCAGGCAGCCCTTAGGGCTGCTAAGGGGAGAGCCCGGGGACGCCACAGGAGGCCCCCATGTGGGCGGGCGTGGAGACGCTCGGCCCGGCCCCCTTCCTCCAGGCAGCGCCGCGGCTGCCCCCACACGCTCGACCAGCTTCTCGGAAGCCGCAGAGGCGCGAGCGCTCGTTACCCAGCCGGTCGCACAGCCCCCGCCGCCTCCGCTCCCGCCAGCTGAAGCGACACATGCAAGTCCTCTTGCCCGGCCACAGCAGCCCCAAAGCCGTCTGGAGACACGCTCGCGCGAGACAATAGGCCTTTATCGCGAGATCCCGGCAGCCGCTAGGCGGATGTCGCGAGAAGCCTGACGGCCGCGGGTGGGCGGGGCGAAGAGGGAGGCACATGCGCCCTGAGCTGGGCTGGAGGGAAGTCGGATCGAGTGGCGTGGAGGCAGACGGCCAGTAGGAGGCGCTCGCTACCTATGGCGAGGATGAGCCAGCGCTTGGAGGATCCTGCGCATGGGGCGTGGACTGGACTGGAGGAGGGGCTCTTGAGTCACAGTTGACTCGCCATGAATGATGTGGGCAACCTAGCCCCAGTGTCTGGGCTGCATCCTAGAGTCCCAACTAATGATGGATAAGTCCCTGATGGATAAGTCGTTTCTCTGCTCAGAGATGGCGGCTGGGTGAGACATTGGGTTTCCTTCCACTGCTCTTCCCTAAACTGGAATTATTCTTGCAAAGATCGTATTAATTACTGTTTTAGTTTACTTCACCAGGCTGACAGCTATTTCCATATCTCGTCTTATACATGTCCTACGCTGGAATTTATGGATCCCATCTCGGTTTCTGGTTTTAACCACACACAGCCTTGCTTTAGTTTTGCTTCCTTGTTTTTATTTTGGGGAAACCCCTTCATCTGCATACTCAGCCCAAGTTCCACTTGTGATACCGGGCACTTTCAGAGCTCAGAAAGAAAGGGCTGGATAGGAAGTTACTCTTCTACATCACCTCCAGTGCCACCATCCCTTTGCTCTTCTGTTTACAGCTTACTTTGCATGGACTAAGTTGTCTAAAACAGAGACTAATCCAGCGTGACGTCCCACAACGTTCTTTTGGTCCTGGGAATCGAACCCAAGGCTTTGTGAATGTTAGGGAAGTGGTCTGCCGCCAAGTTATAGCCGATTCTTCCCTAATAATGTTTTTTAAATAAATAAATAAATAATAAACAAATAAATAAATATATCGTCCACGCAGTTCATGTTGCATATCTTTAATCCTAACGCCAAGGACTCTGATGGCTGACATTTGTCTAGGGGTCTTGGTAAAAGGGGAATAGGTGAGTCCTGGGCTCAGGGACTGGTGGTCTTATCTAATCTTATCTAATGGTTTTTACGTGCTGGAGGTTAAGAAGCTAGGAGTTCCAGGCAAGTACTGGGTCCTAGTCCACTGAGCTACACCCAGCTCTGTAGCTATATGAACTGCTCCTTAGCGTCTTCCTTTGTTTAAAACAAAAGAGAAATAAAATTTTTGTCATATACACTTTATACTTGGATGAATTTTTTTAAAAGATTTATTTATTTATTTGCTTATTTATTTATTTATTTTATTATTATGTATACAGTATTCCTCCTGAATGTATGCCTGAAGGCCAGAAGAGGGCACCAGATCTCATCCCAGATGGTTGTGAGCCACCATGTGGTTGCTGGGAATTGAATTCAGGATCTCTGGAAGAGCAGCCAGTGCTCTTAACCACTGAGCCATCTCTCCAGCCCCCAGAATCATGTTTTTATCTTTTTAAAAAGTGCATAATTTTCGTCTGGACAATGGTGACACACACCTTTAATCTCAGCACTCTAGGGGCAGAGGCAGGCAGATCTCTGAGTTTAAAGCCAGCCTGGTCTACAGAGCAAGTTCTAGAACAACCAGGGCTGTTACACAGAGAAACCTTGGCTCAAAACTCAAAAGACAAAAAACAAGTTAAAGTTAAATTTATGTATGTGTATGTGTGTGTTTGCCTGCAAACACACCTTCATACCACAGGGCATCTATGGAGGTCAGAGTATAGCTTGCAGCAGTTGGGACTCCCTTACTCTGTGGGTACTGAGGATTGAAAGAAGGTCCTCAGGCTTGGTGGTAAGGGCCTTTACCCACTAAGCGATCTCTCTACCCCTCAATTTTTTGAAAATTTGTTTAACTTTATTTTATGTACATTGGTACAATGGTGTAAAGGTCTCAGATCCCCTGGAACTGGAGTTACAGACAGTTGTGAGCTGCCATGTGGGTACTGGGAATTGAACCCCGGTCCTCTGGAAGAGTAGTCAGTGCTCTTAACCTCTGAGCCATCTCTCCAGCCCCTTCTTTTGGTATTTTTCTTTTTTTTTTTTCTTTTTTTTGTTTTTCGAGACAGGGTTTCTCTGCAGCTTTTTTTTAGAGCCTGTCCTGGAACTAGCTCTTGTAGACCAGGCTGGCCTCGAACTCACAGAGATCTGCCTGCCTCTGCCTCCCGAGTGCTGGGATTAAAGGCGTGCGCCACCACCGCTCGGCTTCTTTTGGTTTTTTTTTTCGAGGCAGGCTTTCTCTGTGTAATCGCCCTGGCTGTCCTGGAACTCTCTCTGGAGACCAAGCTGGCCTTGAACTCACAGATATCTACCTGCCTCTGCCTCCCAAGTAATGGGATTAAAGGCGTGGCTGCCACCGCCCTGCTGCTCCCTTTTTTACTGGATCATATATATTTGTGTGTGTGTGTGTGTGTGTGTGTGTGTGTGTGTGTGTGCCACCTTGTAACCACAGGACCAAGTCTAAGAATAGAGGTTTTTATACTTATGATTATGATTTTATGCTGACCATTATGCTAATGACAGCCTTATGGACTCTCACCTTTCTCTGTCTGGGTTCTTATTTGGACAGACACACCCTCAGAGGCTGGGAGACATCTCAGTAAAGTACTTGCAGGACAAGCCTGAGAGCCCGAGTTTGTCACCCAGAACTAAGCTGGGTCCGTGCACACTGGGAACACCAGGGATGGAGGCAGAAACAGGCAGATTCCTCGGGCTCACAGTCCTGGAGCCCAGCCAACTTGATGATTTCAGGACAATGCCAAACCCCGTCTAAGAAAAAAAAAAAAGGTGGGTGTCAGCTGAGAGCTGAGGGATGGCCCTAAGGTTGTCCTCTACACAGGCACAAAGAAAAACCCTAGCCCCTCATGTGTTCAAACCATCACAGTAGGGTTTTCTCTCACACTAGAATACATACTTGAGTGATACCACCAGGAAACCAGACATTTCCTTTACCACAAGAGGGGAATCTGAGCCGGGTGGTGGTGTATGCCTTTAGTCCTAGCACTCAGGAGACAGAGGCAGGCAGATCTGAGTTCAAGGCCAGCCTGGTCTACAGAGGGAGTTCCAGGACAGCCAGGGCTACACAGAGAAACCCTGACTCAGAAATGAGGTTGGGGAGGAATCTGTGGTCTTACTAAGCATGTCCAAAGTCGGGAGATCAAGGCCCAGTGCAGAACAAGGGGAAGCGATGTTGCAAGTCCAGCCATTAAGCCGAAGCCGGCAGGAAGGGGCAATGTCATCTCTTTCTGAGAAGCGGCCCACTGATGAGACCCAGACCATTTGCTCTGGGCTTTGTAGCTGACATGTGATGCTCTTATCACAGGGTCCAGATTCTCCAGAAATCGTAGGCTTTACTCTCCCCGCTTGGGGCTCTACCAGCATTGAGTCATACATCTCCTTTCCCTGAAGTCTCTCTCAAGATTTTCAGGCTGACCGACTATACTGAAGTGGAAATGTCGTTTGAAATTTTTTTTTTTTTTTTGGTTTTTTGAGACAGGGTTTCTCTGCAGCTTTTAGAGCCTGTCCTGGAACTAGCTCTTGTAGACCAGGCTGGTCTCGAACTCACAGAGATCCGCCTGCCTCTGCCTCCCGAGTGCTGGGATTAAAGGCGTGCGCCACCACCGCCCGGCTGAAAATGTTTTTGTTACATTTCTTTTTTGTTTGTGTCGGGTGGGACAGGTGTGGGTATACATGTCAGGGCACAGGTATGGAGGTCAGAGGTCAATTTTGCAGAAGTCACTTCTCTCCTTCCTGGGTTCCAGGGACCAAGCTCAGGGTATCAGGGTTGGTGGCAGGCTCCTTTTACCTGTGGAGCCATTTGCTGGGCCTGGCTGTATGCTGGTTGCCTTTTGACCTCTCTCCCACCATTCCCCTCTCAATAGGTCCGTTTACTTGAGCAGTTTGTCTGTTTGTTTGTGTTTGTTTTGAGACAGGGTCTCACTCTAGCTCTGGCTGGTCTGGAATTCAATATGTAGACCAGGCTATCCTCAACTCATGGAGACCCATCTTTGAAAACTTTTAAACAGATAAAGAGGGAGGAGAGACAGGTCGCCAAAAAAACATTAGGATGTAAATCCCAAAAGAAGGGTGTAGGACGCTGAGGTGGCAAACACTACAGAGCACATACAACATACAGAGCAATCACAACATACAGAGCACACACAACATACACAACATACATCTCCCCGGCTCCTGATCCCAGAACCCTGTGCCAAGGGAGCAGGATTAGAACACTGGCTGGGAGCAAGGAGTAGGCTCCGCAGAGATTACTGGCAACCAACCTGTTTGGCTCCTCCCAAAATTAGACATCTAATAAGGTCATCTGCCATTCTCGCCGGACGGGACTGACAAGGGACTCAACCAGTTCCGCCACGGGAGGCTCATGCGTATTCAATGCAGATTAATTTAGGAAGATAATACCCTGTTATCAGGAGACGGCAAGCCAGGCCAGGAAACCAGTTCTGCCTAGTCAGCCCAGGTGTCTTTATTGAGATTCCTTCTAAAATTTATAAAAGCCTCCTATAACAATCTTATAAAAATGCCGGGCGGTGGTGGCGCACGCCTTTAATCCCAGCACTCGGGAGGCAGAGGCAGGCGGATCTCTGTGAGTTCGAGACCAGCCTGGCCTACAAGAGCTAGCTCCAGGACAGGCTGGCTCTAAAGCTGCAGAGAAACCCTGTCTCAAAAAAAACCAAAAAAAAAAAAAAAAATCTTATAAAAATGTCACAAGCTACTTGGTTTTTTTTTTGTTTTGTTTTTGTTTTATTTTTTTTTTTAAAAGGTTGAAGGCTGAAGGGTCAGTGAGGTGCTTCAGGAGGTTAAGTCCACCTACAAGTCTAATGACCAGAGTTGAATCCCCAGATCCACAGGCAAGGACCAAAGAGGCCTCCGACCTCCATAGAAACACAGTGGTGTACACGCACGTGCTCATGTGCACACACACACATACACCAATAACCAAATGATTTAAGTGAAGGCTGGTGGTATAGCTGAGGGGCAAAGCACCTGTCATCGCCTTAGGTTTAATCCACAACACGGCAATAAAGAAATAAATAATAAGGTGTTAAATTACTATAATTTCTGCATTTGAGAGTCTGAGGCAAGAGGGCTATCTTGAGTTTGAGCCTTGGCTACATAGACAACAATTTTTAAGATAACGGAGTGGGACTGGAATGAGCACTGGCTGCTCTTGTTGAGGACCTGAAAGAGGTGACCTGGCTTGTTTAGGACTCACAGCCGGACGTGTTGGTACGTGTTGGTACGTGCCTGTACTCTCAGTCCTGAATAGGCTGAGCCAGAGCTTCAAGTTTAAAAGTTCAAGGCCAGCCTGGGCTACACATCAAGACTCTGTCTCAAGAAAAATAAAAACAGAACTCAAAATACAAAACAAAACAACAGAAAGATCTCACAGCCTGTGAGACAATTAACCTTAAACCCATGTGTCAGAGTTCAGAATGTCTTCCCTGCTCCCTGCTCCACCCCCCACCTGGTGATGGGCGAGTCCTTTACCCCTGAGCTCTAAACCTCAGGCCCAGAATTCATATTCTGGTATCTCATATTTTAAGTTGCATATATGAAACATATATTACTTTTAAAAGTCAGATTTATTTGTCTTATATGTGTGTGCACCTTATGCGCGTGTAGGTCAGGATAGAAAATCCTCTGGGGCTAGAATGATGGACGGTTGTGAGCTATGCAGGTGCTGGGAACTGAACCCAGGTCTGCTGCAAAAGCGATAAGCGCTCTTAATCTCTGGCCTTCTCTCCAGTCCCATATACATCATTTTTGAGGCAAGATCTCATGTTTCAGAGACTGACCTCAAACTCGCTACGTAGGCTAGGATGACCTTGAACTACCTGATCATCCTGCCTCTACCTCCCACGTGCTAGAATCACAAACATACACTGTCACATGTGGCTTATGTAGTATTAGAGACTGAACCCAGGGCTTTGTGGGTGCTAGACAACTGTAATACAGCCCTAGACACTAAATCCATATTTTTTAACATGGAGTTGAAATTTATATAAAGTAAAATTGTTCATTTGCAGTGAGTACTGAGCCAAGCATGATGGCCCATGACTGGGAGGCAAAGGCAGAGTTTCATCACAAGTTTGAGGACAGCCTGGTCTATATAGCAAGTTCTAGGCCAACCATGACAAATAGCGAGACCCTGTCTAGAAACAAACGTGCAATTTTTAAAAAAATGAGCATTTGGGTAATCTGGTATTATCCGCCTGGGGTCGAGGTAACAGGATTGCAAATTCAGGGTCTACTTGGGCTATAGAGAGTGAGTTCAAACAGTCTGGACAACTTAAGGAGACCCTGTGTGGTGGTTTGTATGAGAATGGCCCCATAGGCTCATATATTTGAATGTTTAGTCAGGCAGCAGCGAGTGGCACTACTTGAGAAGGATTAGGAGGCATGGCCTTGTTAGGGGAAGTATGTCACTGCCAGAGGGCTTTGAGGTTTCAACCAAGCCAGGCCCAGTGTTGCTCTCTCTTCCTGCTGCCTGCAGGTCAGGATATAGAACTCTCAGCTGCTTTTCCAGCACCATGTCTGCCTGCATACCGCCAAGCCCTCATCATGATAATGATGGACTAAATCTATGAAGCTCTAAGCAAGCCTTACTTAAATGCTTTACTTTGTGAGTTACCGTGGTCATGGTGTCTCTTCACAGCAAGAGAACACTGACTTTTCAAAAGATGCCTCATCTCAAAAGGTAAAGAGATGTAATTCAGAGTTAGAACACTTGCCTGGCAGGCTCAAGGCCCTAGGTAAAACCCTTAGTACAAGGAATAAAGTGAATATTGGCTTTTTGAAAGAAAGTAGTGTGTGTGAGAGAGATAGTATGACTGTGTGTGTGCACGTGTGCACACTTGTGCCCATGCCCATGAAGCAGTACACCAGCCGGGTATAGAGAACAAAGAACAACCCACGGGAGTCAGATCTCCCTTTCTACCATTTGGGTCCCAGGAAGATGAAGCCCATGCCTCCAGGCTTTGCCCTCTGAGCCACCATGGGGAGCATTTCTTCCCTGATTTCTACCATCACTGCACTGCTGAGACTGGAGCCGAGCAAGTTCTCTACGGCTGAGCTAGAACTGCAGGCTTGGCCCATCCTGCTCAATCCCAGCATTTACTCGTAAAGTATTAGTCTGGCAAGACAGTTCAGTGGTAATGCTGCCAAACCTCATAGATGACCCAAGCGCAGCCTTTGGGACCCACGTGGTAGAAGGAGAGAATGGCTCCCTCGCGTTGTCCTCTGACCCCCACAGTGTGTCAAGCGATGATGCACATCTCCTCCACAAAAAATAACAAGTTAAAAATAAAAAATAAGGCCGGGCGGTGGTGGCGCACGCCTTTAATCCCAGCACTCGGGAGGCAGAGGCAGGTGGATTTCTGTGAGTTCGAGACCAGCCTGGTCTACAAGAGCTAGTTCCAGGATAGGCTTCAAAGCTACAGAGAAACCCTGTCTCGAAAAACCAAAAAAAAAAAATAAAAATAAAAATAAAAAATAAGGATTCTTTTCTTTCTTTCTTTCTTTCTTTTCTTTTTTTTTTTTTTTTTGTTTTTGTTTTTCGAGACAGGGTTTCCCTGTAGTTTCTAGAGCCTGTCCTGGAACTAGCTCTTGTAGACCAGGATGGCCTCGAACTCAGAGATCCGCCTGCCTCTGCCTCCCGAGTGCTGGGATTAAAGGCGTGCACCACCACCGTCCAGCCAAGGATTCTTTCTTTAAGAGTAACCAAAGTATCATTATTACCCAAACTAGTAATAATTCCTTGATATTCTCAATTTGTCAATCAATAGTGATACTTCCCTCAAAGTCTTTGACCTTTTTTTAAAGAACAATTTATTTAATTTTATTTTATGGGCATTGGTGTGAGGGTGTTAGATCTCCTGGAACTGGAGTTACAGACAGTTGTGAGCTGCCATGTGGGTGCTGGGCATTGAACCCAGGTCCTCTGGAAGAGCAGTCAGTGCTCTTAACCGCTGAGCCATCTCTCCAGCCCAATGTCTTTGACTTTTAACAACTTGGGACTTTGAATCAGATTTCAATCAATTTGTTTTCTAAATCTCCTTAAAGCCAGGGTTTCTCTCTTTCTGTAAAATTTTTTTACATTTCATATGTTCAAGAAATCCATCAGGCCGGGCGGTGGTGGTGCACTCCTTTAATCCCAGCACTCGGGAGGCAGAGGCAGGCGAATCTCTGTGAGTTCGAGGCCAGCCTGGTCTACAAGAGCTAGTTCCAGGACAGGCTCTAAAAAAAAAGCTACAGAGAAACCCTGTCTCGAAAAACCAAAAAAAAAAAAAAAAAAAAAAAAAGAAAGAAAGAAAAAAAAAAGAAATCCATCAGTTGTAGGGTTTTGGGTTTTTTGGGTTTTGTTTCTGTAGTTTTCAGAGTTTATTTTGAAATGGCAGGGAACTTCCTTCAGGACCTGTGACAGGTCAGGTGACACATGGCCACACTTAGCTCTCCACCTTAGGAGAGCTTTCTCCAGCTTTCCACCCTGGGCCAAAGCCACCTGTGCAAGAAACCAGCAAATAAAAACATGATGAAACGCTTAAACCTTCATTTTGGTCAGTAATTCTTCTTCCCTTCCAGAGAGGTATTTTGAAATACTTTGGTATAAAGGAGCCCTAGGACTCAAATCCTGATGTTGCAAAGCCACTACACTATAATAATCTCTTAAAATATACATCCATGCCCTGATTGTTTTTACATTTTGGTGGGAGTTTTGTCTGAATGTATGTCAGTATATAATGCGTATTCCTGGTTCTGGGTGGAGGCCAGATAAAGGCGTAGGGTCCCCAGGAACTGGAGTTACAGACAGTGATGAGCAGCCATGAGGGTGCTGGGAATTGAACCTGGGTCCTTTGGAAGAACAGCCAGTGCTCTTAACCACTGAGCCATCTCTCCAGCTTCCTGTCCTAATTTCTAAAAACCTGATTTCTGGTGAATATGGCTTTAGCTTTACTTAAGAATTGCCCATAGCCAGGCGGTGGTGGCACACCTTTAATCCCAGCACTCGGGAGGCAGAGGCAGGCAGATCTCTGTGAGTTCGAGGCCAGCCTGGTCTACAAGAGCTATTTCCAGGACAGGCTCTAAAAAAGCTGCAGAGAAACCCTGTCTTGAAAAACAACAACAACAACAAAAAAAAAAAAAAAAAAAGGAAAGAATTGCCCAGCACATGGGGGGTTGAGCCAGCCTTATCTACAAAGAGAAACTCAGTATGTATATGTATGTGTATGTGTATGTGTATATGTATGCAAGAAACATTTGGCTGAACAGATGGCTCAGCAGTTAAGAATATAAACTGCTCTTTGAGAACCCAAGCTGAATTTGATTCCCAGCACACAGATCAGGGGACTCACAAATGTCAGGGAATCCAACACCCCGTTCTAGTTTCCAACAGTATATGCACTCATGTGCGCATGCACACACGCACACACACCACCACCATCACCACCAACAACAATATATACAAGATTTAAAAAGAAATCTTTAAAAATGATAAACAAAGGCTGAGAGAGGGCTCTTCTGTCCCGGTGTGAGGACTGAGGTCAGACCCCCAGCACCCACAGGATATCCAGCACAGCCTCCTCCATCCGGCGAGATGAGACGCGGAGACAAGAGAATTCCAGGAAGCTCTCGGGCCAGCTAACTTGGTGTACAAAGCTCTTGTTTCATGTACAGAAAAGGGAGGATGTTGGCACTCAGGCACACAAATACACACACAGATGAAAACAAAATGTTAAAATAAGATATTTTTGGACTAACTAGGTCTTAACATCCAATGGTGAATATCCTTACAAAAGACACATGGAGACTAGGTCATAGCTCAGTGATGGGGCAATTGCGTAGCTTGTATGAGACCCTAGGTTTAGTCTCCAACACACACACATATACACACACACACACACACACACACATACACACACACACACATACACACACATACACACATACACATACACACACATACACACACACATACACACATACACATACACACACATACACACACACATACACACACATACACACACACATACACACACATACACATACACACACATACACACATACACATACACACACATACACACACACATACACACATACACATACACACACATACACACACACATACACACACATACACACACATACACACACATACACACACACATACACACATACACATACACACACATACACACACACACACACACACACACATACAGAGAGAGAAAGAGAGAGACAGGGATATGGGAGAGAAAGCCAGGGGGCAGAGAGATGGAGCTACAAGCCAAGGAAGTTGGAAGAGGCAAACCCCAGAACCTGTCTTTGAGCCGGTGTAGCTGTGGCTGACACCTCGATTTCAGTCTTCTGGCCTCCAGCGCTGTGAGAGCCTAGCTTCAGTCGCCAAGATGTGACACGTTGTTACACCAGAATCGGGACGCTCAGACAGCACACACTCCACCCATAGCCGGGGAAGAAGATTTAGGGAAGTAGGTTCCTTGAATTCATACATCCCCTTCCACCACCTGTTACCAGGTAACCCCACTGGGAATCACACTTCCTGTCCTTGTCATGAATAAAATGGAAGGCCAACCTATAGAAGCACCAGAGTAGGCGGCACCAAGGACATGAGAGCCCCGAGCTGATGCCAGACCAGCCTGGCAGGTTTCAAGACCTTTCCATGCTTTCTTCCTGCTCCACCATCAGGTCTCCTCTCAGCTAGGGCAACAAGTGGACGG
This sequence comes from Arvicola amphibius, assembly GCF_903992535.2. Classification (NCBI taxonomy): domain Eukaryota; kingdom Metazoa; phylum Chordata; class Mammalia; order Rodentia; family Cricetidae; genus Arvicola; species Arvicola amphibius. The sequence goes on along the minus strand of NC_052056.1, from coordinate 81,995,651 downwards.
CTGGGTCTGCAATCAGTGGCTCTCAGTCACGGAGGATGTACTGGCTGTGTGTTTTCTCCATCCCATGTGCTGGGCGCCAAGGCTCATTACATTCCTTCAGGGTGTGCACACACGTGTGGACGTGCGATTCCTGAGGGGTGTGCACACATGTGTGGATGTGCGATTCCTGCGGGATGTGCACACATGTGGACGTGCGATTCCTGCGGGGTGTGCACACATGTGGACGTGCGATTCCTGCGGGGTGTGCCACACATGTGGACGTGCAATTCCTGCGGGGTATGCACACGTGTGTGGACGTGCGATTCCTGCGGGGTGTGCACACACGTGTGGACATGCGATTCCTGTGGGGTGTGCACATGCGAGTGTGCATGTGGGTAGTATAAAGGTTCATGAAGAGGCCCAACCTAAAGGCCATTCGCAGCAGACTCTGGCGTTGAGGGAAGTGATACCTACTAGCTTCCTGTACAGGAAGGCTTCTTAGGCTTTTCTTAGCCAGACATGGTGGCACATGCTTTTATTACCAGTACTTGGGAGGCTGAGGTGGGCAGTCTCTGTGAGTTCAAGTCAGGCCAGGGCTGCATAGTGAGACCCTGTCTCAGAAACAAACAAACAAACAAACAAAAACTAGTTCCCTCTTTTCTTCCCCCAGAGATTCTAACAGTTCTCCATCTCCCCAAACTCTTCATGTAACCCAGGGCCCAGAGGCCCAAGGTACCAACCTCATTTTCCTAATGTCCATTAAATTCATACCTAATAAAATGAAAACACGTATCCGCTGTTCTGTGACCCCTTGCCTCATTTTCTCCCTGTTATCTCTGGTGTATCTATCCCATTTAGGAAATATTGTCTTAGATACTGTGGCGCTGGTTTGAACAAGAACAACCTCCATAGTCTAATAAATTAAACGCTTGGTTGCTAGCTGGTTAAACTGTTTGGGAAGGATTAGGAGGGTGGCCTTGCTGGAGATGTGTCACTCTGGGTGAGGCTTTGAGGTTTCAAAAGCGCACACCAGGCCCAGTGACTCTCTGCCTGTCACTTGCAGGTCAGATGTGAGCTCTCAACTGCTTCTCCTTCGCCATGCTCACCTGCCTGCTGCCACCCTCCCTGCCATGATGATCACAGACTCATCCTCAATTAAATGTACTGTAGGTACGCCCTCAATTAAATGATTTCTTCCATAAGTAGCCTTGGTCATGGTGTCTTTTCATAGCAATAGAACTGTAGCTAAGACAACTTCCTACTCAGCCCACTGAAAAGCCTAAATTGGACTTGAATTTACAGCAATCCTCCACCCCAGCCTTCCACGTGCTGGGATTAGAGGCGCGAGCCGCCATGCACAGTGCCTGTTGGCTTTTTATTACTTTAGGTAAACGCATGCACTATTGATTACCTTTAGGTGAGCGCATGCACTATTGATTACCTTTAGATGAGCATGTGCATTATTGATTTCCTTTAGGTGAGCGCACGCACTATTGATTACCTTTAGATGAGCATGTGCACTATTGATTACCTTTAGGTGAGCACATGCACTATTGATTACCTTTAGGTGAGCACGTGCACTATTGATTACCTTTAGGTGAGCACGTGCACTATTGATTACCTTTAGGTGAGCACGTGCACTATTGATTACCTTTAGGTGAGCACGTGCACTATTGATTACCTTTAGGTGAGCACGTGCACTATTGATTACCTTTAGGTGAGCACGTGCACTATTGATTACCTTTAGGTGAGCACGTGCACTATTGATTACCTTTAGGTGAGCACTGCACTATTTCCCCAGCTATATTCTACTCCAGTCGTCTTCTGACTGTTGAAATATCCTGAAGCGCCAAGAAAAATACCTCAGGAATACATTCACTAAACAGTTTTTAAAAAATATTTATTTGCCGGGCAGTGGTGGCACACGCCTTTAATCCCAGCACTTGGGAGGCAGAGGCAGGCAGATCTCTGTGAGTTTGAGGCCAGCCTGGTCTACAGAGCGAGTTCCAGGACAGGCTTGAAAAGCTACACAGAGAAACCCTGTCTCAAAATATATATTTAAAAATGTATTATGTATACAATGTTCTGCCTCCAGAAGAGGGCTCCAGATCTCACTGCAGATGGCTGAAAGGCACCATGTGGTTGCTGGGAACTGAACTCAGGACCTCTGGAAGAGCAGGGTCTTGCTGTGGAGCCCTGGCTGGCCTAGAACTCAGTAAACCTGGCTGGCCTTGAACTCACAGCGATTCTCCGGCTGTGCTTCCTGAACCCTGGGCTTACAGGGGCATGTGACCGAGCCAAGCTCACGCACTAAGCAGTTTTGAAGCTTCTATTTTGCATTAGCACTGGAATTCTTTCCTAACAAAGGAAGCTGAAGACTGGAAGGTGGTTCCGAGATCCAGCTCCAGGGAATGTGACGCCCTCTTCTGGCTTCCGTAGGCACTGCATTTGTGTACACACACCCACAGACACGCATACACATAATTCAAAATGCTAAAAAAGAAAAAGGTTTGACACCGTCTCATTATGTAGCTGAGGCTGACCTGGAATTCCCGGGGATCCACATGTGTCTGCCTCCTGAATACTGAGATTAAAGGAGTGTGCCACAACGCCCTGTTCTAAATATTCATTTTAAAATCTATTTTCAACTGTGTGTGTCTGTGTCTGTGTGTGGGTGTGACTGCAGGTGCCTGAGGAGGCAAGAGGAGTTGGAACCCCCGAAGCTGGAGTTAGACGAGGTCATGAAGCCACCCAAGTGTGTGAGCTGGGAACTGAACCTGGACCCTCTGTGCGAGCAATAAGTACTAACTCCAATACTTTTTTTCTGAACTCTGTTGGCTCCTGCACAAATGTGGCATGTGTACATACACTCAGGCATGTACTCATACTTATAAAATAAATAAAACTTAAGAAAATTTCTCCACAGAGCCAGTACAAGAGTTAATGCCTGTTGTGAAAAACCATACTGCTCTGGATGTCAGGACAGCTTCAAAAGATAAAACAAAGTTCTCAGGAGAGATCAAAAAACCCCAGTAATTCTGGCAAGCTTCTATAAATGATCAAAGACCACAGTTAAAATTACAAATAAATGTCATTGTGATTGAAGGTTTACTAGACGTGGGCATATATGTAACAGTGCTTTCACCAAAATCTTGACATCCAGATTGGCCTCTTCAGGAGGTAAGTATTCAGCTTCTAGGGGTTGGAACCTAATCTCGGGTAAAACAAAGGACAAGATGGGTTAAGTGTATAAAGCCAGAAGGACAGATAGGAAAATTAAAGCCATATGTGGCTAACATAGCAATGAATTTATGAGTACGTGGTTTGTTACAACATTGGAAAGTCCAGATTAACATTCCTCCAATCTCAGAAACAAACCATAACCTAATATATGCTTCTTTCCAAGAGAAATATTAACGGTATTATCAAGAATAGTCACTGGCTGTTCAGGTTATACACAAGCAGGCACAACAGCTGCTGATCTTTGAAGGGTACCAACAGCCCTACCTTCAAAATGGTTAACTTACAAACCTGTCTGGGTGGAACAATGGTCTTTGACATCAGAAAAATTACAGGCATTAAAACAGTTGATGCAGGAGCAGCTAAATGTCCAACACATTGAAGAATTGATCATTCTTTGGAATTCTCCTATATTTGTAATTAAAAAGAAATCTGGGCCGGGCGGTGGTGGCTCACACCTTTAATCCCAGCACTCAGGAGGCAGAGGCAGGCAGATCTCTGAGTTCAAGGCCAGCCTGGTCTACAAGAGCTAGTTCCAGGACAGGCTCTAAAGCTACAGGGAAACCCTGTCTCGAAAAAAACCAAAAAAAAAAAAAATCTGGAAAAAGGAAAATAGTAATAGATCTAATAGTTATTAATGAGATTATCCAGCCAATGGGCTATTTACAGCCTGGAATTCCTTTGGCTTCTTTATTACTTAAAGGATGGTCTATTATAATGATTGATTTTGAAAACTGCTTTCTTACTATATCTTTACAAGAACAGGATAGAGAAAAATATGCCTTTTCAGCCTCTTAAAAGGAATCAGTGGAAAATTCTTCCACAAGGGATGTTAAACAGACCCACCTTGTGTCAATATTTTGCACAATAGCCATTGAAAATAATTCATAAACAGTTTCCTCAATCTATAATTTACCACTCTATGGATGAGATCTTACTAGCTGATTCAAACTCAGATACCTTAGAAAAAAAATATTTGAAGAGGTAAAGAAAATTTTACCTTGTTGTGCCTAAAAAAAATACAAAGAGATTCTATTAATTACCTAGGGTAAAAGATAGGTGTAAAAAATCAAACACAGAAAGGACAAATCAGAAGAGATCAATTATGAACTCTTAATGATGATGTTCAGATTTTCTGAGAGTTATTAACTTACTACAGTCCACAATTTGGTTGGCAACTCAAGAATAAGTAATTTACTTCAAGTCTTACCAGGTGATGTGGTCTAAACAGCCCAAGAAAAGCATCAGCTGATGCTGAAAGAGAAGCGGCTTTGGTAGAAAGGAAATGGCAGGACACACACGTGGAATCGCTTGGGCTCGGAGCTGGGTTGTATCCTAGTCGCACCACCTTCTGTGCATTCTCCTGCAGGAACTCTTAAGCAGAGAAAATGTAATATATAAGAATGGATATTTTCTATCTTATTTTATTTTTTGGTTTTTCAAGACAGGATTTCTCTGTGTAGCTTTGGAGTCTGTCCTGGAACTAGCGCCTGTAGACCAGCCTGGCCTCAAACTCACAGAGCTCTGCCTGCCTCTCCCTCCCAAGCGCTGGGATTAAAGGTGTGCACCACCACTGCCCGTGGATATTTTTTAAAGATACTTATTTATTTATTTATTTATTTATTTATTTATTATGTATACAGTGTTCTGCCTGCATGTATACCTGCACACCAGAAGGGGGCCCCAGCTCTTACTGTAGATGGTTGTGAGCCACCATGTAGTTGCTGGGAATTGAATTCAGGACCTCTGTAAGAGCCAGTGCTCTTAACCTCTTAGCCATCTCTCCAACCCAGAATGAATTTTTTTTGTGTGGTTTTTTGAGACAGGGTTTCTTTGTAGCTTTGGAGTAGAATGAATATTTTCTTTCTTTTTTTTTTTTTTTTTTTTTTTTTTTTTGAGACAGGGTTTCTCTGCAGCTTTTTTAGAGCCTGTCCTGGAACTAGCTCTTGTAGACCAGGCTGGCCTCGAACTCACAGAGATCTGCCTGCCTCTGCCTCCCGAGTGCTGGGATTAAAGGTGTGCGCCACCACCGCCCGGCTAGAATGAATATTTTTAACACACAAACAGAATAAAAATTAAAGACCTATATATGAAAGATTTCCGAATAGATTCTGAAAGGAAAACTGATACTTCACCAACTTACAGGAATAGGACCCAACAGAAACTGCGGTACCTTTTACTAATGCTGAAACTGCCTCATTATGGGCAGAATGAAGATTAGCAAAGAGTTTGCAGTAATTTCTTGGGAGAGATTAGCAACAAATATCCCAAAGCAAGAGACTTCAGTTTATAAAAAGAACTAATTGGCCGGGCGGTGGTGGCGCACGCCTTTAATCCCAGCACTCGGGAGGCAGAGGCAGGCGAATCTCTGTGAGTTCGAGGCCAGCCTGGTCTACAAGAGCTAGTTCCAGGACAGGCTCTAAAAAAAAGCTGCAGAGAAACCCTGTCTCGAAAAAACCAAAAAAAAAAAAAAACCTAATTGGATCATTCCTCACATTGTAGGGAAAACACCAAATCTGGAGCCTCTACATTTTATACCGATGAAAATAAGTCAGGAAAGTATTGTACCATGTTTTTGTTCTTTAATCTTTCGGCTTTTGGGGGGGCCTCCTACCCACCTCCCAAGTAAACCACACATGGAGGCTTATTCTTAGTTAGGACACTGGCCTTAGATTGGCTTATTTCTTATCAGCTTTTCTTAACTTATCCCGACTACCTTTTGCTTCTGGGCTTTTCCCTTTTCTTACTTCTGTATGTCTTACTTTCACTCTTAGTCCCTGGCAGGCTGAGTGGCGGCCCCTGATGTCCTCCTCTCCTGTCCTTTTGTTTCTCACCCCTTCCTCATTTGTCCTTCTATTTATAGCCTTTGCCTCCCAGCCCTGCTTATCCTTGCTCCTACCTCGCTAATGGCCTTTCAGCTCTTCATTAGACCATAGGTGTTTTAGACAGGCATAGTAACACAGCTTCACAGAGTTAAACAAATGCAACACAAACAAAAGTCACACACCCTAAAATAATTTCCCCCAGCAGGAAAGGCAGGGTATAAGTCAGGAAATTTAAGTAAAATACTCAGAGCCCTTCTGATTCTGTCAAAAGTCAGAATTATATGCTATTCTCATGGTATTATTAGATTTTCCTGGACCACTTAATATAGTTGCTGACTCTCAATATGCAGAAAGAATTGTTTTACATATTGAAACCATTGAACATATTCCAGGTGATTGAGAATTAACTTTGTTACTTATTCAATTACAAGAATAAATATATCGATTATTATTATTAATAATATTATATAATTATTATATAATATATGATTGTATATTATATAATAATAGAATAAGTATACCTATATCTAAGATATAGAAATCATCTCTTATATATAACACATTTCCACTCCCATATGGGCCTACCAGGCCCTCTAGCATGAGCTAATAATGAAATTGATCATCTATTGGTAGGAAATGTGCTAGAAGCCTCATAATTTCATAAGAAACATCATATTAACAGCAAAGGTTTGTGATGTGGAATGCATATGTGTTGCTTTTACTAGTTAATGAATAAAAGTGCTTTGGCCTATAGCAGGGCAGATTATAGCCAGGCTGGAGGAGATATATAGAGAGAGTAGGTGGAGTCAAGGAGATGCAATGTAGCTGCCAAAGGAGAAAGACACGCCAGAATCTTACTCATAGTCCACAACCTCATGGCAATACACACATTAATAGAAATGGGTTAATTTAAGATGTAAGAGTTAGTTAATAAGAAGCCTGAGCTAATAAGCCAGTGTTGGAATTAATATAGTTTTGTGTGATTATTCGAGTCTGGGTGGCTGGGAAATGAATCAACAGTCTCCATTTACAGGATTGAAGGAAGATTTTTCTATCATTTGGCAACAAACCAAGGAAATGTCCTACTTGTTCTTAGTATAAACAAACTCCATTATGTGCAGGAAGTAACCCAAAGAGTATTCAAATAAACAAAATTGACAAATGGATATGTTTCACTTTGCAGAGTTTGGAAAATTAAAGTATGTGCACCATACCATTGATACTGATTCAGGATTTCAATGGGAAACTGCTTGAGTTCTGAAAAGCTAATTCTGTAATTACACATTTATTAGAAGTTACGGTCATCATGGGGATACCTGTACAAGTTAGGACTGACAGTGCTTCGATATATGTCTAGTAAAGTGAGGCGTTTTCTGCATATTACAGCATAAAGCATATTACTGATATACCATACACTTCTACAGGACAAGCAGTTATAGAAAGATATAACCACACTTTAAAAAGATATGTGTAATAAACATAAAGGGGTAATAAAGACCCCCAGAGATAGATTACACAATGCTTTATTAACTTTAAATTTTTAAATGTTAATGAGAAAGGAATGAGAGCTATAGAGAGACATTATATAGTAGGAAAATCTGCTAATCTAAATCAGCCTGTATACTTTAAAGATGCATTGGCTCAGGCTCCAAAGCCACAGAGAAACTCTGTCTCGAAAAACCAAAAAAAAAAAAAAAAAAAAAAAAAAAAAAAAAAAAAAAAAAAAAAGATGCATTGGCTACAGAATGGAAACCAGAATATGTGCTACATTGGGAAAGAGGTTTTGCTTTTGCTTCCACAGGAGAAGAAAAGTTATCAATATCATCAAAATTGATAAAGATTAGATTTGAATAGGAGAGATCTCTTGATTAGGAGAGGTGATAGTTCACCAGTGTGACCATTCAATCTAAATTAACTTATAAGACTAACAAAGACCTTTCATTTGATCATATATAACCTGCCAAAAAGGGAAAGTCCCCAGAGTTAGGTTTAGGGCAGGGATTTGTTTTTGTCTTTCCAGGAGAATAGAAGCATCCAACTAAGTAATCTGAAGACCACTGGACAATTTGAGACATTGGAAGTGGAAGAACAAATCATCCATAGAAAATGTCCCAAGAGCCTTTTGGCTCGTCGGCCGTCAGTGAGGCAACATGGGTCACCAGCAGCTCTACTGGAGTCACCCGCGGAAGTTCGGCCAGGGATCCCGCTCCTGCCGAGTCTGCTCAAACCGCCACGGTCTGATCCGCAAATACGGGCTGAACATGTGCCGCCAGTGTTTCCGGCAGTACGCGAAGGACATCGGCTTCATTAAGTTGGACTAAGCGACCTTGAATGGATTCTTCAAGACTCAACCCAGTGGAAAAGATCAATGCCAGTCTTTGTACATAAGAATAAAAAAAAGTGAAGATCTTCAAAAAAAAAAAAAAAAAAGAAAATGTCCCAAGAAAAAGAGTAAATTAATCTAATGGTATAGCATATTTCCAACAGGATATAATTACAAAAATCTTCCAGAATGTTTGTTTCCACTGTTCTCTACAGACATATAAGGCAAATGACCTTTTGGGGGGGGTCCCAATTCAATTAAAAATTAAAGCTGGCTTTGGAATTGGAGCATGCATGGCTCTCTCCTTCTCTAAACTAAGGCATGCTTATTAAAGGAAAATCCAACATCTCTGTCTCATGTCAGAAGAACCATCTAGTATGGAACAGAAGAAAAACCAAAATTAAGGGATTTTTTACTGCCACTAATCTTATAATCCTTTGGCTTTATTTTGATTCTTTAAAATTTTTATTAAGGCATAAATATTACCTCAAAATTTATAAGATTAGCTGGGCGGTGGTGACGCACGCCTTTAATCCCAGCACTCGGGAGGCAGAGGCAGGCGGATCTCTGAGTTCGAGGCCATCCTGGTCTACAAGAGCTAGTTCCAGGACAGGCTCTAGAAACTACAGGGAAACCCTGTCTCGAAAAACCAAAAAAATATATATAAGATTAATACATATAGTATATATGTGTGTGTTTGTACTTTTTGTTGTGACATTAATGGTTATGTAGAGTACTAACTAATTCTAGAAATAGGTTTCATCTAGCTTCCTGTACATGATTTTGGGCTTAAGTCTGAATCAGGTAACTAGGGACTAAACTTGTATACCCCAGATGTATTTAATAGATTTTGGCCCTTTAACCTCCCCAAGATCTGAGCATATGACATTGAAAATGTTTGTTTTTTGCAGTGAACTGTGACCATTCCAAACAATGTCCTGTGAAGTCTCCAAAAGTATGATGATTCCGCCTGGATTGTGGCAAAGCCATTAAGCCAACAAACACTGCCGAAAGATCAGCTTTGGACTACAAACTGTTCAGAACAAGATTAAGATGGTTAGCTGAGATGGCCCAGCCTCACAGACTCTCCAGTCAGGACTACAATAAGCCCTGCACTTTCCCATCGCACTGAGACTGGACAACAGCTATTTATGTCTTCAGTGGGCAGGTTGGGAGTGATTCTAAACAATGCCCATCTGCTGTGTCACCTCTTTGATCACCCATTAACAGTTTTTAGAAAGCATTGTGAGTATCCAGGTGGTAGTGGTGCACGCCTTTAGTCCCATCACTCGGGAGGCAAAGACAGGTGAGTTTGAGGCCAGCCTGGTCTACAAGGGCTAGTTCCAGGACAGGCTCCAAAGCTACAGAGAAACCCTGTCTTTTCTTGAAAAAGGAAAGGAAAAAGAAAAAGAAAAAAAAGAAAACATTATGAGTTTTTCCTTTCAATAATTTCTTTTAATCTTCTCCAAAAGCAAGTTCATCAATTTTTCCCTCAAGACTGGACCATTATCTCAATTTTCTCAGGGCCCCATAAAGATAATATTACCCCCAGACAACAGGAAGTAATTTTAAGAACATGATACCCATATTCCCAGATGTGGGACAGGTGGGTTTTGGTAATTCAGTGGATTATAAATGTTTATCATTGTTCAGGGGGTTTAGTTGCAAGTTGTTATTGGTCACAGCAAGGGAGGAAACTGAGCAAAGGAGATTAGATTCAGGGATTTTGTTCTGAAAAGCAAAAGGGGGATATAGGAAAGATAGGTAAAAGGGTAGATTACTGAATCTACTTTTAAACTAAAAAAACAACTACTAGTCTTATATATTTTACATTGATATAGATTTTTGTATATTGATACAAATTTAAGATTATTTTTGTTTTAACTTGTATATATGTATGTATATGTTTCTACTCTTGTTTAAGGTACTGGACCTATGTAGCTAATTTTAAAATGTAAAGTTCTAATCCTTAAAGGTTATTATTACAAGCTGTTTATGATAATTAAGAAATGTAGTTCAGTAGTTAGTCATGTATAATAATTAATTTGCAGCCATGTTAGGTATATTTTCGAGGTCAGACAGAGATATAGTTTAGATAAACAGGAGGTCTTCAAACACTTCAGAGACCTAAAGAATATTGCATTTAAGATGTTTTAATAACATATGTTTTTCATGACAGTTGGATATGTCTGCTCCTGGCATCACTGATTTACTTTAAAAATGAATGATGGGCATCAAAGAATCTTTGTATGGAGTTTTCTTTCATTGTGGCAAAGTTAGCCACTAAGCAACTGCCTCAACTGCTGACAGTGTGCTGTCTAAACTAGCCGAGCAGGACACAAAAGAAAGTGACTGCTGAACTTTGCCAAGACAAGGTAGGACAGTCCTTCAAATTCCTGCTTCACAGCAAAGTGTGCCAGATATTCCAGGCCTGTAGGTCAAAGATGGATGCTCCAACATCGCAGAGGAAGCATAGTGACTGCCCAAGCAGACAAATGTCTCTGTTGTTTCTATAGTTTTAGAATTTGTCTGCTCTGTACTTCCTGTTTACTCAGGTAATAGTATATCCTTCTCGGGTCTCTGATAGTTAGACCAGATAGTCGAGTTAGTGTTTCTTGTTACCAAATTCAGAAAACTCACAAAAGGGTGTAAAGTATATGAGGATGAGAGGCATCAAAGCTTAAATTGTTTATCTAAGAAAATGTTTTGAGGTCTAAAAAGATACTTTTAGGTTAGTAATACAAGTCATGATAGAAAGTGAATTAGATATAAAACTTTGGATTCACCAAGATAGGATAGAAAATGGAGTACTTTCTCTGAATTGGCTAAATGCAAATGGACTGAACATTGTGAAAGTAATCTTACTGTTCTTATTCTACATAGTTTTACCATGTTGGAGTTAAAACCTTCCCTTTTTATTTAGACAAAGGGGGAATGTGGGATATTTTGTTTGCACTCTGACACTCCTGTGACTGACAATAAAGTTTATTTTGAATCAGAGGGCAGAGCTTGCTACTAAATTAGCTATTGAGGTTTTGGAGGACTGAAGACATAGAGAGAGACAGGAAGTAGGAGGGTGGGGCTTAGAAAGATTCTTGGCACTTTTGGAGCAAGGAAAATGAGCGAGAAGTGGTCACTGGTCACTTCTCTACTGCCTCTCTGATCATTCAGGTTCTTACTCCGATATCTGACTCTCGAGTTTTATTGATAAAGAATAACTAAATAAACGGTTCAAAAACCGAAACAATCCACATAAAGAAGCAAATAGATAAAATACAAAAAGATAGAAACGTGATTTCTAAAGACAATTCAAAGCCGTTAAAACCTGTGGGACAGCCAGGTATGGTGACTCATGTTTGCAATACCAGTACTCAGGAGGCTGGGGCTAGCCTGAGCTAGAGGATATCTAGCCTGGGGATGTCCCTTGGGATGGATTACTTACTAGCATGAGCAAGGTGTTGGGTTTGAGTCCCCAACACAATATAATGGACAGTGGATCAAACTAAACAGATTTTTTTTAACCATGTGTGCCCCATACTCTGGCATTTTCAGAGGTTAGATGGAGTTAGGTGAAAAAAGAAAAAGATTCTAACAGCTGAGACAGAAAAACAGAGGGGAAAGAGGCGGTGAAGAGAAAAGGGGAAGAAAAAGGCATGGGGTGCCCCCTTCTCTGCAGCTCAACCGGAGCACTGCACTAGACTACATAAAGCCCTGAGTCCATCCACAGGGCAGAACGATGTTAATTTTTCCATGGTAGTTGAATTTCAAAGACAGAAGAGAGGAAGGGAAACCATGTAAGACATGGTCTCTACAGCCACATGGAAGGTAACAGTGTACAGTGATGGGGGACAAAGGGAGATGTCATGGAAGGTCACACTGTTGGCTGTGATGGAGCTGCAGTGGGGGAATCCATGGAAGGTCACTGTGTCTGTGATGAGGGCAGTGGGGGGATCCATGATGCTGATTTGGAGTTGGAGAAATGTAAGCACCTGGCAAGGTGACACTCAAGGGTGAAGAGTTCAAGGGAAGCTGGGGTATACAGAGAGATCCTGATTTGACAGTCAGGATGGAGGGAGGGCAGGAAAGAGGGAGAGAGGGGGGACAAGCCAGGGAAAGAGGGAGTGGGGGAAAGTGGGACGAAAAAGAGGTGGTAGAGATAAGGGGATTCCCACAGGTTAGTGACCCCACCCTTTAATCTTAGCATTTGGGGGGTAGAGGACGAGAAATTCAAGGTCATCTTCAGCTAAGGAGCAAAGTTCAAAACCAACCAGGGCCCCTTGAGATTGGTTCTTAAAAAGAAAAAGAGAACGAGCAGTGGCCTGGACGTGGCTTAGCGGTTGAGCGCTCCTCCTGCCTTCCAGAGGACCCAGTTCATCACGACCACCAGAAGCCCAGCTGAGGACCCAACATCCTCGTCTGGCCTCCATGGGCACTTACACAGAAGTAAAATAATCAAATAAATCTTTATTTAAAAGTGTGTGGTGTTCCAGGCCTACACCACCACATCCAGCTCAAGTCTGGCTTTAATCAGCAAGCAGAAGAATGAACCTGGGAAGTTCTTTCAGTGCACCCCCTCCCCTCCCTTCCTAAATGGGAAAAGGCACAGGGCAGATGGACACTCTCTCAAGCCAAAGGACAGGACATTTTAGCAAAAACTCCAGCTTTTTAAAGCAGTCTTGTTCTGCCCATAATTATGTTAGAAATTAACTCTTTACGGAGCCACTTGCTTCCTCACACACCCTCACTAGTACACTTCACCCTGGGGTTTGCTTCTTCTGAGCCACTGTTGGGGAGCAGAGTCAAAGTTTTGCAAAAGTAACTAACTAGGTTCTGCTTCCCAGCAGAACAAGGTTCAGTGACCCGGCTTCTCTGGAAGAGGCTGCCTCATGGAGACAGGAGGGGAAGGTGGGACCTTCATATACCCACCCCTTTTAGAAGGAACTGGCAATAGAAATAGAGCCCAGAGTTTAGCACATGTCATCTCTGAGCCACACCCTCACACCACACAGATTTTCCTGATACCTGACAAATGTCATGTTTAGAAGCTCGTTTCTCTGTAGACCCTCCCTAGTGTTGAAGGTTGTAATTCTGGGTGTGGGCACAGGAAGTAGCCCTGAGAGGCTACAAAACACAGTCTCCCCTCTCTGGCACTGCATGGGAGTGTCCCAGGGGATTGGGGAGGACGGGGCAGTCAGGCAAAGGTTAGGGAGGAAAGGAACTAGGCAGAGACCCAGAATGACTGCAGGAAATGTTTAGATTTCTCCACCAGGAGGGAGGGCAAACAAACTTTTTCCCCCCAAGCCTTCTGGGCAGCTCTGAGCACTCTGCGGCACAGACTGTGAGGAAGAAGCAGAAAAGAAAAAGCCTCTCAGGGCTGGATCCAGCAATTCCGGGTCAGCACACATCCCATCGGACCCCAGAGCTGTATCCCAGAAATGTTCGTGTGTGGAAAACTGCTTGCACTTCAGAGCCTGGCCCAGCCACAAGCTTCAACCCTGCCGGGGACATGGAACTTGTGATCCAGGCTGAGGAAGAGAAAGGGCCTGCTCCCAGGCTTTCGTTTCCTGGCTGAAGTTTCTCTTGTGGGTGCAGTGTCTGCATCCCAGGGTGATGAGGTTAAGGGCTCAGTGGCGGTGGAAGCGGTAGTATTCCGATAGCCCTTGTTCCGGTCACCCGAGGACATTCATCCTCTCTCCGACTGCCATGGACAACGGGTCGTGCTGTCTCATCGAGGGAGACCCCATCTCCAAGGTGATGCCACCGCTACTCATCCTGGCCTTCGTGCTTGGCGTCCTGGGCAACGGGATAGCGCTGTGTGGTTTCTGCTTTCACACGAAGACCTGGAAACCGAGTACTATTTACCTTTTCAACTTGGCCGTGGCTGATTTTCTCCTCATGATCTCCCTACCCTTGCGGACAGACTACTACCTCAGACGGAGGCACTGGGCCTTTGGGGATATTCCCTGTCGCCTGGTGCTCTTCATGCTGGGCATGAATAGGGCGGGGAGCATTGTCTTCCTCACCGTGGTGGCTGCCGACAGGTACTTCAAAGTGGTCCACCCCCACCACACGGTGAATGCCATATCCAACCGGACAGCAGCTGCCGCCGCCTGTGTGCTCTGGACCTTGGTCATCCTGGGGACTATGTACCTTCTCATGGAGAGTCACCTGTGTGTGCAGGAGACAGGGTCGTCTTGTGAGAGCTTCATCATGGAGTCAGCCAACGGGTGGCATGATCTCATGTTCCAGCTGGAGTTCTTCCTGCCTCTAGCCATCATTGTGTTTTGTTCCTTCAAAGTTGTCTGGAGCCTCAGACAGAGGCAGCAGCTGGCCAGACAGACTCGGATGAAGAGGGCCACCCGCTTCATCATGGTGGTGGCTGCTGTGTTCATCACGTGTTACCTGCCCAGCGTGTTGGCCAGGCTCTATTTCCTCTGGACAGTGCCCTCCAGTGCCTGTGACCCCTCTGTCCACACAGCCCTCCACGTCACCCTCAGTCTCACCTACCTCAACAGCACGCTGGACCCTCTCATCTATTATTTCTCAAGCCCCTCGTTCCCCAAGTTCTATACCAGTCTCAAAATCTGCAGTTTGAGAGCCAAACGCCCAGGACACTTGAAGACACGGAGGTCAGAAGAGATGCCAATTTCCACCCTCTGTCGTAAGAGCTCCGTCGATGGGGCAAATAGCTCCCAAAGGCCGTCAGAGGGGCAGTGGGATCTCCAAGTGTGTTGAATGGCATTAAGGCAAACAGCCCAAACACAAGGCAGAGGGATGGGCAACTGTGAGTTAAATGGGTGGGGACTTAAAAAATGCCACCACTGTTTCTCAGCTGTATCTTTCTCTCACTCAGGTGGAAATGAAATCCACATCATTCTACCTTTTCTAGAAGGGTCCAGTTGCTTGAAGTGAGTTAGTTGTGTTTAAATATTCTGATTGCTATGGTAAGAGGATGGCACATGCGTGTGTGCGTGTGTGTATGTGTGCGTGTGTGTGCGTGTGTGCACGTGTGTGTATGTGTGAAGGAAAGCATGTGTTGGGTTAGCAACTGCTCAGAGCCTCTGTCACTTTACATCTT
The DNA here is from genome assembly GCF_903992535.2 of Arvicola amphibius. Classification (NCBI taxonomy): domain Eukaryota; kingdom Metazoa; phylum Chordata; class Mammalia; order Rodentia; family Cricetidae; genus Arvicola; species Arvicola amphibius. The sequence continues at coordinate 81,980,206 of NC_052056.1, read as the reverse complement.
GTTCTTGCTCTGAGAAAGTTAATGAACTTGATAACTTGTCAGTATTTCCTGGGCTGAAAAAAAATTGAACCTGGACTGGGTGGATACACTTCCGTCCAGCTGAGTGAGACCCTGTACACAGGGATGCTGGGTCCTGGCTGTGCTTCCTCTTCCCTGGGGAGCCTCTGTATGTTTCCTTTCCAGTGTTTGAACTTCCAGGTAGCCCAGGAAGACAGCAAAGAGAATCCACCCTAACCTTCCAGCTTCATGTTTGCTCATTTTAGGTGGTTTGGTTTTGCCTGTTTGTTTGCTTTTCAAAGAAGATGCTGGGGGACTCGACAAACCAGTCTAGTTTCTCCAGCTTCCACTTTGTTCATTCATTCTTCATTCATCCATTCTCAAGTCCTTGTTGAATTCGTATTGTGCAGCCCAGCACTATCCTGCATTCTCATCTGTTTTGTCTTTGGTGCTGGGCGTTGAACTTGGGACCTTCCAAGGCCTAGGCGAGCACTCACCACTGAACTCCATTCTCAACCCCTTGCTCCCCTTTTAGCTGGAGCCTTGTTTGCCAATTCTTGGGAGACTGTAAAGTTGTAGGGGGCGGCCAGAGACATTTCATCTCGGTTCCCTTTTGGTGAACAGTGTCTAGCCAGTCATCAGGTTCTCCTCCTGTTGTGGCTTCCCTCTTCTCACGTGTCCCCCGGAACTCTCACCACTAGACGATTCTGTGAAGTGCAGGCTGCTCCTGTCCCAGAGGAAGGAAACAGATCCCGAGTGGAGCTCAGCTCCTCTTCCAAAGGGGCGACAGTCATCAATCTTCCTTCTGTTTGCACTTTCTCAGATCCCCAGAGCATTCTCCCCCAGGCAGGGACCTTGACAACTTTTATGTCTTTAGCCTGAGACACTCCTCTAGGCTCTCCACACAGTTTCCCTTGCCAGAAGCGGTGTACAGCCTGGTAGCCAAAACCATGGTCTGGCTACAGGACTGGCAAGATGGCTCAACGGGTTAAGGAGCCTGCTGCCAAGATGCCAACCTGAGTATCCCTGGGACCCATTGGTGAAAGAAGAAAGACTCCCAAAGGTTGTTCTCTGGCCTACGCCACACACACACACACAATTAATTAATTAGCTAACTAATTAATTAATGTGATAACAATTGTGTTGGCTGCACAGTGAAGTGGGTCTCAGTTTGATTTCTAGCTCAAACACTTACTAGACATGAGCTCTTAGGGAAGAGTTTATGTAACCACATTCAGTTTTGGTTTCTCCATTGTCCAAGAGAAGTAATACTGCCTCCAAAGGGTTAGGGTAAAGTCAATGAGTATATAATCTTGACGCATAAGGACTTTGTTTTACTCTTTCGTCCCAAGTGCCTAGAAGGAGACTACCTGCTTATAGCAGACGTAAATAAATGCTTGTTGAATGACTACGTGCACATAAAGTATGAGACCCTACATCTGGCTACGAGTTTTCAAAGATGACTTAACGACATCACATGTGGTTTGTGGTTGTTTTTAAGCTCGGAGGGTAGTTTTTAATTCAAGTTTAAAAGAAAAACTCCAGGGCAGGCAAGCTGTAAATCTCAGCAGATGGAGAAGGGAGACAGAGAGGGGGAAGAGAGAAAGCCGTTGGCTTTTCTCAGTAGTCACAGAGAGCATGAGCGGCCCACAGTGGGGAGGAGGGTTTCAGATAAAGAATGGAAAAGCCCGGTGTGCCAGCGACAGGATGCTTGGGCTCTAGAGAGGTCGAAAGAACGAGACAGGAAAAGAAAAGGGAACTTTGTGTAAGATGGGACTCAGAACCTCATGGTGACCCTGCAGTGCCTGACACATCAGCACACAGCACACAGAGTCCGTAGGAAGAAGCAGACACACGAGCGTCAAGTGTCCCTAAGCAGCTACTCCGTTGTTACTGCCTGACTTCTGCTTCCTAAGAAGGAGTCAAGCCAGGAAGTCCTGCCAGCATCAAATCAAGGACCACATATCCTCTTTGTCTTTTCTTTTATTTTCTTCACATTATTATTATTATTATTAATATTATTATTATTATTTTGTTTTTGAAACAAGAGTTCACTGAATAGCTCTAGCCTGGAACTTGCTGGTCTTTTGGGGGGTTTTGTTTTATTTTTGAGACAGAGTTTCTCTGTGTAACCCTGACTATCCTGGAACTCACTATGTAGACCAGGCTATGCTTGAACTCAGAGATCTGCCTGCCTCGGCCTTCTGAATGCTAGAATTAAAGGTGTGCGCCGCCACCACCCAGCTAACTTGCTGGTCTTGAACTTGAGATCTGCTGGCCTCTGCCACATGATAGAAATCTGTGGAAACTGGCTAGGGAGCTATTTCAGTAAGTGAAAAGCCTACCACACAGTCCTGAGGACCTGAGTTCAGTCATAGAACTCATAGGGCAGCACAAGCTTATAATCCCAGAGCTGGGGAGGCAGAGACGGAAGACAGGAGAGGCTCACTGGCCAGCCTAGCTGCATGGGTAAGCCCAAGAACTCAGTGAAAGACTGTCTCCAAAATAAAACAACAACAAAAACAAACAGGCAAACATGGTAGGGGCTGACGTGATCGTTCAATGGGTGAAGGCCCTCACCACCAAGGCCAACTGCCTGAGCTTTAGCTAGCCAGGAACTTGGGCAGTGGAAGGAGAGAGCTGACCCCTACCGTGCGTGTGAGCACAAGAGCATACACATACAAGCACACTAAACAAACATTTTTTTAACGTCCCTCCTGAGGAATGACCCCAGAGGTTGGTCTCTGGACTCCACATCCACTCGCATGAGAGTGAGTATACACGCTTATCCTACATGCAAAGATAAGCAGAAACCTGTGAAAACCCCGCTCTTAACTCTATCCTTGGCGCAATGTTCCGCTCCTTTGTTGCTTGATCCTAATAAAAATGGAGTTTTAAAGAAAGTGTGTCTCTTAACTGTGACTCTCGCTCAGAAACTTCTCTGAAGTGGCCTTCCAAGGGAAGGAACTAAAGGCCCAATCCCCAGAAGCCCACGGCAGGCCTGTGGACAGAGGTTCTCACCGCAAAACAGCCAGAGCAAACTGGAAGCCAGGAAAATGAAACAAGACCTCAAGGATATCCTTGACTCTCCATGCACTTCCTCTTTGAAGCTGGCAAGTGTGACACAAAGTCTGTCTTACCAGAAAGTGCTCTTGAGAACTGGGGCGGGGGCAGAAGGTGGGGGGGTGCTGTCTGAAACAGGAAAACAATGGGTTTAGAGGAAATGATTCCCCTCCCCAGGAAAGCAAAAACCTATACGGATAATATATAAAAAGAAAATGACAGTTGTCTTTAATTGACCTTGACAATGGAAAATATATGGGTTCTGGAACACCTTTAGAATAGATGTTCTTAATTTATTTTATTTTATTTTTGAAACAGGGTGCCACTATGTAGCCCTGACTGGGTGAAAACTCTTTATACTGACTAGGCTAGCCTTGGACTCGGAGATCCACTTGCCTTTGCCTCTTTTTTTTCCCCACAAGATAGAGTTTCTCTGTAGCTTTGGAGCCTGTCCTGGAAGTAGCTCTTATAGACCAGGCTGACCTCGAACTCACAGAGATCTGCCTGCCTCTGCCTCCCAAGTGCTCAGCACCTTTGCCTCTTGAAGGTTGGGATTAAAGGTGTTTGCTAGGGCTGTGAGATGAGCTCTGTGGTTAAAAACATTGACTTTGGGGCTGGAGAGATGGCTCAGAGTTTAAGAGCACTGAGTGTTCTTCCAGAAGTCCTGTGTTCAATTCCCAGCAACCACAGGGTGGCTCACAATCCTCTGTAATGAGATCTGGTGCCCTCTTCCAGCCTACAGGCAGAACACTGTATACATAATAAATAAATAAATAAATAAATAAATAAATAAATCTTTAAAAAAAACCTATCTATACTTGTAGAGGTTCTAGTGCTGGGGGGATAATGCTTTTGTACACTGTAAAGATTTGTCACTCATACTGGTTTAATAAAATGCTGATAGCCAGTAGCCTGGCAGGAAGTATAGGCGGGGTGACCAGACTAAGAGAATTCTGGCACAGAGGAAGCAAGATGAGACTGTCTCACTGATAAAAGGTACCAATCCACGTGGCTAAACATAGACAAGACTGGTGGGTTAATTTAAGTTGTAAGAGCTAGTTAATAATAGGCCTGAGCTAATAGGCCAAACAGTTTATAATTAATATAAGACTCTGTGTTTTTCTTTGGGACTGAATGGCTGCGGGACAGAAACTTCTGTCTAAAATCTAGGTTCAATTCCGAGCACCCACCACTCAGAACAACTTATAACTCTAGTTCTGAGGGATCCAACATCCACCCCATGCCCCCACAGGTACTACATGAACATGATACCTTTAAATAAAAGCAAAACACCAATATACAACAAACAGGTGAATTTAAAATAAACATATATATATATATATATATATATATATATATATATATATATATATTTTGGTTTTTCGAGACAGAGTTTCTCTGTGGCTTTGGAGCCTGTCCTGGAACTAGCTCTTGTAGACCAGGCTGGTCTCGAACTCACAGAGATCTGTCTGCCTCTGCCTCCTGAGTGCTGGGATTAAAGGCGTGCGCCACCACCGCCCGGCTATATTTTTTTTTTGAAAAATCTTCACCACCATGCCTTACCCTTTTATTAAATGAAAAATGGTTGTGACGAGGTTTGAAGTAATGCATGCATAGTGCCTGGAGGGATTAGACATCTGGCGCATGAAGAGTTAAACCAGTTGTTAAAGCTTTTGTAAGTGAAGCAGGGCTGTGTTGCAAAGTCTGGCCTTGCTGGCCTCTGTGCCTTCAGCTCCAGCTCCGCATGGAGTGATGCAAGACCCCGCTCTCACAATGGGCACATCCAAGGCTGCAGAGCTGGCTCTGCAGTCTGCAGGATCTAATGCAAAATGGAAATTTTAGCTCCCCCCCTTTTAAAAAGCATTGAAGAGTCTGAAGACAGCACTAGGCATAGGGTACACGCTTACAACCCCCAGATTGGAGAGCAGAAGTCTGCACCAAACTCTGGATTAGATCCCCACCCTGGCATAAACTGGGAGTGGAAACTTGTGTCGGATTTCCATCACTCAGGAGGTGGAGGCAGGAGGATTAGAAGTTCAAAGTCATTCTTAGCTATATAAGAAGTTCAAGGTCGAGAGCCTATCTCAGAAAATGAAGACAGAAATAATTCTTTTTTCTCACTTCCCTTCCTCACTGTATTTATTATTCATATTCATGAATACGTATATGCTTATACATGGATTTATACCATAGATATGTTCATACACACACCGGTCAGTGCAACTAATGCCCTCTTTGCCACTTTATTTCCCCCACTTTATTTCCCCTGCTAGATCTCCTTTATTAGAGCCCCAGGGCTGTTGTGTCTCCTACCAACCACAAGAGCCTTCAGAGTCATTTACTGTCTGCAGTGGGAGATCTTCCAAAATGTCCTCCAAGAATCTGGGCTTCCTGCCGCTTGACACTATGAGTGTCTGCTGTCTCCGTGGAACGTGAAGCCTTGCTGTGATGTGGTAAGAGTGGTATCCGGAGATTCCCAAGCCCAGTTTTAAGAAGGTTGGCTTGTGGACTTCTGGAAACCCAGCGAAGCACAGCCCAGCCTACACCACGTACAGAAAACACATGACAGGGCCACATGAAGAAGCCACCCCAAGAAGCAGACAGCCATATAAATAGGGCAAGGAACCCAAGTGTCTCAGCTCGTCCTTGACCATCTGTCAGGATTTGTCCTCGTGTCTACTGGGGACACACTTCTGGGTGTGTCGGGGAAGGTCCTAGGGAGGGTAAGTGAGAAGAGAAGACCCACCCGAAGTGTGGGTCTTCTCAAATTCATCTGGCTCTGCTTCCCGACCACAGGCCGGTGGTGACTACCAGCCCCAACACTGTGAGCCAAAACCAAACCGAAGCCTTAAAATGCTTTTGTCATGTGTTTTGGCGCAGCAAGAAGAAATGGAACCCACACCTCTTGTGTGTAAGTCTAGCCTAGGCCCTAGCTGAAAGCCCGCAGGGGACCAGTCTGGCTGAGTCCAGTCAATCCAAAGACCAGGGAAGGAAAATGGGAGCAGCAAATGTTTTCGGGGTTTGGTGGTGACTCGTTAGCAGATACCTAAAACAGAAACCCAGGTTAGGAGCAGACATGAGACAGCTTCCTACTTAAAGTTTTTTTTTTTTTTTTTGGTTTTTCGAGACAGGGTTTCTCTGTGGCTTTGGAGCCTGTCCTGGAACTAGCTCTTGTAGACCAGGCTGGTCTCGAACTCACAGAGATCCGCCTGCCTCTGCCTCCCGAGTGCTGGGATTAAAGGCGTGCGCCACCACCGCCCGGCCCTACTTAAAGTTTTTAAGCCAGTGAGTGGGTTGTGCCCCTTTATGGGCATCAAATGATGTTTTTGCCTGGGTCACATACCAGATATCCTGTTTATCAGATATTTACGATTCATAACAGTAGCAGAATTACAGTTATGAAGTACAAACAAAAATAATTTTATGATTGGGGGTCACCACAGCATGAGGAACTATATTAAAGGGTCACAGCAGCCCGTGGTGGTGGCACACACCTTTAATTCCAGCACTCGGGAAGCAGAGGCAGGCGGATCTCTGTGAGTTCGAGGCCAGCCTGGTCTACAAGAGCTAGTGTCAGGACAGGATCCAAAGCCACAGAGAAACCCTGTCTCGAAAAGCAAAACAAAACAAAACAAAATAAAACAAAACAAAAAAGGGGTCACAGCGTTAAGAAGGCTGAAAGTTGAGGACCACTGCTCTAAGCACTGTTTTTCCAGTCTTGAGACAGAGATAATAACGACACCTCCCTCCCTGGCCTTGTGTGACGATAAAGCGAGGTCACACATGGAAAACTGATGGCCACTAACCTATTCAGGCGTGTGGCTCTGGCACACCTTGCCCTTCTCCCCATTCCCTCTACCTTACTAAAAATCATTAGATTACAGTCCTGAAACTGACCACCAAAGTTCCCTTATTTGACCACTTCCTCTTCCTGAGGCTGACTACCAAGGCCCAGCTATCAAAAGCCCCCTTTGGTTTACCTACTCAACATGCCCAATTAAAATTAAACACTTCATCCTAACACGGGGTTCCCCCTTTACCTGTTTGTTTGTTTGTTTGTTTGTTTGAGACAGGGTTTTTATAGCTTTTGGAGCTACTACACCGTAGCCCCATCTAACACAGACCTCCCCTTAAAATGACACCCGCAAGGTCTCTTGCTGCTGTTTTTCTGCCTGAATGAGAGAGCAGCCACTTTAACATTTCTTCCCCGATTAATAAAGGATCTCTGGTGTTTGGGTGTGGTTTGTGCCTAATCTGGGGTTCAGGAGAAAGCTCCCATTGTTCGGAGGTTTCCTTCAGAAATCTCTCAATACAAGGCCTGATGTACAGCAAGCAGTCTACAGAGGATAGCTGGTATTCTTATTTTGCTTTTGTAGAGTTGGGGACCAAACTCAGGGGGTGAGGCATGCTAGCTAGCTAATAGTTTATCACTGAGCGATAGCCCCGGCCCTATTACATTTATTTACTTAATTTTTTTTATTTTGTTTCATTTGTTTTGAGACAAGGTCTCCATATATAGCTATGACTGACCCAGAACTCAATATGTAGACCAGGCTGGCCTCAAACTCAAAGAGATCTGCCTGCCTCTGTCTTCCCAATGCTGGGATTAAAAGCCTGTGCTACCAACCCTCAGCTTTATTTAGTTATTTTTAGTTAGTTAAATTTTGTTGTTGTTTTTTGAGACAGGGTCTGTGTAGTCCTCCTGGCTGGCCTGGAACTTACCATGTAGACCAGGCTGACCATGAACTTGTAGTGATCCTCCTGCCTCTGCTTTCTTCCTGGGCTCACAGGCATATACCACCACACTGTGTCAAACTTCTAAAAACTGCTTGCTGGGTGCAGCGGTTAACATCTGTAGTCTCAATTACCCAGAGGGCTGAAGAAGGAGAGTCCCTTGACCCCGGAGCTTGAGGTCAGCTTGGGCAACAAATTGAGACCCTCCCCCAATGGTTGATTAATTAACTGATTAATGATAACGCCTCTGTGTACCGCGGCACGCCTTCAGTTGTCCCACCCAGTGCAGGGGCTCACGTTGGTTTTGAGAGTCATACCTGTGAGGGTCATTTCCTTTCCACCAGACAGAAGACTCATTGCCTGCCTCTCTAAATGATTCGTTCTAACAGGTTTCTGTACAGCTCATGCCTCAGTAAGAAAAAAAAAAAAAAACACAGAAAAGAAAGACCAGCACAAGACAAGGCGTGCCCTCCCGAGGTGGGAAGACTGGAAATTCCGTACCAGGCCCTGGCACCCAGAGGCCTCAATTTACATTCCCTAAACTTCCTGTTTAGAAGCCTTGAATGTGAGCTTTGTAGGAAAGTGGGGGGGGGGGGGGGGGGAGGAGAGGTGTCTCCTAGTTCCTCAGTTTCCACCAGAGGAAGCTGAGGGGGAATTGAGGGGCTTCACCGCCCACTAAGGATGGACTCAGAATCAGCTACCAGCTTTTCTCCTTTTCCAAACTTAACTATTTGTTGTTTTTCTTATTTTGGCTGTGATAGGTTGGGGGATGGTGGCACATGCCTTTAAACCCAGCAGAGCCAGGTTGACCTCTGAGTTCGATGCCAGCCTAATTTACAGAGTGGGTTCCAGGACAGCCAGAGCTATACAGAGAAACCCTGTCTCTAAAAAGAACCCTCCCCCTCAAAAAAGAAAGATTTATTCTTGCCTGTCTGGTTTCATTTCTGTTTGCTGTGAGAAAATACCCTGGCATAAAGCAGTGTGAGGAAGAAAAAGGTTTATTTCAGTTTTTCATTCCAGTCCCCTTTTGTGGGGAAGTGAAGGCAGGAAGTTGAGGTAGCTGGTTACATTATGTCCACACTCAAGAGCACAGATGGAGGAATGTTTGCAGGCTCACTAGCCTGTGCTACCCTCAGTTCAGCTTCTCCACCCGAATACAGTTGAGGACCCCCAGTTCAGGGAATGGTGCCACCCACAGTGGACGGGCTCTTCCCTATCAGTGAACTTAATTAGAGCAATCCCCCACAGAGAGACCCTCAGGCAAACCCAGTGAGACAACCCCTCACTGAAACGCTCCTTCCAAATGATTCTAGGTTAAAAGTTAAAGACAACCATTATAATGACTGCTCCTGTTCCCTCTCCTCCTCCTCCTCCTCCTCCTCCTCCTCCTCCTCCTCCTCCTCCTCCTCCTCCTCCTCCTCCTCCTCCTCCTCCTCCTCCTCCTCTGTTGATTTGTCTTTCCTGTCTTGAGGCAAAGTCCTGGCTCTTCCCATCTCAGGCTTGCCTTGATCTCCTCTGGAGCTGAGAATGGCCTTGAATTCCTGCTCTTTCCACCTCTTTCTTTGAAATACTGGGATTATAGGATGGCTGTCCAGATGGCTCATTGGGTAAAGAGCTTGTGGTGCACACACAAGGCTCTGAGTTCAGATCCACAGCACCCACTTGTGAAGATAGCACATACATGTGGCACACGCCTGTAACCCCAGTGTGGTCAAAATACGTGCCTCCGAGGGGTTTGTGGGCTAGACAGTGGGTTCTGGGGTTAGTGAGAGACCCTGGTGGCAGCTCAAGATGCCATTCAAAGTTGCGTTCAGTCACGGCACTCACACATATAGGCAAGCGCCCCTGCACGAACATGTATGCGCACACACATTAATAAAACTCAAAAACTTAGGAAGGAGACTCCTGTGCAGATTCTGGATGCCAGAAATAATTAGTGCCAGTAGTTTCTCTGATACTTAGTCCACAGCCCCATAGGATTAGGTCATGGGTATTGTGTGAGCTACTTTCACGATGTTGAGACCAAACATCGGGCAGAAACGACTTAGAGCAGAGAGGTCTGTTTTGGCTTAAGTGTCACAGTCCATTGTGACATAGAGGAGCGTGATGTCAGGAGCAGCTCAGGAATGTGTGGTGGAGATCCTCACATGGTGGCTGGGCCAGGAGGACTCACCCAAAAGTCAATATAACCTTCCAGGCCCTGTCCCTAGCGATCTGTCTACCAGCTACCATTGCCAAAGATCTCCAGTCTCCCGAAACAGCACCAGCAGCTGGGGACCAAGTGCAGAGAGACCCTTTACATTCAAACCACAACACACGCCATCAATAAGTCCACATTTATTCAGGGAGGGAGCGCTACCAGCATACACAGGCCGCAAGGCAAGCAAGCGTTAATGCCAGCTACCGCTCAAGGCGATCGCAGAAGAGGCAGTGGTCAGGCGTGGTGCTTGAGACCAGTCTGGGCTACACAGGGAGATGCTGTCTCAAAACCTGTTTAAGGGGCTGGTGAGATGGCTCAGTTAAGAGCACCCGCTCTTGCAGAGGATTTGAGTTCAATTCCCAGTACCCACATCAGGTGACTCGTGTTCACTGCTTCAGGGAACCTGACCTTCTTCTGGTCTCTGAGGGCACTCACATGTACATACCTACACACACACACACACACACACACACACACACACACACATTTTTTAAGTAAATGTTTCAAAAAATCTTTTTAAAAATACATTATCATTTGGCAAGATGGTCTGTTGAGGAAAGGTGCTGCTGCCAGGTGTGACACCTGAGTTAGACACCCAGGTAGGAGGAAACTGATCATTTTAGGTTCTCCTCTGACCTCTATGCCTGTGTCATAGCATTTATCTCCTCCCTTTCCAAATAAATGAAAGCAATTTAAAAAAATCTAATGAATAATAAATAAATAAAAAGAGGTATACCACAATGATGGCAGCAGAGGTTAGGAGACCTTCCAGATTCAAATCCAAGTCCCGCTGGGTAATCCTGGGCACGTTGCCTCTTTGAACTCCCCTTGCCTCATTTGGAAGTCATAATTAACAAGAGTTTTTGGTCCATGGGCTACGGAGGATATAACAAGATGACAGATTTAAAGTATGGGCTGGAGAAACAACGGCCCAGCTGCTAAAAGCACTGGCTGCTTTTGCAGAGGACCCAGGTTCTGTTCCCAGCACCCACATGGTGTCCCACAACTGTCTGTGGCCCTCGTTCCAGAGGATCTGATGCCTTTATGATCTCGTTGGCCACACCACATACTGTGGTGTGCATAACATCTGACACAGACACTCTACACTTTAGAGAACAAGTGGTTCTTTACGGCCTGGAGTCTGGCACACTGGAGGCTGCAATGCAAGCACCGTCCATCCCGTCTTCATTGTCACCGTTTCCATAGCATCGATAATTCCATACGAGTCCAAGGTTAGGCCACCCTGAGTCTAGTCTACAAAGGTCTATCAAATGCCATTAATGGGTCTTGGTATGCAACTAAAGGGGTAAATTTCCAATTTCTAATTCAAAGTAGAACAAAAAAATTTATAAACCTTACACACACACACACACACACACATATATATATATAGGCATGTATATATGTCAAAATACTCAGTGGTAAATACTCTATAGGATGGCAATCATGCTCCCCACAAAGGGGGTGGGAGGAAAGGAAATGCTGTCTTTCTGCAAGGCAGAGCTCCACATCCTCTTGAGACTTGGAATTCAAATCTAACTTTACAAATACCACACAGCCAGGCACGGCGCTACATGCCTGCAAATCCCAGAACTTGGGGAACAGAAGCAGGAGGATGGAGAATTTAAAGCCCCCTGGGGCGACATAACAAGCAAGAAGGCAAAGAAAGGGGTGTTAAGGGGCTGACTCAGCTGTCAACAACACACTGCTCCTGCGGAGAACCTGAGTTCAGTGCCCTAACTGCCTCTAACTCCAGCTCCACGGTGCCCAGCAGCCTCTGGGGGCTCCTACCCACACAGACGCACATGCATGCATATATATAATTAAAAATAAAAGTCAATCCTAAAAAGAAGAAAAGGGAGAGAGACAGAGAAGAAGAAGAAGAAGAAGAAGAGAGAGAGAGAGAGAGAGAGAGAGAGAGAGAGAGAGAGAGAGAAGAAACTGTATACACATTACTAATGCACGGCAAAATTTCACATGAATTCTTATTGTTTCTGAAAGCCTTGCTGTTCATTTAGCACAATGACATTGTTAATTTGTTAATTATGTGAACCAAGCAAACGGCAGTGAATGAATTCTCCTGCCAGTTAACGCACCAGTGTGCATGCATGCAGCCTTCAGAAGGAATGCCCCCAGATTTCACTCATTCACAGTCTGCTTGCCCAAACTTATCCTTTACATTTAGAAAAAGTTGTGGTTCCCGCCGCCTGCCTAAGGGATTTTTCATTACTTGTTTATGCAAACAGCAAATTGCATAAGAGCCTTGCTAGCTTTTTTTTTTTAAACGATTTCGTAGTTTCCTGGTAACCATTCAGTCATCTCTTACAACACCCTGACATGACATAAAGCTGAGGGCTGGACCACACGTTCACCACACAGACACACACTTGCCTTGAGCCTTTGCTAGGTGAGGCGCTCTGGGGTGGACTGACCAGATCTACTCATGATCAAACAGAACCATTTTCTGGTGATAAATGGCAAGAACTGCTGTGTGTTCCGAGATGAAAACATTGCCAGAGTCTTGCCACCGGTGTTGGGGCTGGAGTTTGTGTTCGGGCTTCTGGGCAATGGCCTTGCCCTGTGGATTTTCTGTTTCCATCTCAAGTCCTGGAAATCCAGCCGGATTTTCCTGTTCAACTTGGCCGTGGCCGACTTTCTCCTGATCATCTGCTTGCCCTTCCTGATGGACAACTATGTCAAAAAGTGGGACTGGAGGTTTGGAGACATCCCCTGCCGTCTGATGCTCTTCATGCTGGCCATGAACCGGCAAGGCAGCATCATCTTCCTCACGGTGGTGGCTGTGGACCGGTACTTCCGGGTGGTTCATCCCCACCATTTCCTGAACAAGATGTCCAACCGGACGGCGACCATCATCTCTTGCTTCTTGTGGGGTGTCACCATCGGTCTGACGGTCCATCTCCTCTACACGAACATGATGACCCGCAACGGCGACGCGAAGCTGTGCAGCAGCTTCAGCATCTGTTACGCCTTCAGGTGGCATGACGCCATGTTCCTCCTGGAGTTCTTCCTGCCGCTGAGCATCATCCTGTTCTGCTCAGCCAGGATCATCTGGAGCCTGAGGCAGAGACAAATGGACAGACACGCCAAGATCAAGAGGGCCATCAACTTCATCATGGTGGTGACCATCGTGTTCGTAATCTGCTTCCTGCCCAGCGTGGCTGTGCGGATCCGCATCTTCTGGCTCCTCTACAGAAACAACGTGTGGAACTGTGAGATCTACTCCTCTGCGGACCTGGCCTTCTTCACCACCCTCAGCTTCACCTACATGAACAGCATGCTGGACCCAGTGGTCTACTATTTCTCCAGCCCATCCTTCCCCAACTTCTTCTCTACGTGTATCAACCGCTGCCTTCGGCGGAACTCACTGGGTGAGACAGATAATAACCGGAGCACAAGCGTGGAGCTCACAGGGGACCTCAGCACAGTCAGAGGTATTCCAGAGGCATTAATGGCTGACCCCAGTGAGCCAGGCAAACCCTCTTATCTGGCCACAACATCTCGTTAAGCCTCTGTGCCAAGAAGGAAGGTTGCCACTCAGCCAGAGCTCTCTGGAGAAACAATCTGGCCGTTGCACAGAGTAACATCATGAGACTTGGCTCACAGTTTCTCGGAACTTCTAGATTCAGAGAATCTGATTTGGAGAAACACCATGGTGGAGTCGGCTGTGGCTTGGCGTCAAGGTGCTGCCGTAGCCGTCTCAGAGGATCGGCAAGCACAGTTTCCAGAAGGTTGAAACTTCTTAGTCTCCCAAGCCTGCGGGGCTGCAGGACAGCATCCTGCAGTTTGAGCTCCAGACACACCCATTTGTACCTATGGCTTCTTGGCTTCTTTCCTCAGCCATCTCAAAGCCTCGGATGGTCCTACCTAGCCTGTCTGTGGGCCCCAGTGGGGGACAAAGAGAGCCAAGGAGCGGGAGAGGATCTCTGCCCAGGTATCATTGAACGAGCCAGCAGGTCACTTGGGTTCTGTGGAACCAATTCGCTTTTCAGCCAAACTTTAGCAGAAATGGAGAAGCGGGAGGAGATTCCAAAGCTTTAATTGTTCCGGGAGTGTCCGATGGTGATAAGAAGGGGCTAACTCCAGGAGAGACTGAACTATCTGTTGGAGGGAATAAAACCATCAGCAAGAAATTCAGCAGAGGAGTTAAAAGGCTTCAGGGAAGACAGCTGCCCCCTCTTCTGTCTACCTTTCTTTGTAAAAGGGGTTTACGTGTGTCCATGGTTAAACGGGGTGGGTGGAATCCTCCTGGGTCATACGCTTGTGTTTCTGTACTTCCTTCTGCCATTTCAATAAATTCCAACAGGAGACACAGTCTGCTGTGCCATCTGTTTGGGTAAGAGTTCACAGAGATGGGCTCCCTACTTCAGGCCCGTGTGGGTTATGACCTGTATCCTAGCAGAAAGGTCCAGTGTGTTGCAAAGCACAGAAGGGCGCAGAGCTCTGTCATGAGACAGCTAAGGGGTGGGTGGGAAGGACGTAAGGCTGTTGCATTTGGGAAGGCTGTATAGTAAAGTTTGCATTGCAGTTTCCCCCTTTACAGTTTGGCGAGCGTTGCTATTAATAGCTGTACATTAAAAAAAGAATCAGACCACAGTGGGATTTTTTTCTGCCCCCAGGAAGAGGAAGGGAGAGCTTCCTATGGAATGGTTTCGGTTCCCAGTTCAGAGATGGAAAGGAGATGTACTGGTTTGAGCCTGCCATGGGTCCAAGTTTCTGCTGTACTTTCATTTCCAGTTTCTGTCCCTCCTTGATCCTTTGTCAAGATGAGGCTTAACTTTTTCCTCCTGAGCTGGATGCAGATAAGAATTTGAATATTCAGATTTCCCAGCCCTAGGGCTGATGGCAAGAGACAAGGGACAGATGGACAGTCTTGAGTTCATGGGCTTGCTTAAAGTTTATTGTCTCTATTCCCTTCAGCTCCCATGGGTAGGAATTTAAAAGCAGGGATTGCCTTCTTCGGAAAGATGGCAGACAGGAGCGCAGAGCTGAGCAGGGATTTCCCCCGTTCAGATACGTGACTCACAGGGAACCCCGGGGTGAAACGCCCAGTCCTTCAGCGGCTGAAGTCAACAGCCAACATTCTTTCCTCTGGTTTTCCTGTACTAAACAATAACTGTGCACCAGACACTCTCTAGGTGGTGGCAATACAGCCAGTAGCAAGGTAGATAGGTGGTCTCCTCTTCTCGTTGGACTCAGAGTCAAGGCAGGGAGGAAGGAAGGAAAGGCACGACCGCAAAGCTATTGGTGTTAACAAGCCTGGCAGTGGGCACGGTGGAAATGACTGGGGTGGGGTGGCTGGGAAGGCCTCCTGGAGGAAGTGACATTGAGCTGAGCCAGGTTAACAAGATGGAGCAAACTACGAAAAAGTATGGGCTCAGGCAGTGGGGTGAGTAAGTGCGTGCAAAGGTCCTGAGGTGACCGTGAATCTGACTGGTGTGAGTTAGAACCACAAACTGAGTGGCTTAAAACAATACAAATTTAATCTGTCCTTTTTGGGAGGACAGAAATCCAAAATCAAGATGTTGGCCGGGTTTGGCTCCTTGCATCAGCTCTGCAGGAGGATCAGCTCCATGCCTCACTCTGCAGTTGCCAGCAATTCTTCTGTTATTTGGCTTGCAGAAACAATACTCTAATCCCTGCCTGCTGTGATTACAGGCATGTTATGTTCTACCGTGTGGTGCTGGGGATCAAATCCAGGGCTTCCTATATGCTAGATAAGCACTTTGCCCACTGAGGCCATGGGTACAAACATGGTGCTACTTTATGCAAGGGATTTGAGAATCCTTGCATTTTGGCACCCTGAGTGTCCTGGAACCCAGTGTATGAATGTATGTTCAAGTAGGTGCCAACTGGAAAGGCAGTTATAATAATTTCTTTGAACTTTAGGTTTTTATGTATTACTGCTGTTGTTGTGTATATGATGTGTGTACTGTGCCAATGTTCACACACAGAGGTCAGAGGATAACTCTGTGGAGCCAGCTCTCCCCTTCTATCTTCGTTCGGGTTCTGGGAATCAAGCCCAGCTCAGTTTGCAGTCAAGTCCTCCTCTGAACCACCCCACTGGTCCCTGGTTACTTCGGAAACAATAACTTGTGCATGTATTTTCTTTATGCCCTCTAAATCTATCTTACAGCTGCTTTCTTGAGTTTGGGGGTGTGGCGGTTCTAGGGACTACACATTCCAAATACTCTGAACTTTGTAAAAAGGGACTTCCTTTTAGCTGTCCCCAATAACCTCTTCCAAACATGGACAGATCACCCCCTAAATCTAGAACCAGAAACCAGGGGTTCAAGACCATGCCCATTTCTGATGTCAGGAACTCTCCTCCCTTCCAGATTAATTAGACAAGTTACCCCCAACCCCGCTCTGGAACCTTATGCAGTGTGTGGGACTCTGGACAGTGTCCAGTATTCTAATGGCAACACACCCTGGCCCTCAACTGTGGCTCAGTTTAATATTCAAAACACTTCCTGGGTGTGGTCCGGGGCCGTGCTGGCTTCACTGTTGACAAGCCTCAGCTGTCCACACACAGGACCTGTCCAGAGGCCTCTGGCCTCATCCCCTGCCCTTGACTGTGCTTCTGTAGTCTGTGATTTAGCTAAGGAAACAGTTCTTTCAGGTGCCTCAGACAGCGAAAGTGTTTGGCGAAGTCTCAAACTGTACCACTTACCAGCAGCAAGGGATCTGGGTCGTCTCCGGCATGCCCAGCTTTTGGTTGATGATGTCTTCACATTGGAACAGGCTTTACCTGTAAAGTAGGCCTGAGGTGTGCTTGGGAGGCGGAGCTAGGAGGAGGTCTTGAGCCTGTGGATCAGGGTCAATTTGATCAATACAGGAAGACCTTGTATCAAAACAAACAGAAAAACAAATCAAACAAGGTGGCTGGGAAAATGGCTCAGTTGGTAAGATGCCTGAGAGCTAGGGTTGGCGGTGCACATCTTTACTGTCAGCAATTGGGGGGCAGAGGCAGGTGAATCTCTAGGACTCCGAGGCCAGCCTGGTCTACGTGGTGAGTTCCAGGGCAGCCAACACTGCTCGCAGTGAGACCCTACCTCAAAAAACAAAACAAAGCAAAACAAAAAACTCAAATCAAACCAAACCAAATAAAACTAAAAACAAATGAACCAAAAGCCAGGCCCAGCAGCACACATTTATAATCCTAGGCAGGGACAGCAGAAACATGGGGTCACTAGAGCTCACTGGCCACCTGGCCAAGCAG
The DNA here is from genome assembly GCF_903992535.2 of Arvicola amphibius. Classification (NCBI taxonomy): domain Eukaryota; kingdom Metazoa; phylum Chordata; class Mammalia; order Rodentia; family Cricetidae; genus Arvicola; species Arvicola amphibius. Next base: position 81,962,972 of record NC_052056.1, on the reverse strand, counting down.
AGCCGAGGGCTCCCAGTTCAGTGACAGATTTTGTATCAAAAATAAGAAGGCTGGGGGCCTGGAGAGATGGCTCAGAGGTTAAGAGCACTTCCCGCTCTTCCAAAGGTCCTGAGTTCAATTCCCAGCAACCACACGGTGGCTCACAACCATCTGTAATGGGGTCTGGTGCCCTCTTCTGGCCTGCAGGCATACACACAGAATATTGCATACATAATAAATAAACAAACAAACAAACAAACTATTAAAAAAAATAAGAAGGGCCGGGCGGTAGTGGTACACGCCTTTAATCCCAGCACTCGGGAGGCAGAGGCAGGCGGATCTCTGAGTTCGAGGCCAGCCTGGTCTACAAGAGCTAGTTCCAGGACAGGCTCCAAAGCTACAGAGAAACCCTGTCTCGAAAAACCAAAAAAAAAAAAAAAAAATAAGAAGGCTGTTGAGGAAGCGCACCTTCCATCCACCCCTGGCCTAACATGCACCCACACGTGCGCACATCTGTGCAAACACACACACAGCCATAAAAGCCCCTACAAATTAGAACAGACAGTTCACAAGTTTATGCTTATATATTTTAGTGTGTGTGTGTGTGTGTGTGTGTGTGTGTGCCCTGATGCACACGTACAGGTCAGAGGACAACTCGAAAGAGTTGGTTCTCCCCTTACACCATGTGGGGCCCAGGGATCAAACACAGATCATTGGACTGGGCAGTAAGTGTCCTTACCCCTGCCTGAGCTAGCCCTGCTGCCCTGGAACAGAGAACAAACTTTTGTTGTTGTTGGTGGTGGTGGTGTTTTTGTTTTTTGTTTGCTTTCTCTGTGTAGCCCTGGATGTCCTGGAACTCTCTCTAAAGACCATTCACAGAGATCCACCTGCTTCTGCCTCCTGAGTGCTGGGATTAAAGGTGTGCGCCATCACTACCCAGTTTAGACTCTTTTTTTTTTTTTGTAAAATTCTTTGGTGACTGAGTCTGGAGCTGTTCGTGTTAGACAGCCAGACTTCCTGAGAAGAAATTACATTTATTTCTTCTTACAGTAATAGGAAAGTAGTGTTTGTTATAATAATTTAATCATATGCTACCAATAACTGCAACATATTCCTGCTGTGCAGCTGTGTCCTCCAGTTTGAAGCGTTACCTTGAGAGGGATTGGGGGCGCTCATGGGACTCACAAGAAAACGACCTTCTCTGGGGGTCTATATATAAACAGTAAATACTTGCTGGGGAGGGGCGACTGACTCTTCAGTGGAACTGCCTGCAAGGTGTGGTTGGCGCTCCAAAGAATTTTTGTGAGTTGTCACCCATGCTGAGGTGGGCTTTACAGGAAGGCAGCTGCCTTTGTGATCTCAGTGATCTCACTGCTTCACCGAACTGGACTTGAGCAGAATCAGAAGCGTTTGGCTGTAGGCCCAAAGTGCTTTATCTAAGGTAAGCAGACATTTCTTTATACAGTGTCAGGAAATTAATGCAACTTGAGATTAGGTTGCCCAAGAGATTAAGAGCAGGGAGGAAGGACACTTGAGAGGAAACAGAAAATAAACCAGGCAGGATGGGGAGCAGGCGTCTGCAGCTCCAGCACTTGGAAGGGTCGTGAGTGCCAGGTCTGCCTGGACTGCAGTGTGCTTAGGACCACACGGCGAGTCTCCAGTTAAAGAAATATAAACTAGGGCCTGGACAGATAGATGGCTCAGAGGTTGAGAGCACTGACTACTCTTCCGAAGGTCTCGAGTTCAATTCCCAGCACCCTCGTGGCAGCTCACACCTGTCTGATCCAGTTCCAGGGGACCTGACACTCACGGTAAAGCACCGATGCCCATAAAATAAAAATAAAGAAATATGATCTAGATTTGGGCAGCTCTGGGCCAGGACAGGATGCTTCACCTAACTCTTAGCCATAATAGTCATCAAATTTTCACATAGGAGAAACCATTGATTCCAAATCACTGTCTAGGAAACAGTGTGAAGGGGCCGGTGAGATGGTTCAGCGGGTAAAAAGACTTGTTGTGCCAGCCTGATGGCCAGCGCTCCCCCGGAGCCCCAAGAAAGAGCTGGCTATGGTGGTGTGCATCTGCAGTAGCAACACTCCTGCAAAGAAATGGGAGGCAGGGGAGCTCATGGGCCAGCTAGCCTGGAGCAAGAAGCATATTAGAAACAAGAGAGAGACTTCTTCAACTTTGGCGGAAGGAGAGAACTGTCTCCCTAAGCTGTTCTTGTGCATAAAAGTGTTTTATCACACTCACACACCCACATGCACACTCACAGCATACAAAACAATAATTACTTTAAAAGCTAAAAGAAAAAATTTACAAAGACAACAGCGCTGCCCGTGCAGAGGTGTGCGTGTGTGTGCATGCGCGCGCACGCATGTGTGTGTGTGTGTGTGTGTGTGTGTGGTGTGCACATGTGCATTTTTGCTTGTATGCTTATTTATTGTTGTTCAGGAGATCCAGCCTAGTGGGTCAGGAGTGCAAGGCAAGGGTTCTACCACTGTACATTCCTGGTTCTGAGTTTTACATTTTCGTCAGGTACTATAGGGGAGACACCTCCACCCTGCCAGCAGAGGGAGTCACAGCTTTGGCTATTCCAAGTCGGAGTCCTGAGGGTCGTGACAGGTGCTGGTCATGCAGGAAAAGGTTCTATAATCTGGAAGGGGTACTGGCAGTGGTGGGTGGGCCTGGTGGGTGGCACCTGAGGATCCCTAGTTTAGAGGCTGCGTGGTGCCAGAATAGTAGAGAGGCCCCAGATACTAAAGGACACCATCTGCTTTGACCCACTGGCCCAGCATTCTTAGGAGAGTGAAGCGTCTCCAGGCCATCTTGATTTCAGCCACAGCACGAATGGCATTTTACGACTAGTTCATACACGGACATGCTCTCTGCTGGTGTTCCTCTGGTCAGGTTAATAAAGGGAATGCTCCAGTTCTCCCTCACGGCTGGGCTTTCAGCCAAGCCCATCGCAATCTGCTGTAAAAATCCTGCTGCGTCAGCTATGCTACAGACTGTTTCTACCAATCACATCCCCCAACCTCCAGGAGCAAGGTGCACTGTGCCAGCCCAGACCCATTCACCCGTGAGCGTCTAGGCATGGGGTCAAGAGCCCAGAGAAAACCTTCCTGGAGAATGAAGGGCTTTGTTGTTACATATTGCTTAATGAACTTGGGACAAAGAAGGGATGGTTGGTAAAACGCTTGCCAGGCTAGCAAGTATGAGGACCCAAGTTTGGTTCACCTAAAAAGCTGGGCATGGGGCTGGAGAGATGGCTCAGAGGTTAAGAGAACTGACTGCTGTTCTGGAGGTCCTGAGTTCACTTCCCAGCAACCACATGATGACACATACCCATCTATAATGAGATCTGGTGCCCAAAACACTATATACATAATAAATAAATTTTTAAAAAAGCAGGGATTGATGGCACCCACATGTGGTCACAGTGCTGGGGAAGTGGCGACGGGCACATCTGTGGGGCTTGCTGGCCAGTTAGACTTGCTTCCTTGTCCAGCTCCAGGCCAAACGAGAGGCCCTGCCTCAGGAAAGAAGACGGGGACTAGGGAGATGGCTCAGCAGGAAAAGGCACTTGCCACTATCCCGGAAGACTTGATTTCAGCCTCTTGACCTACATAGTGGAAGGAGAGAATCAACGGCTACCAGTTATCCTCTGACCTGGACAGGTGCGCAGGGCGCTCGTGTCCACTCATGTGCACATGCACCTGCACACACACATGCTCTCACACATGCATGCACTCGCACACACAGGCACAAGTATATAGATAAATGTGAGAAAAATCAAAAATAACAAAACAAGATGGATGGCTCCTGAGGAGAGACACTCCAGCTTCAGCTCCGGCTTCCACATGTGCATACACACACATACATCTGCACCCAGGCATGCAACCACTCCCATGCATACAAGGACAGACAGACAGACAGTTCTGCCCCATCCTTGTCTTCGATAACCAAAGGAACATGACTATTTCATAACCAGTGCGAGACTCTCTTTGGGACCAACTGTAACATTTGGCTGCACTCTGTCTCTTCAGGGAAAAGGGGCTGGCGCAAGGCATTGCAAACATCAGGGCCTGACCTAAGGTCCACAATCCCATGGCCCTGTGTGAGGCAAGGAAGGTCTGTCTGGGTTCTCAACAAATACTGAGAGACATGGAGCCCTGACCACACCCAGACGTGGGTTTGACTGGAAGCTGCACCTGGCATGCTCAAGGGAAGTCGGCCAAGAAGAGAAAGCAAATTCTATTCTCATGAGGCTGAAAAGCAGCTGGTTCCTTCTAGGCGTTTGCAGGACACACGACACCTGGGTGGTGGGAAAATGGTTTGGACAGAGTGACAGGAAAGACAAGCTGAGCTCCTTTGGAGAGGAGTCAGTTGATCACCCTGGGTCATCACAGCGGAGATCTGCTTTCTGGTGTCCGGAAGTGTGAGGACCTGACTTTGCAAACTCCATTTTAAAGAAGGGGCTTCATCTTAAGCCATATAATGAGCTGGGGGGTGGGTGATCTCACCTCCAGAAATGTACTGCCATAGCAGAAATTTGAACAGATACCCTAAAAATGGCCAAGTAAAAAGATAAGGAGCAGGGCCATAAAATTTAACAAGGTCCAGATGTTCCTGGGAGGCATCCGGTCCTTGAAGATACCTTGTCAGTTATTAATAACCTTTGGTTAGGTTTTCGCGCCCAAAAACTGACCATTTAAAAGCTTTAAAAGTTCTCCCCTTCCCCAGGCTTGGGGCTGCACTTCCCTCACCCACTGTGTTGGCAGGGGCAGAGGTGTGGCCCAAACTCAAGTTTGAATTAAAAACCCCCTTGTAATTTGCATCGGAAATCCAGCTCCATAAATTCATCTGGGAACCAGAAACTTGGGCACAACAGTAGACCCTACCTGTGCTCAGCTCAGAGAAACACTTCCATTTGATCCTAGCTTGGAGATTTCCTATAATCATGACATTATAGGAAAGGTGAGATTTCCTGCTTCACAGAGAAGTCAGCTGAGGACCAGAGAGTTTGGCTAATTTGTCCAAATCTGGCCAATGATAAACCAGGAGAGCAAACGCAAACATCTCACTCCACGGCTTTGTTTTCAAGGTTCTGAGCAGAAAGGAGATGAGAGATGCCCAGACAAGGGGAACTGGAAAGTGCAGGCTGAAAGCCTTGACCCACAGCAGGGGGGAGGGAGGCATCCCACTTCCAAGTCTCCAAACATTAGCGCCTCAGGCCCCTCCCAGGATGCCTGGCATAGTGCCTTGAACTCAGAGGATGTTCTAGAACAGCCGGTTCCCTTCTCCAAGGCTGGCTCTTGGATGACCTTGCTCCTCTTTCTTAGTGTATTTATTTCTTTTTCTTGTCTTAAACTGTTTCTCTCCTGGCAGTGGTGGTGCAATGCCAGCACTCAGGAGGCAGAGGCAGGTGGATCTCTGAGTTTGATGCCAGCCAGGTCTACAGAACAAGTTCCAGGACAGTCAGAACTGTTGCACAGGTCTAGAAAAACTATTTAAAAATGTTTGTTTCGGCCGGGCGGTGGTGGCGCACGCCTTTAATCCCAGCACTCAGGAGGCAGAGGCAGACGGATCTCTGTGAGTTCGAGACCAGCCTGGTCTACAAGAGCTAGTTCCAGGACAGGCTCCAAAGCCACGGAGAAACCCTGTCTCGAAAAAAACCAAAAAAAACAAAAAAACAAAAACAAAAAAAAAAGTTTGTTTAACTGGGTGGTGGTGGCTCAAACCTTTAATCCCAGAACTGGGGAGGCAGACACAGGAGGATCTCTGTGAGTTCGAGGCCAGCCTGGTCTACAAGAGCTAGTTCCAGGATAACTAGGGCTGTTACACAGAGAAACCCTGTCTTGAAAAAGAAATAGTTTCTCCTCTGGGCTGGAGAGATGGCTTAGAGGTTATGGTGGATGCTGCCCTTGCAGAGGACTGGAGTTGTCTTAAAACAGAGACTGGAGAGATGGCTCATTGACTAACTTACTCCTCTTTTAGGGAACCTCGGTTTGGGAACAGCACCCTCATCCAGCAGCTCACAACCCAATTCTGGGTCCAGGAGATCCAAGGCCTCTGACCTCTGCAGGCACTTGCACCCATATGCTCGCGCACACACACACACATACACACACATCTAAATATAGCTAAAGATAAGCCTCGGGGCTGAGTATGGTGCTTCATGCCTTTAATCCCAGCTCTCAAGAGACAGAAGTGAGAGGCTCTCTGGGAGTTTAAGGCTCGCCAGAGTGACATACGAAGTTCCAGGACAGCAAGTGCTACATAGAGAAACCCCGTCTCAAACAAAACAAAAACAAATCAAAAGTCAATAGGTCTTACAAAGCCAGAAAACAAGGCTAAGTATGTGGCTCATGGCCGAGGGCTTGCCTCTGGGTTTGGTTCCTGATCTAACAGGATGACAGCACACACTCTTACAATGCTGAGAATTCCAGAAGTGAGAAAAGGAGGACAGGGCCATCCTCAGCTATATAGTCAGTTTGAGGATAGCCTGAGCTATGTGAAACCCTGCTTTTAAAAAAGTGTAAGACAAACAAAAAAGACACAATCCTGCATCCACATGGTGGGTAGATAGAGATGAAGAGGTGTGCCAGCATTTAGGAATGCTTGTTGGTACTGCAGAGGGCCTGGGTTCACTCAGCACCCACATGATGATTAACAACCATCCATAAATCCAGCTCCTCTTTGTATGTAGATGTGTGTGTATGTATCTGGCTATCTACCTACCTACCTACCTATCCATCCATCCACTCATTCATCCATTCATCTACCTATGTACCTATTTATCCATCAACCCACCCATCCATCAACCCGTTCATCCATTTATCATCCATCCATCTGTCTGTCTGTCTGTCTATGTGGAACAGTTTTCTTATGGAGACTGGCCTCAAACTTTCAGCCATTCTCCTGCTTCTGCAACTAGAATGCTTTCTGGGATTATAAGTGTTGGCCCAGAAAGACAACTATCATATGTACTCACTCATAAGTAGTCTCTAGATGCAATGCAAAGAAAAACCAGCTTACAGTCCACAACCCCAAAGAACCTAGACAATAAAGAGGACCCCAAGAGAGACATACATGGATCTACATAGAAAGGAGAAAAAGACAAAATCTCCTGAGTAAATTGGGAGTTTGGGGGTCAGCGGAGGGGGAAAAAGGGGAGAAGGCAAGAAGGGAGAAGAGCAGAGAAAAATGTATAGCTTAATAAACACAGAACAAAATGAAACAAAAAATAAGCGTGGACCACCATGTTGGGTCCTGCCTTTCTTTCATGTCTCTGTAACCAATATTGACAGAAACAACCCTGAAGAGGAGAGATTTTCCTTGGCTCATGACTTGAAAGGGTTTGAGTTATCATGGCCGAACATGTCTGTTTACTGAGATGGTGGTAGGGGTGTGTTTATGCCATGATATCAGGAAGCAGACAGCCAGGCAGAAAGAGGACAAACATAACATTCCCCCGAGTGACTAACTGACTTCTGCCAATGGGACCTACTTCCTAAAGATGTCACAGCCTCCAAAAGAGTGCTACCAGCTGGGGAACACTAAAAGCTTGGGCCAGGGAAATACAGGTAAGATTCAAGCCACCACTCTGAGGTGTGATGGCTGACATCAAAGCTACTGAGGTTGGATTGATCTGCCGCAGAAGCCCTGGCTGACTGAGAGGAAACAACATTATCAGCCTCCTGAGATGAAACCTGGTCTTCAGCCTCCGGTGGGGACTGGCCAGTGGTTCCAGGGCGGAGCACCGTGAGTGTTTGCTTAGAACTGATCTATCAGCTATGACCCCGAATAGAATTTGACAAAAGGACCATGGCCCTGCACTACAGAGAAATTCAACATTAGAAAAAGCAGAATCCAATTAGGAACCCGTTGGCTTCTCATAGGCAAACATGCCCCAACTGCTTCCTCTATTTCCCCATTACCTTGTTTGATGATGGAAATCAATCACAAAAACCTATTAAAACACACACAACACACACACACACACACACACGACCAGCAAGAATGGATAGGTGGACAACGGTACTTGCTGCCATGCCTGATGACCTTAGTTGGATCCCTAGACTCACATGGTAGGAGGAGAGAATGGACCTCCGGCAACTTGTCCTCTTAGCTCCACACACAAATACACTTAAAAAAAAAGGTTATTTTGTTATTTTGTTGCGTTTTTTGTTTGTTTGTTTGTTTTTGTTTTTCGAGACAGGATTTCTCTGTAGCTTTGGAGCCTGTCCTGGAACTAGCTCTTGTAGACCAGGCTGGCCTCGAACTCACAGAGATCCGCCTGCCTCTGCCTCCCGAGTGCTGGGATTAAAGGTGTGCGCCACCACCTCCCGGCTGTTTTCGTTTCTCGAGACAGGGTTTCTCTGTGTAGCCCTGGCTGTCCCGGAACTCACCCTGTAGACCAGGCTGGCCTCAAACTCAAGAGATCCGCCTACCTCGAACTCCCAAATGCTAGGACTAAAGGCATTAAAGGATTAAAGGCCACCACTGGTCAAATAAGTGTTTTTGAATTAAAAAAAAAAAAGGTAGACAGGTGGTGACAACGACACATCTTTAGTCCCGGCACTCGGGTGGCACAGGCAGGCAGATCTGAGGTGGAGGCCAGCCTGGTCTACAGAGTGAGTTCCAGGACAGCCAGAACCCTGTCTTGAAAAACAAACACACAAACAAAAACAAAAGCAAAAAAACTAAAAACAAAAACAAAACCAAGGGGAAAGAAGATAGAACAGGATATCCAAGAATCTGACGGTAACCCCCAGGGCACCATCTGTTGAAAGTACTTGAGAAAAGACTAGCCACCAGAAACCTAAAAAGGAAACCCACGAAGGTTGGGTGTGGTGTGGGTACTTCTGATCCCAGCACCTGGGGACTGAGGGAGGATCATCCTGAGTTAACCTGTCTGGGCTATGCAGGAAGACCCCATCTTAGTAAATTGAAACAAATACTTAAGAAAAGGAGAGAGGGCCGGGCGGTGGTGGCGCACGCCTTTAATCCCAGCACTCGGGAGGCAGAGGCAGGCGGATCTCTGTGAGTTCGAGGCCAGCCTGGTCTACAAGAGCTAGTTCCAGGCCAAGCTCTAAAAAAGCTGCAGAGAAACCCTGTCTCGAAAAACCAAAAAAAAAAAAAAAAAAAAAAAAAGAAAGAAAAAAAGAAAAGGAGAGAGGGGGGTTTAGGACACATGTGCTCCGGAGGGTTTAAAGCTTCACAGGTTCTACCAGACTCTTGAAAAAGAGAAGGATTTCAAATGGACACTCAGGAAACCTGCAGGACCCCGTTCTCTCAGCCAAGCTTCAGAGAGTAGGTGGGGCGTGGGTGTCTTTCACGGCCCATCAGGGAAAGTGGGAGAAAGAAAGAATATGGTATCTCACCCCTCCCCCCCAGAACTGAACCAAACTAAACCCCTTCTCCTTAAGTTGCTTTTGGTGGCAGAGTCTTCTCTCAGCAACAGAAGGTGATGATTCACAAATTACAGGAGGCTTTAGTCCGTCTGGCTGCTGAGCAGCACGGCTCACAACAGTGGGAGTGTGCAATGGAAGCTGCTCGCATCACAGTGGACCAAGAGCATGAGGGGTCAGCGGCCAGGGGGAACGTCAAAGACCTGCTTCCACAAACTGGGGTTCACCTCGGTTTCCCAGCTCCGCAGCTGAGGAGGAAACATTCAAAATGGGAACCTGTGGAGGACATTTCAGATTCAAATCACAACAGTGTCCAAAGAGAACTGGAAACTCACTCCATATGGAAAGCCAGCAGAGTTGGTGTGAGAACCGCCGTGAAATACAAGAAACTGTGAACCTACAGGAAACAGACCAAGAAGGCCAGACAATGGCGCATGCCAGAGTAGGATATAATCATATACTGATTTTTCCAGAGTCACAAAGGACATGGGAGAGACGTTCCTCAAGCCTGGGAACTTGGAGGCCGCGAAGGAGAAGATGGATATATTTGACTGCATAAACATTCAGCTGTTTTGTGTGACAAAGGACACCATAAATAAAACCAATTCAGATGGTGGAGCTGAAGAAAAATATTTGCAATATAAATAACAGCCTCCCACCGCCTGCTGATTGTTACCGCGTGCCAGGCAACAGTCTGTTTACGACACACGCATTCTGCATCTGCCTCCAGCAATGCTTCGAAGCAGGAGCCATGGTGACAACTGCGAGGGTTATTCCACAGATGAAGAAACTGAGGCAAGACAAGGTTAAATAAATAAGTTGCTGAGGTCAAAGGGGCGGGTAGGGCAGAATCAAGATGTGACCCTTGGCAGCGTTCTCAGTCACCCCTCAGATGGAAGCCAAAAGCCAAATTGCGCACTATTTAAAGAGCTCTTACAAACTGACCCGAGCAAGCCAAGCCACACACAAATGGACTATTCACAGGCTAATGGACTCAAATTCAGCGGTAGCCAGAAAAACACAAATGAGGGGCTGGAGAAACGTCTCCAGGGATAAGAGCACTCGTTCTTGTAGAGGACCTGAGTTTGGCTGCCAGCACCCATGTGGGTCACCTCACAACCACCTGCAACTCCAGCTCCAGGGGATCTGACAGCCTGCACCCCCCCCCCAACACAAATGAAAATAAATTTAACAAACAAACAAAAAGCAAGAAGGCCTTACTGCATACATTGGACTGAGACAGACAGGAAAGAGAAATGGTGTCAATTGCTACAGAAATGTGGAGAAAGGGGCATTCTCATGCACTCTCTGGCCTTTAGGGAAAGCTATCCGGCAATGTCCATGAAATTAAAACTACATGTCCCCTTTGACATGCTAATCCCATTCCTGGGAAGTTGTCCCAAAGAAAAAAAAAGAGCAATATTTTTTTAAAGATGTTTATGGGAGACCTTTTTTTGTGGTTGTTTTGGTTTTGGTGGTGGGCGGGGTCAGAAAACTAGGCACAGAGTGAATGCTCATCGAAAGAGAGTGGGCAATGACCGAATGAGTTATGTCCTTCCTATGGAATACTTAATTAGCAAAGAAGGATAATGACCACCTATGACTTATAGTATTTCCACAAATTATTGAGAAGTATGAAAAATATGATGCTTAAAAAAATGCAGCCAGGCCGGGCGGTGGTGGTGCACGCCTTTAACTCCAGCACTCCGGAGGCAGAGGCAGGCGGATCTCTGTGAGTTTGAGGCCAGCCTGGTCTACCGAATGAGTTCCAAGACAGTCAGGGCTACACAGAGAAACCTTGTCTCGAAAAAGAAAAAGAAGAAAAATGTTTTCTCCTGTTTTTCTAGAACAAGGGGAAAATATTTGTGGAAGACTAGGTTAATTCAGGGAAGCAGCATAAAGAACACGCATTGGTTGTCCGGGAAGCTGGGGGATGCGCGTGAGCTGAGAAGTAAGAGAGATGATAAAGGACAAATTACAGCTCACATGCCAGCCCGCCTTGCTGCTTGCTTTATCATAAATAACATTGTACTGCACAATGGCTGCTCATAGGGATGGGGTTGGGAATCAGACTAGTGCAACAGCCACTCTGTAAAATGCAAAAAAAGCCTTACTACTTTTTAGAATTGTCACTGCCTTGGCTTGACTTGAGAAGGTGTGCCTTCCTATAGTTTGCAACCAGCGCTGGCTCTCCTCCCGCCTGTAGCTGTGCTCTACTGGGTCACTTACAGGCTTCGAAAGAGCTTTGACAAATAAGGCAGGGCTGAGAACGAGACAGAGATGATATGACCCATAAGCCCCAAATACCTATAGTACAGATACAGTTTGTACAACTAACTGGCATGGTGGCGTATGCCTTTAATCCCAGCATTTGGGAGGCAGAGGCAAGCAGATCTCTGTGAGTTCGAGGCCAGCCTGGGCTCCATAGAGAGACCCTGTCCAAAATGTAAAAGTTATTTGTTGCTGGATAGATGTGGGCCTGCCCTCACACATACCAGGGCCAAAGAGGAGGCTAATATGGTCTGAGATTCCAGATGGGAAGTGGGAACCACAGCCACTGACTGGAGCCAGGCTCTAAAGCAAGCAAGAAGCCTTGATCCTCAGTCTCACTGTCTGCCATGACTCTCGTTCCCACACTTTCTCCAATCATACAAATGTTTATTGAATAAACATACAAATGAACACAGAGAGCTCCACAATCCCCACAGAGAGGCTGACTCACTGATAACCTGGACTGGAATGCAGATCGCTGTTGGATAGTGGCAGGGGCTCCTGGCACTGAACCTGTCTGTCATAGTCATCATTGTCACTGACCCTCCTCCAAGCAGACTGTGCCCTTTGGAGGTGACTGGACCCCAGCCAAGCTATGGAGCGGTGCGTGATTAGCTTTGGCCGGTTGCCTAGACAATGCTGCGGGCATGGAGGTGAGACAGTCAGGGCTGCTTGGCAGAGATTTTCTTTTTTTTTTTCTTTTTTCACAGGCATATAAACTATTTATTAACAGCGAAGGCCCAGGGATTCATTTCTTCTTGGATACACCCACAGTGCGGCCCCAGCGGCCAGTGGTCTTGGTGTGCTGGCCTTGGACACAAAGGCCCCAGAAGTGGCGCAGCCCCCTTTGGGCTCAAATCTTCTTCAGTCTCTCTAGGTCACGCAGCTTGTTGTCCAGGCTGTTGGCCAGAACCTGGCTGTACTTTCCGTCCTTCATACCCTTCTGTCTGTTGAAGAACCAGTCTGGGATCTTGCACTGCTGGGGATTCTGCATGAGCTGGGGATTCTGCATGATGGTGATCACACGTTCTACCTCATCCTCCGTGAGCTCTCCAACCTCCTCTTGGTGAGGTCAATGTCCTCTTTCCTCAACACCACATGAGCGTATCTCCACCCCACTTTTTCTTTAATATTTATTTATTATGTATACAGTGTTCTGTTTGAATATATGCCTGGAAGCCAGAGGAGAGAGCCAGATCTCATTATAGATGGTTTGTGAGCCACCATGTGGTTGCTGGGAATTGAACTCCAGATCTCTGGAAGAGCAGTCAGTCCTCTTAACCCCTGAGCCATCTCTCCAGCCCCTCCACCCCATGTTCTTAATGGCAATGATGGCAAGGCTATTTCCTGCCGCCCATCGATGTTGGTGTTGAGTCCTCACAAGATGTGGGGGAACTTCTCAGGAGGCATCACGAGAGACATAGTGGCAGCACAATCGGCGGCAGCGTGTAGGCCTCCTGTAGAAGAGCTTTCTTCATTTTTCTAAAGGGCTTTTGGGAGCCAAGGTTGTTCCTCAGTTCATGGAGTGTCTGCCTAGCAAACATGAAATCCTGGGTTCAATTATCAGCACAACATATAACATGGTGGCACATGCCTGTAATCCCAGCATTTGGAAGGTGGAGGCAAAACAGTCACAAGTTCAAGGCCATCCTCAGCTACATAGTGAGTTAGAGGTCAACCTGGGCTACATGAGACCCTGCTTCAGGAGCTTTGAATTTGGCAACTCCTCAGAGAGTGATTTATGGCATTCTCCTATGATCCAGCAATTCCTCTCCTAAGTGAATGCCCAAATGATTAAAAACAGGTCGCCTAAGGCAGTATATGTACAGGTATGCACATAGAAGCACTGAATGACTTTTTAGCCATGACCAAAATGTGGAAATAGCCCAATGGGACAGATAAACAAGATGTGGTCTCTTCACAGATTGGAGTGCGAGTCAGCCATATAATGGAAGGGGTGCTGATACACACGGCAACGCACGTGAACCTCAGAAACTCGAGCAAGAGGGAAGAAGAGGCAAAAGGCCAAAGACTGCATGAGTTCGTTCATGAGATGTCCAGAAGAGACGAATCTAGGGACAGAAGCCAAGGGCCTCAGAGATGGGAGAATGAGGACTTTTCAATGGTTACTGGGTGTCTTGTGGGATAACGTAAAGGTTCATAAGCTAGGCAGAGATAATGGGTACAGAGCACAAGAGAAAGCATTAAAGACCATTAACTTTCACCTTTTAAAATGGGTAGTTATATAGTTATTATTAATTTTACATCAATAATAATAATAATAAATAGAAATTCTTATAAGGATATGGTTCTTACAGTAGCCAAACCTCCTTTTAAAAATAATTTATTTAACTTTCTTTCTTTCTTTCTTTCTTTCTTTCTTTCTTTCTTTCTTTCTTTATTTATTTATTTTGGTTTTTCGAGACAGGGTTTCTCTGCAGCTTTAGAGCCTGTCCTGGAGCTAACTCTTGTAGACCAGGCTGGTCTCGAACTCACAGAGATCCGCCTGCCTCTGCCTCCCGAGTGCTGGGATTAAAGGTGTGCGCCACCACCGCCCGGCTTGTTTAACTTTATTTTATGTGCATTGGTGTGGAGGTGTCAGATCACCTGAAACCAGAGTTACAGACAGTTGTGAGCTGCCATGTGGGTGCTGGGAATTGAACTCAGGAGCTCTGGAAGAGCAGCCAGTGCTCTTAACTGCTGAGTCATTTCTCCAGCCCCCATCAAACCTCTTTTTGTTTTTATTATTAAATTTTATTGCTTCTTTCTTAGACGTATGATCATATGTGCATGTGTGCAGGGCACATAGGACATATATGGGGTCAGAGGAGGACTTTCAGGAGTCTGTTCTTGCTTTCTATCACATGGGTCCCAGGGATCAAACTTAGGTCCTCGCCTCCCTGGTCCGGTCAAGCCTTTCTTGCATCTTGAGGTGACAAAGGCAGGGCAAACCAGGACACTAAATGATGGCAAAGACAAATGCAGAACAACAACCACCTCAGTTCCTCCTGCCGGGGATGTAGCTCTGTGGTTGAACGCTTGAGGGCTCTTGGCTCTGCCACTAGCCTGTTCCAGAACTCTCATGATGCAGGATCGCTTGCTATCTTTGCAGACAGGCCTTTCTACTTGATGGTCTATCGTGCTCAGTCAAAGTAGTAGAATAAACAAAACAAAATCACCTCTAGGCCAAGAAAACAGAATAGAAACTCTGGCCTGGGTGGAGACCTAACATTCCTGTTGGGCCCTGTCATTCACTTGGCCAGAAACCACGCTAGGAAGGTGGGCTCGTCTAGGCTGTGCTTAAGAGACGCACTGTAAACCACGCCTTTAATCCCAGCACTGGGGAGGCAGAGGCAGGTGGATCTCTGAGTTCGAGGCCAGCACGGTCTAGAGAGTGAGTTCTAGGACAGCCAGGGCTACAAAGAGAAACCTTGAGAAAGCAAAAAGAAGTGTGGGGGGGGGGAGAGGGGGACTCACAGTAATCAGTCATTCAGTAAGATGCTGTTGTTTACCTATGGTAGTAGGCTATGGGCTGCAGTCACACCGGGTCCGCCCCTTTTCTGAATTACTCAGAGAAACGCAGTTCTCTAAGCTTGCTTTCCTTATCGTTTGGGGCCTTTCCCACACAGTTTTTAGGCTTTCTTACTCTTCCTTTAGAGCTCCCCTTCCTGCCCTGTGGCTGCTTGTCTGCCCCACATCTGACCTCCATGCCAGTGTTTTTGAGATCCTGTTTGAGTCTACTCTTAAATTTTTTTCATTAGTGAGACCAAGAACACTAAGAGGGAACCCTCATTTCCCCTCTAGATCAATTAAGCCCTCCCCCCAAATTCCACCAGCAAAAGATATCCTTCGCAATCCAGGGAGCTTCTGAAACAGAAGACAAAATATAGATTATCTAAAGGGGAGCGGGGACTCAAAGGTGAACCATGGCTGTCCTCTTACACCCAGGGGCTCTCTCCTTGCAGGAAAAAGACAACCCTGTGTGTGAATACGGCTTAGATAGAAGAAATGCAGCTTTTCACACAGAGGCCTAAACAGTGATATTTCAAACAATCCTGGCGGGGAGTGGGGCTCTGTGCCTTTAGTTCCAAGCAAAAGGCAAGCTACATAAGGAAGCCCTGACTACCTGACCAAAAAAAAAAAAAAAAAAAAAAAAAAAAACCAAAAAAACAGATTTATTTATTTATTTTATTTTATTTATTTATTTTTCAAGGGTAGGGCAGTAGTGTGTGTATGTGTGTGTGTGTGTGCGCGCGCGTGTGTATGAGAGAGAGAGTGCTAAAGAAGACAGACAGACAGACAGAGAATAAGGAGTGAGAGAAGCTTGCGGCGATCCAGTTCTCATCTTCTGGTTATCTCTAGCTAGCCTCGGTGTCTCAGAAAACAGGACGGACTAGCTTTGGATGCGCTGTCCCAATCATCACAGCGTTGCCAGCTGTTGAGTGTACAGGTGAGACAGGATCTCTAACCGTACCCTCCAAGTCTGTGTGGTTTCTCTCGAGGGAGTTGGATCAGTTTCTGACCCTGCAACTCCACTCCCAAACGTGACCCAGACCTCTAGAAAGCTCACTTTTCCTGTGTGAGGTTTTGCACAGAGAGGTGAGAGTGTCCCTGTTCAGGGTCAGCTTGGTTTTTCTGAAGGGTCAAAGGCAGGTTCTCACACAGACGTGCTAAGGCAATGCTCCGCCTCAGGAACGCAGCCCCAGCCCTCAGTTCTTTCTGTATCTCTAGGGAGCAGACTGGAGAGTGGAGAAGAGCAGTTCCTGCCATAGCTTCACCCTGCTCACACTTCCACAGTTCTGGAACGTTCTGGCAGAGCTCCCTATAAGGCTCCAGCTACTCCACACAGGAGGAAACTTTAAGAGAAGGGAATCTGGCCAGGCTTCGGAGAGGGGTGTGCGAAGCCTGATGGGGGTAATGGCTGTAAGTGCTGTCGGACCGGCTCTTCCTTTATTTCTCAGCACCGACACCCAAGTCATTGCACAACACATCAACTCTGAAAATAAAAGTCCGAGTTGCCTACAGTAAAATCTGCTTGCACAACTGATGGATTCAGAGAAACAGGTCCTGAGCCGAGGTTAGTAACTCAGAAACCTTGGGAGGATGGAGCAACTCCGGACAGGAAGGCTGACCCACAGAGTAACAGCTTCTGCAGGCCCTCAGGATCCAGGGCTACCCTGACCAACGTCGCATCCTCCCACAGCATTTATAGCTTTGGTACTGCAGGGGACACTTCAGCTTATGGAATCCTCTATCCCAAAATTCTCTTCTCTGCCCCAGAAAGCCCAAGCCCCTTCACTGGGCTGCATAGTCTCCACTCCCAAGAGAGACTGCAGCCTTCCACTGTTCTGATTAGGGAGCGATCTACTTCTGTAGAGGTCAGTCCCCTCTGATTTTCATGTCTCCTCAGCCAATCCAGATGATTTAGTAACTCTTTTATAATGGTTTTGAGGTTGCAGGAAATTAGCCATGATGGAGATGCACCAAAATTATCCCTCTGAGAAGTGCGTGTGTGTGTGCGTGTGAGCCTGTGGAAGTCAGAAGAGGGTATGGAATCTTGCCTGGCCTGTGAGCTGCTGGACACTGGGAACTGAACTCTGGTCCTTCAGACCAGTCATTCTCAACCTTTCTAATGCTGCAACCCTTTAATACAGTTTCTCATAAAATATTTCATTGCTACTTCATAACTGTAATTTGCTAATGTTATTAATCATAATGTAAATATCTGATATGCAGGATATCTGTTATGCAACCCCAAAAGGGTCAATGCCCACAGGTTGAGAACCTCTGCTCTAGGAGGAAGAAAGTGTGCAGCCACCTCCTCTCCAGCCCAGCTCTGCCCTGAGAACAAACAGAAAGGAGTGATGTTCCTATCGGTCTCTTTGTCTTGGGCCTTCTCTCCCTCTTTTTTTCTCCAGCACTTAGCTGGGAATTTCTGTTCCACTGGTCTACGCAGAGGTGAGCTGTTTATCTAGAGTCTCGGATCGCCTGGAATGCAAGATATTTCCAAACAACATTGTGAGCTAAAATAAAAAGAAAGAAAACACAGAATCCCGCTGACTTTGAGACAGTGCCAATACCAGACCCAGTTAAAACAGGTAAACTGCCCTACCAGGAGCTGCAGTCTCAGTGTTTGTGAGGTTGAGGGCAGACTGGGCAACACAGTGAGCAACAAACAAACTTGGAGCTGGGACATGGTTGGTAGAATAGCGCTTGTGTGGCCTGCATGAAGCCCTGGCGGGATCCCCAGCATCCAGCTGGGTGTGGCAGCATAGACCGGTGGTCACAGCAGAGGGTGGAGGCAGGAGGCTCAGAAGTTGAAAGCTATTCTCAGCTACATAATGAGTTACAGGCCAGACTGGGCTACATGGGACTACATCAAAACAAACAAGCAAACAAGGAGACTGGAGAGACAGACCGCTGGGCAGTTAAAAGCACTAGCTGTTCTTCCAGAGCATAGGGGTTTGATTTCCAGTACCCACATGATCCGTAACTTCAGTTCCACGAGATCCAATGCCTTTCCTGACATTCTTGGGACTAGAACCCAGGGCCTCGTGAATGACCCACTAAGCACTTACTCATTCCTGTACCTGTGGACTATGTAGGGTTTCTATAAATTCAATAGTATCATTAAAACGTACATGAAAATCAAGCCCAACGGTATAACCCTGCAAACTCAGCCAAGCAGTGTCTACTCCGGAGGCTCTGGAAGAAAGACTGGAAACTCAAGGCTTGTTTGGGCTACAGTGAGTTCAAAGGTAGCCTGAGCTACTTAGTGAGACTCTTGTCTCGACACAAAAAGTACACACACAAAAGAAGATAGAGGATGTAGTTTAGTAGCAGAGTATTGTTTCCAGGGCTCACCTAGCATGAGTGAACCCCTGAATCTAATCCCTCATAACTCAAAAATAGTAAGCAAAGGGACTGGAGAGATGGTTCAGCAGTTAATAACACTGGCTGTTCTTCCAGAGGATCCTGGGTTCAATTCCCAGCACCCACATGACAGCTCACAACCATGGGTAACTCCAGCTCTAGGGGATCTGATGCCTTCTTATGACCACTGCATGCATACAGTGTACAGATAGATATTCAGGCAAAACATATATGTGTGTGTGTGTGTGTGTGCGTGTGTGTCTATTACAGAACAAGTGTGGAAGTCAAGACAACTTGCAGGAATTGGTTTTCTTCTGCTGCCATGAGGGCCCCAGGGACCTAACTCGGGTCCTCAGGCTTGGGGCTGCATTGATCTTGACCTACTGTACCATCTTTGCCAGCCCTGCTTTGTTATGACTGCGTGCATGCGGTGCAGGGGCCCGTATACCAGGCATGCATACAGAGAGCAGGAGAAAACTTTGTTGTTGTTGTTTTGTTTTTTGAGGCAGGGTTTCTCTGTAGCTTTGGAGCAAGTCCTGGAACTCACTCTGTAGACTAGACTGGCCTCGAACTCACAGAGATCCGCCTGTGCCACCAGATTGCTGAGATTAAAGGCATTTGCCACCACCGCCCAGCCATTTGTATTTTTTTCATAGTAAATTTATAAGGATAGAACTGCCATTTGTATATCATGGATGGCCATGAGTCACTAAACAGAAAGACACATCACTGTACAGGTTCCCAGGGTTTGATAATGAAAGCTTCCTAGACATATGATCCCATATGACCACAGCACCAACAAGGGCAGGCGTGTGACATCATGGGGCAGGAAGTAGAGGTGGAAATGTTGTAAATCACCACTTCTCCTTTTTGAGGCATGAAATGCAGTATGGTATGGATTGCGTATGTGTCATGTAACCATTTTTGCCTTTAAATGATAATGAAACCTATATAAAGAACACTGGAGAAGATTAGTCAACAGCTAGTCTTCCCCTTTTTCCGCATCGTCTCTTCCGATACAAAGAATGTCCTATTGCTTCGGACATGGTACATTTCTTCTCATTACTTATCTCTACAATTTTCCATTACAATTATTTACTTCCTTTTAGTGTGTGTGTATTTCTTTTTCTTTTTCTTTTTCTTTTTTTTCTTTTTTCTTTTTTTTTTGAGACAGGGTTTCACTGTAGTTTTGGAGCCTGTCCTGGAACTAGCTCTTGTAGATCAGGCTGGCCTCGAACTCACAGAGGTCCTCTGCCTCCTGAGTGCTGGGATTAAAGGCGTGCGCTACCACCGCCTAGCATGTATTTCTTTTTTAAAAAACCTTTTTTTTAAAAAAAGATTTATTATTTATTATGTATACAGTGTTCTGCCTATATTCTGCCTGCAGCCCAGAAGAGGGCATCAGGTCTCATTCCAGATGGCTGTGAGCCACCATGTGGTTGCTGGGAATTGAACTCAGGACCTCTGGAAGAGCAGGCAGCACTCTTAACCTCTGAGCCATCTCTCCAGCCCGTGTGTGTATTTCTTAACACACATGTTGGGGGTCAGAGGGCAACCTGTGGGGTCAGTTATCTCCTTATGCCACGTGGGTCTCAGATTTGAACTCAGGTCGTCAGGCTCACATTTGTTAGGCACTGAGTCATCTCATCACCCCCAAAACATTCTTTTTGTTTTGTTTTGTTGATTTGTTTTTTGTTAGGGTTTCTCCGTGTTGCTTTGGAGCCTGTTCTGGAACTCGTTCTATAGACCAGGCTGGCCTTGAACTCACTGAGATCAGCCTGCCTCTGCCTCCCGAGTGCTGGGATTAAAGGCATGCGCTACCCCCACCTGGCTAGGTCTTTTACTCAAGCAATTTTTTTTGTTTTTTTGTTTTGTTTTGTTTTTTTGATACAGGGTTTCCCTGTAGTTTCTAGAGCCTGTCCTGGAACTAGCTCTTGTAGACCAGGCTGGCCTTGAACTCAGAGATCCGCCTGCCTCTGCCTCCCGAGTGCTGGGATTAAAGGCGTGCGCCACCACCGCCCAGCCTTTTTACTCAAGCAATTTACCATGGGGCTGGAGTGACGGCTCAGTGGCCAAGAACACCTGTCGCAAGCTTGTTTTCTTTTGGTTTTGAGTAACAGTGATATACACGGGTATTTATCTATGCCTTTGCTTGAGCTTTTACTTTACACTGTTCTTTTTTTATTAACAAAATAGAACAAACACTGTTCTTAAAGACATAGATTTGACATCCTATTATAAATAAAAGGATGCTGTAAAAAAAAAGCACCTGTTTCTCTTGCTGAGGACCTGGGTTCTATTTCTAGCACCCCATGGAAGCTTACATCCCTAAGTAAAGTCCAGAGGACTCAATGCTGTCACCACCCTAGAGCTGGTTGTGACCTGGGAGAATGGAGCTGGTCAACGAGGAGGACTAAAGTCTCATGCAATAGCTAACTTTATTGGGGCGTCAGACAAATTATACTTTAGGGTTGGGAGATATCACATGCATAGAGCTCTCAGGGGTGCAAACTGTACGCAATCACAAGGACAAGCAGCAAATGGCAAAACATAGTTTTCCATTAAGGCGAAGAAAGGATGGTTTAGCAGCAGCAAGCAATAACGAGTAATCTGAAATAAACACACTCCTATCAGCCGCGTCTGGGAGGAGCACGAAGACGCGCCCAAGAATAATTCTGTGTTTGAAGACACTGAGGTCCTGAGACTCTTGTTTCCTGGGAGTTCCCCCACAAACACCCAGAATCCTCACACGGCTCCATTCTTGGACCATGTTCTGACACAATGCCTTCGCTGGCTTCCATAGGCACAAGACACAGACATGGTATACAAACATACACACAGGCAAAATGCCCATGCACAGAAAATAATTTTAAAAAATTAAAAAATATTCCAGGACAGGCTCCAAAGCCACAGAGAAACTCTGTCTCGAAAAACCAAAAAAAAAAAAATTAAAAAATATAATCATCTGTCAAAAGCCATTCCAGAGGGGCTGCAGAGATAGCTCAGCCTTTAAGAGTGCATACAGCTCCTGCAAATTCGGAGTTCAGAGCCTAACACTCATGGTTGGTGCCTCACACCTTAGGAATCTGATGCCTTCTCCTGGCCCCTATAGACCCCTGCACACATTCACACAGATATACATACATATTCAAAATAAAAATAATGAATGGGAGAGACGCCTCAGGGGTTATCAGAGCACTTGCTGTTCTTGTAGAGGACCTGAGTTCAGTTCCCAGCACCCTCATCAGAACTCACAACTGTGTATATATAACCCCAGTTCCAGGGGATCTGCGGTTATATATCTTACCTCAGTGGGCTCTATACATGGAGGAAACACTCATATACATGAAATTAAAATAAGTAAGTGTTGCAATAAAAATAATTTTAGAAAGCAAACCATACAAATGGGGCTGTGGGTGTTACTTGGTGTCATAGAGTGTGTTTAGTATATTGGAGGTCCTGGTTCCTTCCATTCCTGGTACAACACACACACGCACACATGCATGCACACATGCACACACACATACCCAAAATGTAAGATCTGGGAATAACACATAGTGTAATATAGGAATCACAGACAATGGATTCCACTGAGAAGAAACAGTAGTACGATCTTACTCTCCTCAGGCCATGCTTTCTGTCCCCGAGAGTGAAGGAACAGCTCACAAACCAAGGCTCCACTCCGAGCAGTCAAAGGAGTGAAACCTTAGCTGCCCCCTTCCACTTTAGATGATGGGAGGGTACATGTGAGTCTCAAAAATTCAACATGTTGCCTGGAAGTTAGTCAAGGCTAACTTCCCTCTTTGTGTCCTGTGTCATTTGCCCATGTGAATACGAAACATTCAAGGATTAATTTTATCTGGAGAAAGAGTAGCCAAAAATTCAGTAATTTCATAAATATTTAGAGGAATGTTAACTGGTTTGATTTTTTTGTTTATTTGTTTGGGTTTTTTGTTTGTTTTCTGAGACAGGGTTTCTCTGTGTAACAGCCGTGGTTGTCCTGGAACTCACTCTGTAGACCAGGCTGGCCTTGAACTC
Source organism: Arvicola amphibius (assembly GCF_903992535.2). Classification (NCBI taxonomy): domain Eukaryota; kingdom Metazoa; phylum Chordata; class Mammalia; order Rodentia; family Cricetidae; genus Arvicola; species Arvicola amphibius. Next base: position 81,940,395 of record NC_052056.1, on the reverse strand, counting down.
ACAGTGATCCGCCTGCCTCTGCTGGGATCAAAGGGGTGTGCCACCACTGTCCGTCAAATAGCTTGATCTTGTGCAGGCAACAGCTGTGTTGAGCTCATGCGTGCTGCAGTCCTGTCTAGGAGACTCTGCTCTGCTTCCGTCCTTCCTGCCCTCTGAATCTTACAGTCTTTCCATCCCCTCTTCCGTAATGTTTCCTGAGAGTGTGGGGTGGGGTGATATAAACATCCTGCTTGAGGCTGAGCATGCCACTGACACTTATTCTTTGCACTTTGGTCAGTTGTGAATTTTCAATTAACCAACAAAGAAACTAATGAGGCCTAAGACTGTACTAATCTATCAGTATAGGTCCAAATTTAGAGAGATTATATACTGTGTCCATTTAGAAGAACATTAGAAAGTTCATACCCATACCATGGGCTCTTGGTCAGAATTACAGTAGTAGGCATGCATTTCCTCCTATGGAATAGGCCTTAAATCCAAGCAGAAAGGGTTGGTTGCCCCATGATAATCATGCCACTATTGCACACATGAGACTACTTTGACATGTGGGTCATTACAGTAGCTCACAGGGGTCATAGCTGTAAGACTGCTGATGGCTCCCTCCCACCCCCAAGACCTATGCAGCACCTTCTAGTGCTATGAGAGGTTGCCAGCAGGGAGGGAGCGTCTCTTCAGTACCAGCTTGATTTCTTCATGTCCTCTGACCAAAGCGTATGGCGTCTTCAGCAATAGTGCTTTACCACCAAGCTCTGGCAGACAATCAGCAACAGTGGCAATAGCTGTGCTACTCAGGGAGGATTGGGGGGCTCGGAAGTATCTGGATTTTAAAAGAATAAAACTTTATTCTCGGTAACTATGATGAAAAAAAGTGATCTTTCTTAAGGTGTGCCTTTATTATTTGTCTATTATTATTTGGTCTTTAGGAGTATATTTAGTATGTATGTGTTGTGCATAACTTGCAGGAGTTAGTTCTTGCCTTTCACCGTCTGGGTCCTGAGGATTGAACTTCAGGTCACCGGGCTTGGAGGGAAGAACCTTTATTCATGGAGCTGCCTGATGTCCTTACTTTGACTTACCGAGACAGAGTCTTACTAGGGAGTTTGGGTGTGGTGGTTTGAAAGAAAGTGTCCCCCAAAGGGAGTGGCACTGTGGTAGAGTGTGGCTTTGTTAGAATAGGTGTGGCCTTGATGGAGGAGGAGGTGTGTCACTGTGGAGGCGGAGTTTACTCCAGTGTGATACTCAGTCCACTTCCTATTGCCTTCTGATCAGGATGCAGCCAGCACCGTGTCAGCCTGTATGCCACGCTATTCCCTGCCATGATGATAATGGACTACACCTCTGAAACTGTAAGCCGCCACCTCAATTAAATGTTTTCCTTTGTAAGAGTTGCCGTGGTCGTGGTGACTCTTCATAGCAATAGAAACCCTAAGATACTTGGCTTCTCTGAAACTTGCCATATGGCCCAGGCTGGTGTTGAACTTAAGATCCCTTCTGCAGCCATCTCAGCACTAGGTACGGATCACCACCTTCAGTCAAGGGTGCATTTTTGCAGTAGCTCTGTGAGACAAGAGGCTTTCTGCAGTCATCTTCCTGGAGCTCACCCGTCTCCAGTCTACAGATGTTGGTGTGCTTCAGCTAACACCATGGGTTCTAGAGGAAGAGAACTGGGGAGGTGTGAAAAGCCCATGGTAGGCGGCGACAGAACCCGGCTGTGTCAGTGTCCATGGGAGATAGTAATGCAATGACTGCAAAGGAGACACATGGAAGGACAAAAACAATCACCTGGTTGCAGGGCGATGGTGGTGCACACCTTTAACCCCAGCACTCAGGAGGCAGAGGCAGGTGAATCTCTGTGAGTTTGAGGCCAGCCTGATCTACAAGAGTTAGTTCCACAGATTAAACGCAATGCCCAGCAAAATTCTGATCTTTGATAAAGAAGCAAAAAATATCAAGTGGAAAAAAGAAAGCATATTTAACAAGTGGTGCTGGCATAACTGGATATCAACATGTAGAAAAATGAAAATAGACCCATATCTATCACCATGCAAAAAACTCAAGTCCAGATGAATCAGAGACCTCAACATAAAGCCAGCCACACTGAACCTTATAGAAGAGAAAGTGGGAAGTACACTTGAACGCATTGGCACGGGGAACCACTTCCTAAATAGAACCCCAGCAGCACAGACACTGAGAGAAAAAATTAATAAATGGGACCTCCTGAAACTGAAAAGCTTCTGTAAAGCAAAGGACACGGTCAACAAGACAAAACAACAGCCTACAGAATGGGAAAAGATCTTCACTAACCCCACATCAGACAGAGGTCTGATCTCCAAAATACACAAAGAACTCAAGAAATTTGGACACAAAAAGATCACATAATCCAATAAAAAAATGGAATACAGACCTAAACAGAGAACTCTCTACAGAGGAATCTAACATGGCTGAAAGACACTTAAGGAAAAGTTCAACATCCTTAGTCATCAGAGAAATGCAAATCAAAACAACTCTGAGATTCCATCTTACACCTGTAAGAATGGCCAAGATCAAAAACACTGATGACAATTTATGCTGGAGAGGTTGTGGGGAAATGGGAACACTTCTGCATTGCTGGTGGGAATGCAAGCTGGTACAACCCCTTTGGATGTCAGTGTGGCGATTTCTCAGAAAATTAGGAAACTACCTTCCTTAAGATCCAGTAATACCACTTTTGGGTATATATCCAAAGGATGCTCAAACGTGCCACAAGGACATGTGCTCAACTATGTTCATAGCAGCTTTGTTTGTCATAGCCAGATCCTGGAAACAACCTAAATGCCCCCCGACCAAAGAATGGATAAAGAAAATGTGGTACATTTACACAATGAAGTACTACACAGCAGAAAAAAATAACGAAAGCTTGAATTTTGCAGGAAAATGGATGGAGCTAGAAAACATTATTTTGAGTGAAGTAACCCAGACACAAAGATAATTATCATATGTACCCACTCATAGGTGGTTTTTAAACATAAAGCAAAGAAAGCCAGCCTACAAACCACAATCCCAGAGAACTTAGACAACAATGCGGACACTAAGAGAGACCTACATAGATCTAATCTACATGGGAAATAGAAAGTAGAAAAAGACAAGATCTCCTGAGTAAAATTGGGAGCCTAGGGACCTTGAGGGGAGGATTTAAAGGGGGGAGGGGAGAGGCAGGGAGGGGAGCAGAGAAAAATGTAGAGCTCAATAAATATTAATTTTAAAAAAGTATTTAAAAAAAGAGCTAATTCCAGAACAGGCTCCAGAGCTGCAGCGAAACCCTGTCTTGAAAACAAAACAAAACAAACAAACAAACCTACAACCAAAGATCCTAGAATTTAGCTGGGCTGTGGGTGCACACCTTTAATCCCAGGACGCAGGAAGCAGAGACAGGCAAGGCAGATCTCTGTGAGTTAGAGATCAGCCTGGTCTACAAAACGAGTTCCAGGAATGGCTCAAAAAGCTACAGAGAAACCCTGTATACATGAGTGTGCACTTATGTTCTCAAACATGACTTCTCTGGTAAACCGTCTACCCTGGGAGAACTTTATTCTGCCCAAGGAGACCAGAGTGAAGACTGGGAAACAGCTCCTTTAGGCTGAGCTTCCGGTTTAGCAAAACCTGAGAACTCATTTCCATTTGTTACGTTCTAGTGCCACCGTGTGATCCTGTCTAGAGTCTGCGCATTTGTAACCAAGTGCACTGCCATTTACTTGTGACTTCAGCCTTATGTTTCACTAAGATACAAATAATTGGTCTTCCTGTCTGTTCTTATGCCAATACCAGGCTGTTTTCAGTACTGTAGCTCTCTAGTAGAGTTTGAAGTCAGGGATTATGATGCCCCCAGAAGTTCTTTTATTGTACAGGATTGTTTTGGCTATCCTGGATTTTTTGCTTTTCCAAATGAAGTTGAGTACCATTCTTTCGAGGTCTTTAAAGAATTTTGCTGGGATTTTGATGGGCATTGCATTGAACCTGCAGATTGCCTTTGGTAAGGTTGCCATTTTTCCTATGTTAATTCTGCCTACCCAAGAGCATGGGAGATCTCTCCACTTTCTGGTGTCTTCTTCAATTTCTTTCTTCAAAGATTTAAAGTTCTGTCATACAAGTCTTCCACTTGTTTGGGTAGAGTTACTCTGAGATATTTATGCTATTCGTAGCTATTATGAAGGGTGTTGATTCTCCGATTTCTTCCCCAGCCCATTTATCATCTGTGTTACAGGAGGGCTACTGATTTTTTTGAGTTAATCTTGTATCCTGCTATGCTGCTGAAAGTGTTTATGATTTGTAGAAGTTCCTTGGTAGAATTTTTGGGATCACTTATGTAAACTATCATATCATCAGCAAACAGTGACAGTTTGACTTCTTCCTTTCCAATTTATATCCCTTTGATCTCCCTTTGGTGTCTTATTGCTCTAGCTAGGACCTCAAGAACTATATTGAATAGATATGGAGAGAGTGGACAGCCTTGTCTTGTTCCTGATTTCAGTGGAATCGCTGGGAATTTCTCTCCATTTAGTTTGATGTTGGCTGTTGGCTTGCTGTATATTGCCTTAATTATATTTAGGTATGTTCCTTGTATCCCTGCTCTCTCCAAGACCTTTATCAAGAAGGGATGTTGTATTTTGTCAAAAGTTTTCTTGGCATCTAATGAGATGATCATGTGGTTTTTGTTTTTCAGCTTGTTTATGTGGTGGATTACGTTGACAGATTTTCATATGTTGAACCATCCTTGCATCTCTGGGATGAAGCCAACTTGGTCATGGTGGATGATGGTTCTGATGTGTTATTGGGTTTGATTTGCTAGTATTTTATTTAGTATTTTTGCATCAATGTTCATGAGTGAGATTGGTCTGTAATTCTTTCTTAGAAATATCTTTCTGTGATTTGGGTATCAGGGTAATTGTAGCCTCATAAAGAGTTTGGCAATGTTACTTCTATTTCTATTGTGTGGAATAATTTGAGGATTATTGGTATTAGTTTTTCTTTGAAAGTCTTGTAGAATTCTGAGCTGAAACCTGGGCTTTTTTTGGTTGGGAGACTTTTGATGACTGTTTCTATTTCTTCAGCAGTTATAGGCCTGTTTAATTTGCTTATCTGGTCTTGATTTAATTTTGGTAAGTGATATTTATCCAGAAAGTTGTTCGTTTCCTTTAATTTTTGCAATTTTGTGGAGTACAGGTTTTCAAAATATGACCTGATGATCCTCTGTTTCCTCCGTGTCTGTTATGTCCCCCTTTTCATTTCTAATTTTGTTGATTTGGTTATTCTCTCTCTGCCTTTTGGTTAGTTTGGATAAATGTTTGTCTATTTTGTTGATTTTCTTCTAAGAACCAACTCTGTCTCGTTGATTCTTTGTATTGTCTTTTTTAAATTTTATTTATTATGTATACAACAATCTGCCTCAGCCGGGCGATGGTGGCGCATGCCTTTAATCCCAGCACTCGGGAGGCAGAGGCAGGCGGATCTCTGTGAGTTCGAGACCAGCCTGGTCTACAAGAGCTAGTTCCAGGACAGGCTCTAAAGCCACAGAGAAACCCTGTCTCGAAAAACCAAAAAAAAAAAAACAAAAAAAACAATCTGCCTCCATGTATGCCTGCAGGCCAGACGAGGGCGCCAGATCTCATTACAGATGGTTGTGAGCCACTATGTGGTTGCTGGGAATTGAACTCAGGACCTCTGGAAGAACAGTTAGTGCTCTTAACCGCTGAGCTATCTCTCCAGCCCCCGTATTGTCTTCTTTGTTTCTATTTTGTTGATTTCAGCTCTCTCTTTGATTATTTCCTCCTGTCTAGTTCTCTTAGGTGAATTTGCTTCTTTTTGTTCTAAAGTTTTCAAATGTTAATTCTCTAGTGTGGGATTTTCCCATCTTCTTTATGTAGGCATTTAGTGCTATGAACTTTCCTCTTAACACTGCTTTTATTGTGTCCCATATATTTGGGTATGTTGTGTGCTTATTTTCATTGAATTTTAGGAAGTCTTTAATTTCTCCTTTTATTTCTTCCTTGGCCCATTGATGATCCAGGTGAGCATTGTTTAATTTCCATGTGTATGTGGGTTTTCTGGAATTAGTATTTCTGTTGACTTCTAGTTTTAAAGCATGGTGATCTGATAAGTTACATTGGGTTATTCCAATTTTTTTATATTTGTTGAGCTAGGTCAGCCAGGCAACATGACTAAGGACAAGGAAAATAAAACGATAATAGTCCAATTTTTAAAAAGTAACTTTATTTGTGTGGTGCACACCTTTACTCTCGGCATTATGTGAGTTTGAGGACAGCAGGGTCTAAATGGTGAGCTCCAGGCAGCCAGGGCTTCAGTGAGAGGCTAGCCTAGCCTTATATAACATTTTTAAAGAGGGAAAAAAACCCCACTGATTTCTTTATTTTTCTGTATGCATTTTTCAAATGCTTTCTTTAAATAAGCATTGTTTTCATTTTCCTGAAAGTTATCACTAAGTTGCTTAGTCAATTTCTCTTGACTTGGCAGGAATCTACCTCATAACAGACCTAAGAACCCCAAAGGGGATGAATGAGTTACTTCAGCAATAACTCTGGGGGCTGATGAGTGAGTTTAGAAAGTGAGTGAGCCAGGCGTTGGTAGCGCATGCCTTTAATCGCAGCATTTCAGAGGCAGAGGCAGGTGGATCTCTGTGAGTTTGAGGCCAGCCTGGTCTACAAGAGCTAGTTCAGGACAGGTTCCAAAGCTACAGAGAAACCCTGTCTCGAAAAAATTATATAAACGCTGACAGAATAACCTTGGGCAATATTTACTTACTACCATGTGTGCAGGCTTGTATGCATGTGCCCCAAGATGTGTATGACAGGTTGACCTGGGGTGTCTTACTCAACTCTTCTCCATCTTAGTTTTGACAGTACCACACCTGGTGCATGTCATTTCCTGGAATGGCAGACTAGGAATCTTTGGGGATCCTCTAACAAGCACGAGCCACAGACCTGCACGTCTTATGTAGATGTGGAGAACCTGAATTCTGTTCCTTGTGCTTGTACGGCAAGACTTTACCAGCTGAGGCATGATCCAAGACAGGATTCCCCCTTGCCCTCCGGAAGCCAAACTTTATGCAGCTTTATTAAAGACACTTTCCATAAACAATGATGGTTTTCCAGGCAGGACATGGGCAGACAATCACTAACAGTACACAAGAACTTCCAAACTCCCTTCTTGTACCGACTACCAAAACCAGAAAGCCACTATACAATGTTTCAATGTTCTGAAAGGGGGAGGAGCTTAGAGTGAGAGCTGACATTTCACATTGAGGATGTCTGACAACTTTTCACAAGTCGATCCTGACTTTCAGGAAATTAAATGAAAATGGCAGAATTATCAATCTGAAGATCCATAATCTTTTAGAGAAGGAACCGCTGCTCTTTTGAGGACACTCAATGATGTTATCACTGTAAAGTCCAGACTGCCCAATAGACTGGCAAAACCAGTTTTGGGGGTCAGGTTCCAATGGCCTCTGGTCTTAAGGGAGTTAAGTATATGTTGACCGTAGAGGGGAGGATATAAAAATGAATTTAGTTTTCCCACAAGATAGGATTTTATACATGGAAGAAACAGGAACCTAAGTACACGATTCTTTTTCGAGAGAAGGGTGGACTATTCATTTTAATTTTAACTGTATGAGTATTTTGCCTGCATGTATGTGTATATGTGCACCATGGGTATGCCTGGTGCCCATGGAGGCCAGAAGAGGGCATCAGGTTCCTGGGAACTGGATTTAAACAGTTGTGAGCTGCCATGCGGGTGCTGAGAACTGAACCGGGTCCTCTGGAGAGCAGTCTTAACTCTTAACTGCTGAGACACCTCTCCAGCCTGATAGCTGAACTATCTTTACATTTTATTTCTTTCATGTACAGTGCAAAAAACAGACTCCAAATTACACAAGGAACCAATATTAAAATATTTATTAATTCAGCATGTGAGAAACTTAATAGTTATGTTATATTGAATGTCTTAGTTATTCCTTTCAGAATAATGAAATATAGATTGTACAATTTATATACTGCAATAAATATGATTAGTTAGTAGCAGACTCCAAACTTCCTCTTGTTTCTGAAAAGGTTGTTTAATTTATTATGATCCACCAAGAAATATCTAAATGGGGAAAAAACAGAAGCATAACTCATGAGTATCAGGGCCCCATTATCATTATTATTACATTCACCATTTTTCTTTTCGAGACAGGGTTTTGCTATAGCTTTGGAGCCTTTCCTAGAACTAGCTCTTGCAGACCAGGTTGGCCTTGAACTCACAGAGATCCACCTGCCTCTGCCTCCCTGGGATTAAAGGCGTGTGCCACCACCGCCTGGCTTACATTTATTGTGTGTGTGTGTGTGTACGTGCGTGCGCACGCAAGTGCACATGTACATGGGTGTCAGGACAGCTTTGTGGATCCTGGGGATCAAGCTCACATAACCAGGACTGACAGCAGCTGGTCTTCTTTGCGAAGCCATTTTGTGAGCACTAGCTTTAGATTTTAAACAGAAAATTGTTAGGTAAGCACAGAACCTATGACTCAGCTAGTGTTAATGTGCACATATAAAAGCACCTTGTATTTGAAGATAGGTACAACTAGAAAGAAATGAACTTTAAGGATTACAAATACACTGCAATCAATATTCTCATTTTGTAAGTTAATATTGTGCTGTTACGATGTCAGTGGAGTGTCCCTGGTCTCTACCTGGTGGCACTGCTGAGCAGTACCTATTGGATGTCAGTTTGCTCACTCACTGGAAGGTGGTGGCATCTAGAGATGGGCTGGGTTAGAGGACTCAGCTGAGGGAGGCTGTGCCTTGACAGGTGTTTCCTGCCCCTGCCACTCCCTGGCTGATTCTTTTTCTTTTCTTTTCTTTTTTTTTTTTTAAAGATTTATTTATTATGTATACAGTGTTCTGCCTGCAAGTATACCTGCAGGCCAGGAGAGGGCACCAGATCTTATTGCAGATGGTTGTGAGCCACCACGTGGTTGCTGGGAACTGAATTTAGGACCTCTAGAAGAGCACATAGTGCTTTTAACCCCTGAGCCATCTCTCCAGGCCTGATTCTTTCTATCTTGATGCCATCCTCTGTCTGGCCACAGTATGAAAATGAGCCATGGCCGTGGACTGCAATCTTAGAATCGTGGCTCCTTTTTTTTTTTTTTGGTTTTTCGAGACAGGGTTTCTCTGCAGCTTTTTTAGAGCCTGTCCTGGAACTAGCTCTTGTAGACCAGGCTGGCCTCGAACTCACAGAGATCCGCCTGCCTCTGCCTCCCGAGTGCTGGGATTAAAGGCGTGCGCCACCACCGCCCGGCAATCGTGGCTCCTTTGAACTGTTTCTCTTCAGTATTTGTCATGACAGTGTCTAACCAACAGGGTCCCAGGAGACAATGACAGACACGAACCCAGCCAGCTATTTATGGAAGGTAAAATGCAGGTGCACTGGAGCATGTCAACAGGCCCTGGGGTTTCACTCACTGCTGGGACATTAGGCAGCAAATGACTCAGGCAGGTCACTTGGCCTGTGGGGCTTAGTGACTTCATGGTTGTACAACACATTGCTCTTGTTCATGGGGATGCTGGTGTCATAATTATGTGCACACAGTAGCTGATACTGGAGCTGGCATAGAGCTGCTTGCCTTTCATCCCAGTACTCCAGGCGGCACAGGCAGGCGGATCTCTGTGAGCTTGAGGTTGGCCTGGTCTACAGAGTGATAATGATCACAAATCATAATGCCAGGCTACTCACCACACACACTTTTTAAACATTCTTTTAGCGCAGTGGTTCTCAACCTGAGGGTCATGACCCCCTTGGAAAACCTTTTATCTACAAAAATACTTACATTATGATTCATAACAGAAGCAAAGCTATAGTTATGAAGTAGCAACAATAATACTCTTATGGTTGGGGGCCCTCACAACATGAGGAACTGCGGTGCTGTTAAGGGCCATAGTGCTTAAAGAAGACACTTTAAAGCTTAGAAGAGTCTTAGGCCAGGTGGTGGTGGTGGTGGTGCACGCCTTTAATCCCAGAACTCAGGAGACAGAGGCAGGTGGAGTTTGAGGTCATCCTGGTCTACAAACAAGAGCTAGTTCCAGGACAGGCTCCAAAGCAACACAGAGAAACCCTGTCTTGAACCTCCCCCCCCCCCCCAAAAAAAGAAGAGTCTGCTGCTGTATTGACAGCAGACTCAGGCTTCCTGGGTCTTCCACCTGCATCAAGAGGACATTCTGGGACACTGGGTGGCACACTGAGATCATCTAGGTTTGTGTAGATACACTGTGATGTTGGCATAACACCACGCTCAGAGGGAACCCAGTCATATGATACGTGAATGCACGGGCACATACAAATGTGATTGTTGCTAGAATATAGAGTCAGTTGCTGTAGTGATACTTTGTGTTTTAACAAATAAAGCTGCCTGAAGATCAAAGTGCAGAGCTAAGCCACTAGAGGCCAGGCAGTGGTCCCAAACACCTTTAATCCCAGGACCCGGAGATAGAGGCAGAGGGTTACCCTGGGCTACACGAATTGACCCAGTCTTGAAGAGAAAGAGCTCCCACAAAGTGATCCCAGCACTTGGGATTCCACAGCACTAGGGAGGTAGAGACAGGGGTGATGTGGGTAGGCAGAGAGATGAATATAAGGTGGGAGGAGACAGGAGCTCATTGCCGTCTGAACAGCAGCCTGAGGCAGCAGTCTAAGCAGTCAAACTGAGTGTAGTCTGAGGAAGCAGTCAGAGGACAGGATTGCCCTTTTGGTCTAAGGATTTGGTAGAGGTAAAAGTTCTCTCTAGCGGCTGCTGCTCTGCTTCTCTCAGTTTTCACCCCTAATATATGACTCATGTTTTTATTATGAACAATTAGAATTTGTGCTACAAGTTGCAAGACTAGAAACAGAGATAGTAGGACTGGCCAAGTGCTTAGCACATAAAAGTGCTTGCCATGTAAACTCAACAATCTTAATTTCATCTCCAAAATCCATAGTGGAAGGACTGACCTCTGCATGTGTAACGCATGTGAATAGGGGTGCACACACACACACACACACACACACACACATGCATACAAACACGCACACGCAAATAATGATTTAATTAAAATATATAAATGGTCTCATTTGAATTGAAGCAATAATTAGCTAGCTTTACCTTCAGGATTTCACGTGGAGCTGCATTTGGTGGCATAGGCTTTCCATAATGCTTTGAATACTCAGTTATCAAAGCTGATGCTTCATCTACACTGGAACCAGAAAGAACAAGGTAGACGTGAGGAGACCCTTGGGGGTGATTGCTGTGGTGATGACTTCAACAATACATAGATGTCATAACATATCAAACTGTATTCTTCACATAAAGCTTATTACACAGCTCAGTTTAACTCAAAAATTAACATTCATCCATCCATATACTACAATGTAATCATGATTGATCCTGAGGATAAACAAGCAGCTAGAGTCACGGAATGTGCAGGAGGATGGGCACCCCCGAGTGGCCAGCTGGAGGATGGAGCCAAGGCCAATGCCTCTGACTGCACTTTCCCTTCTGGAGTGTCAGTTGTATTCCCTTCTTTCTTTCCATATCCCATCCTGGCTCCAGCTCAAGCAGCTCTGTTTCTCAGCTTGTGGGTGCAGAAAGCTAACTAACAAGCTTAGCAAGATTTGCATGTTACGTAAGACCAGCAGTGCACCATGCAAGCATTAAGGAAGAAAGTTGTAATTTAGGGTTCAGAGCAGGACTATGAGAAGCCTATTTTGAGGATCCAGACAGCTCCTTTAATTACTGGATGACAGATTCTGTTCCAAGGTTCCAAGACACGGGAAAGTGAGCTCCTGAGACTGCAAGAGCGCCTGGCTTACTGCTGCAGCTTCAGGTGCAGCCAGCCACACAGCTCGAGAGCGGCTGCTTTTCTCCAGAATCAAGATACATTTTAAGGAAATTCTACAGTAAATTGGTGTCTCCCCATGTTAACTTACCTCGAATCATTTGCCAAATAGTTTACCAATTCGGTGATATTGTTCATGTTTATCATATGCCATTTCAACAATTGAAAATATTTTGTCTTTGCCAAAATTCCAAATTCCTTCTTATTTATAACATGATTCAGAATCAGACTTCTAATCTATGGAATGAAAGTTATTATATCAAAAATGTGTTTAATCCTAAGTCTTCACCAATGACAAATTCCCAACAGGGTTGAGATGTCAGTCTTTGGCATTAAACCTCCGGTAGGGGCACGCGGCTCAGTGCAGTGTATGAATAGAGAGCTACGGTTGGTATGCTCTTGGGTTTTTTTTAAAGTGAGGAAGAGGATCTAATTACAATTATTAAAGGGTACGATTTCTCTAGGGGCCACAGCAGTAAACAAGACAGCCATGGCACCTGCTTTTTATCTTTTATGTAACAGTGAAGCCAGGCTCCTGAGAATGCGCGGTGAGTGCTCTAGCCGGGACCCTGACGAGTGGAGGAACATTATTTTGGAGATAAGAATTACCTTCTATGTTCAGACACAGCTAATGAAATGAAACTGCCCTTACTTGGTTTGAAACTCCTGCTAGCTGGCCCGCGTTCATGTGTTCTTCTAACTGCTGTAAAATAAGCTGAGCATCACATGACTCCAGGAAATTCTAGGGGAAAAAATTAAAGCAGAATTAAAAAGGGTTATTATTATTAGTTGCTGTCAAGTCTGGAAGGTTTTAAAAAATTCTTTAGGATTCTTTAGTTTGGTAACTGGGCATAAACCCACTCGGAAGAGTGTCTGCCCCAGACTTAACCTGGGTGGGCATAGTGGAGCCTGCCTGCAGTCACACCACTCAGGCTACAGTGAACTGGAGGCCAGCCTGGGACACACGAGGCCGGGGAGAGGAAAGAGGCACAAAACCAGACCAGAGGAAGGAGAGTGACGCTCACTGGAGTTGTGTAACTCTCTTCAGGGTCAATTTTGCACACACTTTTACTTAAACTAAAAGTTCATCAGTTCTATTAAATATTGAAAAAAAATGAGCTGGGTGGTGGTGGTACAGATCTTTAATCCCAGCACTTGGGAGGCAGAGGCAGGTGGATCTCTGAGTTTGAGGCCAGCCTGGTCTACAGTTCCGGGACAGCTATAGAGAAACCCTGTGTTGAAAAAGAAAACAAAACAGTTGAAAAAAATAAGATGCATGTGCCACACCTGGCCGAGGATAGTCTCACTGAGACAGCTGCTTTTCTTGCTTCACTTTGCTCTGCCAAGAAAATCAGTCTCCCCAGATAACAGAACAATGCCTAAATGCCTTTTAAGATGCCCTGTGGCTGCACGTCAGTCAGTCTTGCTACGATCCATCAGTTGCTTCACCCACACTGAGCACGCATGCTTTATAGGTCTGGTGAATGAAATGCACTCTTCCGAGGGACAGGCAGTACGTCCTGGCAACCCGAGAGGAACAAGATACAAGATACCTTAATCTGCTGATGTCTTTTCTCAGAGTGGGGCATGAGCACCAGACAAGTCAGTGCAAAAGCTGGAAGCTCTAACTGGACGTACTGCTTGGCGACGCCCATCATGTCCAGGTCATCTGAAACTGGGCATCTTTGAGAAGAGGCAGTAATTAGTGACTTGACAGATTACTAGACCACATTAGCCTTTCTCTTTCTACTGAGCTTCCCGTTCACTGTCCATTACTTTAAATGCCTAAGTGCTGCTACACAGTACATTTTTACTCATTAAGAATGAGCCTTTGAGAGCAATCCTAGAAGCAGGAGCATCAGGCCAGCCTGGTCTACAGAGCGAGTTCCAGGATAGCCAGGTCTACATAGAGAAACCCTGTCTGGGGTGGTGGTAGGGCAACAAAAACAAACAAGCAAAATTCTTAGATGCCCTGGATCCATGTGACAACACTTCAGAACTTAGCAAGAAAAGGCACTATAAACCTGCAGCACTAATCTCAGAGTGCTGCAGCCATCAGCTCTGGAGAAAACTTTCCAGCACATGTGGAAAGTAGGTGGTGCAAAACTAATAGACACTCCAGGCGGCAGTGAAGATGCTGACTGGAAAGGAACATCAAGGCGACAAGTCTAACTTTCCTGAGAGAACACACATCCACTTACTCTAGGATGGCGATGAGACTCTCGTAGCAATCTGATAACTGACTGGGTCTCAAAGGACAGGAGGCTGAGGAAGAAAGGGTAATAAACACAGGCACTCAAATATCAATGCCACAGTCAGCCAGACATGGTGCGGGAGGCTGAGGTAGGAATGCTGTTTAAAGCTAGCCAGGGCTATAGTGCAAAGCCCCGTCTTACCACAAAACAACCCCAAAATGCTACTGCGGGTGTTGAGAGGCCAGCAGCTTACCTGAGAGCAGAGGGATCTGGATCACACGCTGCCAGGCCTTGCTGAAGTAGGGGACCTGTGGAAATATGGACACTGAGGAATTCATGCCCGGAACACTAGAAACTTGGTTTCATAGTCACCGAACAGCTGGATTAAAGCTTGCTAAGACTGAATCATGCATGCTAAGACTAAAACCATATGTCCATATTGAGCATCTCTGTCATGATTCCTACATAATACTATATTACAATTACTTATATACTGTTACATGTTATGAGTGATTTAGAAATGACTTAAAATATACACTGGTGAGATGGCTCAGTGGATAAAGGTGATTGCTGCCAAGCTAGATGACTTGAGTTTGATCCTGGGCCCCATATGGTAGAAGGTGAGAACTGACTCCCACAGGTTGTCATCTGACTGCCACTTGACCTGAGGTCTCTGAGAGGGTGATCCAGGGGATCTAAAATAACTGCTCTATGACAAATGCAGAACAAAATGGCTCACGAAACCTGGGACTCAGAAGCAGCGTCTTCAAGAAGGCGAGATGGCAGCTGAGGATGCTGGGACGCCATCCTACGCTCATCCGCTCTGTTCTTTACTATGAAGCTGATGGCTCAGCACAAGGTGCCCAGAAACTACGGAGCACAGGGATTAAGCTCAGTGAAATGTACCTTAAAGGAAAAGCACATACCTGCCATAATGAATGGACACTAGAAATGGAGGATAAAACTTTTCTCAGGTAAGCAATCTGTAAAAGAGAAGAAAATTTAAAAATTTTAAAATTACCAAAATGCTAAATTTCAATAACAACACATTTATTGTTAGACATTTTTAAAAAAAATTGAGATAGGGCTTCACTCTACAGCCTGGGCTGGCCTTCAATTCCTGGGCGACTACAACAGTGCTGGGACTGCAGGTGTACCCCACATCTGGCAACAGTGCTGGGACTGCAGGTGTACCCCACATCTGGCAATTGTACACATTTCCCCCCTTTTTCTGAGACAGGGTCTCATGTAGCACAGGATGGCTCAAACTATGACCCCACACCTCTGACTCCTGCGCCTTACTGCCTGAGCGCTGGCTTTCTTGCAACAATGCTATGGAGCCCACACTTTCGCACTGCTTGTGAAGCAGTCCCGAGGAGCATTCTCAACCCCTCAAGGCCATTTTGAGCTTAACTTTCTCTAACAGTCGTTGAGTCTGGCAGGCTCAAGAGCGAAGGCTTGCAGCATACATCAATACCCGGTGCTGATTCAACACGTGTGGGGGATGCTGTACTTCAGGAAGCCCCAAGTCTTACCATGTTGAAGCCAAGAAGCTTCTGCAAGAGTCCGTTCCAAAGTTGCAGGTCATAGATTTTGTATTCTAAACAAAGCTCTGCCACCAATCGTACTGCCTAAAAGCCAAAACACCACAAGAAAACAAAATTACACTCCTTTAAAATACCTTTATAAAACACATGGGCACACCCCACAAATGTCTAATGCCTAATCTCAGCAAGGGACTCCATTTCCTAATTAAAGAAAGAAGAGGTTCTTCCCTTTCCTGCTTCTAACCAAGAACAGCTGGCCCCATTCCTGTCCCAGTTCCAGCTGCAACAGTAATGCAACTTGGCGGGAAAGAATGGCAGCCCTCCTACAGGGCGGGCCTTGGAAGGAAGTACAAGTGCTCTTTCTTGCTTACAGGGTAACTAGCCCATGTACTCTAAGGGTGGAAAGGGCCTTCCAAATTGCCTTATCGTTCCAAACTGCAGGCTGCAAATGCAGGCAAGGTCTAGGGCATTAGACCTCTGGGGGCAAAGGTAGGTGGCTGAGCGACTCGCACTGCGTAGTTAAGGAAAGGAGAGCCATGCCTGGCCATGCTTGGTGACTCTACGTACCATAGGTTCGTGGCTGTGGTTCTTCCACAAGCCCTTAATCATTCCTTCTTTGGGACTGTTGCAAAATAGTTCATATGTGATGGGAATATTCAATGTCTCAAATGATGCCAGGAAAGTTATACATTTCAGATAGGATCTAAAAAAACAGAGGTGTTTCTTAGTATCATTCTTTTTTAAAAAATATTTATTTATTTTGTATACAATATTCTGTCTACATGTATGCCTGCAGGCTAGAAGAGGGCACCAGCCCTCATTACAGATGGTTGTGAGCCACCATGTGGTTGCTGGGAATTGAACTCAGGACCTTTGGAAGAAAAGGCAATGCTCTTAACCTCTGAGCCATCTCTCCAGCTCTCTAAGTATCATTCTATGGTTCACATTTATATCTAAAACCAAAGCTACCACAGGGCCACAGGAGGCAATCTTGTTCATTTAGGCTTCCAGATATCTTCACAGGGTAAAGCATAGATAGAAATCATTTGAACAAGAAAACACCCAGTCTCTAAAGAAACGATGGAGACAAGAAGTTCTCATAGGCCTGTTTCCCCTTTGCCAAAATGTCAGGAATCAAGGTAATGGGATTGCATTTATATAGCAACTAGGAGGCAGCCATTCCTTCAATCAAGGCTCAGAAGTTATGGGTCACATATAAATAGAAAAAATAAAATGTTTGCTTCTTTCTTTCTTTTCCTTCCTTCCTTCCTTCCTTCCTTCCTTCCTTCCTTCCTTCCTTCCTTCCTTCCTTCCTTCCTTCCTTCCTTCCTTTGTTTTCCGAGACAAAGTTTCTCTATATTAGAGTCCTGGATCTTGCTCTGTAGACCTTGAACTCACAGAGATCCAGCTGTCTCTGCCTCCTATGTGCTGGGATTAAAGGTGTGCACCACCACCTGGCTCTTTGCTTCTTTCTACTACAATAAATCAGTTCTACTTACTTCATTTCTTCAATGGGCTTTTTGAAGAGAGATTCTATCATTTCCTTGTCAGCCAAATAGAGGAGACACTGAAGAGCTCGTGTCTTGTGGGCAAAGGTTAACTGGCGCATGCCCAGTGTCTGTAAAACCAAGAGGTTTGGGGAGTCAAGCTGTACATCTGCAGCCAAGGTCAGGCAGATGACTTCAACTTAGGTAATGAAAACATCCCTGCCCTTGGTTAGTTTTCCACTTTCCTTATTTTCTTTCTTTCTTTCTTTCCTTTTCTTTCTTTCTTTTTTTTTTTTTTTTTTTGGTTTTTTGAGACAGGGTTTCTCTTTGGCTTTGGAGCCTGTCCTGGAACTAGCTATTGTAGACCAGGCTGACCTCAAACTCACAGAGATCTGCCTGCCTCTGCCTCCCAAGTGCTGGGTTTAAAGGTTGTGCGCCACTACCGCCTGGCATAGTTTTCCACTTTTTTTGAACTCAATTATCTCTGCCCTTAGCTAGTGCAGAGAATAGAGTAGTTCAACGTGACCCCTGGAGAGAACTCCTGAGACTCTTTCAGGAGGCAGAGGGCCAAAATATTAAGAGGGCTCTTTGTTTTTTGCCTTTTACAAATTGTTTTTTTTTTTTTAAATATTTATTATGTATACAATACTCTGTCTGTGTGTATGTCTGCAGGCCAGAAGAGGGCACCAGACCTCATTACAGATGGTTGTGAGCCACCATGTGGTTGCCGGGAATTGAACTCAGGACCTTTGGAAGAGCAGGCAATGCTCTTAACCACTGAGCCATCTCTCCAGTCCCGCCTTTTACAAATTGTTGATATTTGTACTGCTGGTACCAATGAAGTACAGTCCCCTGGTATCAGGAATGTTGACTGATCAGGGAGTTAGTAACCATGAACAAGAGAAAAAAGTGCACCTCCAGAGCTACCAACAGGTGCATCATGGCCTGCAGAGCAGACACTGCATCCATGGCACAAAATGGAGTGTGATGTGTGCACTGGTCCTTGCTCATCAAATAACACAGCCTGATAAGTATGTAGGGAGCATTATCTTGATTGTGTTTATGAAACCAAGTGTGAAAAAATGCCAAGCTAAGATGTCCACGTGTTCTGATTAAGTTTCTAGAGCTTACACTTGTAGCAGAGGTGGCAAATACAAACAGCATTCTTGAACTATAATCAATCGGACGAGACTGGAGGAGATAGACGACTCTGGGGAAGAAAGAAAGACATTTATAAACCTCGAGGTAGACGGCCAACACAACAAGAGCTGAGCTTCTGCACAATGGCAACATCCCAGACATCAGACAGGACACGGCCAATGCCAGTTTTGTTTTCCCTTCCAAAGGTGCTTCAACTTTTTTATTTTAAATTGTTGTTTATTTATTTTGTGTGTGAGTGCTTTCCCTGCATGTGTGTCTGTGCACCGTGTGTGTGTGCCTGGTGCCTGCAGAGGCCGGAAGAGGGCATCAGATTCCCTGGCACTGGAGTTACAGACAGTTGTGAGCTGTCATGTGGGTGCTGGGAAGAAACCCAGGTCCACTAGGAGAGCAAGCAGTGTTCTTAATCAATGAGTCATGTCCCCAGTACGGATGTTTGGCTTTTTCTTCACAGCTGCAAGGATAAACGCTGCAAGAACAGCGTTTGGCTTTTCTTCACAGCTGCAAGAACAAACGCTGGCTTGGAAGAACTCTGATGAGTTCTCTGTAACATAGCCAGTCAGCCTTCCAGTGTCATTGATCAAACCGACACGAGCTACAGCTTGTGCCACAGGTAGTGTCACACACAGGAAACTGTCTCTGGTACACAGGAGGACCTTGTAAGCGATACAAGAACTCTAGTACAGGGCTGGCAGGCCGCTCCTAGGAAGGTCCGGAGGGATTAGACAGGCTGGAGGAGAGGGAGCTCTCAGGGAAAAGACGGAAGCTCTGGTCTTGCAGGTGAGCTCTAGCGATTCCTTCTAGTACTGTTAGAATTGCTACTCGGGCTTTCCACATAACTGCTTCATTAGACAGGCCAGAGGCTGCATCTGAGTTGGACAAAGATACACCTACCCTTAAAAGACTAAGCAAGAAGCCAGGCGTGGCACAAACCTTTAATCCTAGCACTTGGGAGGCAGGTGGATCTCTCTTGAATTTGAGGCCAGCCTGGTCTACAGTGAGTTCCAGGACAGCCAGCGCCACACAGAGAAACCTTGTCTTTGGAGGGTGGGGGAACTAAGCAAGAGCCAGCTAGCCTGGTACTGCACACCTGTTATCTCAGTACGTGGGAGGCTGAGGCAGGATTTCAAGCTTATGATCAGTCTAACTGCCCACACAGTTAGGCCCTGACTAAAAAACAAGTTAGACCCTAATAAAAAAAAAAAGTAAAAGATCTTGGTCTCAGACAAAGGAATCTGTGTCTTATAGCTGAGCCCTGCCATTTTCTAAAATGCAAGCATACTCGGGGCCCTGGGGCTAAGGCTACAGCTGATAGAAGTTTTTCTTTTTCTTTTCTTTCTTTGGGTTTTTTTTTTTTTTTTTTGTTTTTTTGAGACAGGGTTTCTCTGTAGCTTTGGAGCCTGTCCTGGAACTAGCTCTTGTAGACCAGGCTGGCCTCGAGCTCACAGAGATCCATCTGCCTCTGCCTCCCGAGTGCTGAGATTAAAATCGTGCGCCACCACAGCCCAGGCTAGAAGAATAATCTCTGCTGAAGTCCTTGAACATTCACATGGAGTTCAAATCTTCAATCTTGGCTATTGCCTCCCTCCCCAGCCTGTGGAGACTTTGTCGTAGCAATGAGTGATTCTTCTGAGACTCCGACACAAGTTACACAAAGAAGTCTTTTCAAATCTAACTTGTAAATCTCTTTTCCTAATAAGACTCCTACTGGGTGTCAAGGAGTAGGCCACAATGGAAGGAGAGCATACCTGTGCAGCGCTTCATCCTCTTCCAAGCCAAAGAACTCTGATGTTTTCTTTGAAAACAGAGAATAAAAGTTAAAAGCTGCAGGTTATGGATACACAAACTTCATCTTAGCACAATATAGCTATCAGGATCCCACAAATTACAAAACTATGTTTATAGGAATAGACAGTTAAGAGCACACTTGTTGCTCTTGCAGAGGGCCCAGGTTCAATACCCAGCACCCACATGGTGGGTGGCTCACAACTGTCTGTAACTCCAGTTCCAGGGGACCCGCCACCCTCCTCTGACTTTAGCAGGCATCAGGTATGCATGTGGTGCACAGACATGCATACAAGCAAAGCATTCATACACATGAAACAATAAAATGATTTACAAACAAAAACAAAACTAAATTTATGTGGAGGAAACAACTGTGATTAATTGGTTAATGATGACTTTTGCTTAAATGAAGGCTCCATGCTCATTCATTCACACAATAAATATATTCTGAATACTTTTGCTTTTGTTTGTTTGTTTTTCGAGACAGGGTTTCTCTGTAGCTTTGGAGCCTGTCCTGGAACTAGCTCTTGTAGACCAGGCTGGCCTCAAACTCACAGAGATCCATCTGCCTCTGCCTCCCGAGTGCTGGGATTAAAGGTGTGTGCCACCACCGCCTGGCATATTCTGAGTACTTTTAAGGTCTAAGTCCAATTCCAAGCACACACATGGCCTTAAGTTAACAAATATTTGGGTCCTAGTGGAGGTGACATCTGTTGGATAAATTTTAAAAGGAACAAAGCCTGACACAGTAAAGTATGCCTTTAATCCTAACGCTGAGGAACACAGGCAGGTGAATCTCTGAGTTCAAGGAAAAACTCTGGTCTATATATCAAGTTCAAGTTTCAGGCCCGACAGCCTATAAAACAAATAAAAAAGGGTCATGAGATTTGTATGATTTGTTTGTTTTGTTTTTGAAACAGAGTCTCACTATGTAGCCTAGGCTGGCTCTTTCCATGCTCAGTTTCCCAGTGCCCAGAGCCTCAGTCAGGCATGAGAGCTAGGGCTCTATCACTGAGCTACTCCACAGAATTTAAATGAGTCATTTGCCAGATTAACATATATTCATCAGGACTCCCAAACCACTGTGCCAGGTTTGATGTGAGGCATGGTTTCTAGCTGCCAGAACCTTTGAGTTGCCTAGCTGAGCTAACATGGAGCTTGAAACACAGAAATTGTGGGTGCAAACACAAGTTTACATGTTCCCTCTGAAGCAGCTACTGCTCTTGGCAGAATGAGGCTAGCGCTGGATCTCAGGCCTGCAGTGCTTACACAGTAGCATGGAGCACTGGGTTCAGTTCCCAGCACAGCACAGACTAGGTGTGGGAGCATACATTTCTAATCCCAGCACTTGGGAGGTTTGTAAATTCTAGGTCATCCTCAGCTACATGGTGAGCTAGAGTCCAGCCTGGGATACTCAAGACCTAATGTAGCAGCACGCTGTGGATCAGTGTAGTACAAATAATAAAACCCAGACACAGAAATTGAGGTTCAACCAGAAAACCAAAGCAGCCAAGCCACTAAAGAATTCTCACATTTACCAAGGCTGGGCAACTGCAAGCTGCGCAGACTCAGCCTCTCTCTCCTCCCATTTTATATTCCCTCTAGTGCTGGGATTAAGGGTTTGTGACTCTATAGGACTGGGATTAAAAGTGTGAGCTACCACCACCTGGATTTGTTTCTGTCCAGGGTGGCCTTGAACTGTGATTTGTGTAGCTCAGGGTGGCCTTGAACTCACAAAGATTAAAGGTGCGTGTCACCACTGCCTGACATCTAGTGGCTTTAGCTTTGTTTCTGGTCTTCAGGCAAGATTTACTCATAGGTAAAGGCGCTTGTTGTCAAGCCTGAAGATTTGAGTTCAATCCCCAGGACCCACATGGTAGGAGAGAGCCAATTCCCTCAAGAAATTTGGATGTGATTAAAAATTAAATTAAAATAAAAGCCAAGGGCTAGGGACATATCTCAGCAGTAGAGCACAGGCTTAACACTCAGTGGGTCAGTATCCAGCACCAAAGTCAATCAATCAGCTCAGAAAAAAAAAAAAAGCCAAACAGTGGTGGCTCACATCACTAATCCCAGCACTCGGAGGCAGAGGCAGGCAGATCTCTGTGAGTTCGAGGCCAGCCTGGTCTAAAGAGCTAGTTCCAGGACAGCTAGGACTGTTACACAGAGAAACCCTGTCTCAAAAAAAAAAAAAACAAAAAAAACAAAAACAAACAAACAAACAAACAAAAAAATAGAAGCTGCCCAGCTACAGTTAGTCACAGCCATTTGGGAGGCTGCAGCAGAACTGCTTTTGGCTGGGAGTTGAAACTAGTTTGGGCAACAGATTAGCACCCCAACTGAAACAAACCCACTAAATATAATACTTATATTTGTATTAGTTATACCATTTTTTACAAATATATTCCAAGAATACTATCTTCCTACATAAGCACAGGAATCATAGATTCAACTTATTAAGTTCTATCTGAAAACTCAGAGAAACTATTGAAAAAGCTGGATTGAGATTGTTAAATCCTTCCACAAATGTTAGAGCCAATTATACTATTAAAAAAAAAAAACAGCATGATGTGCCGCCTACTGTGTTCTGCTGTAAAGAACTCATCACCTATCCAGCGTGACTAAAGCGCACAACCTAGGTTAGAGCACTGAGAAATGTGAGCAAAGCAAAATGACATTTCTCCAGCATTAGCCTGCACTCTTCAGACTGTTAATGACATTTCTCCAGCCATTAGCCCGCACTCTTCAAACTGTTAACGAGCCACCACAGCAAAACATGTTAAAATTCATTAACAGTGGCAAAGCTAACATATGGGGGTGGGGAGATGAGGTAGGGGGAGAATTTGTAGATAATTTTATTAAGCTGTATTATCTCAAAATATTTCCCCAATAGCTCCAAAGGGAAGAACAGGATGTATTAGAGAAAGGGACAACTTAGCCGAGATGTGCATCTAAATTAATATAACCTGTAAAGAGAGGACAGAACAGACTCCATGTGTGTGCTATAGCACATGTACACATAAATAATACACACGCACCACACGCACAAGTAAATTAATACTACCTATAAGGACCAAACAGATATGTTCTTCCAAATATCATATATCAACATCACTTATGCAGCATGATACTTAAACAAAAAATTTGAGTTTGATGATTACTTATTTTGAGGCTAGGTCTTGCTACGTGGTGCTGGCTGGCTTGGAACTTGCTATGCAGAGCATGCGAGGCTCCAACTCACAGAATAGCCTGACTCTGCCGCTGCCTCCTGCGTGTTGAGGTTAATGGCACGCACCACCACACCTAGCTAAAATTTGAATTCTATCTTAGGAAAATATTAGGTAAACCAAAATGGGAGGGCAGTTTAAAAGAACTAGCCAGTACCCTTCCACACTGCCTGTGTCAGCTGGCAGATGGGCCAGCAAGTCTAGGAGTGAGCTGACTCACACAGGTTGTCCTCTGACCTCTGTGAACACTGCACATGTTCCCCTCACCTCCTCACATCAATACATACAATAGAAATATTATAAAAACAAACAAAATCACTTGGGAGGCAGAGGCAGGCAGATTTCTTTGAGTTCGAGGCCAGCCTGGTCTACAGAGTGAGTTCCAGGACAGATTCCACAAAAAAAAAAAAAAAAAAAGAAAAGAAAAGAAAAAAACCCAAACAACCAAACAGAACTTGTCAACACCATAGGAGACCAGGGACTTGTGGGAAAGTTTTAGACTAACAACAGAGCGGATGAGTGCAGACTTTGGATTTTGAACACAGCGGAGAACTAGATCTTGAACATTACTGATTAAACTGTAAGCTATAGAATAAACTTGAGCATTATTTCAATATCTAATCCTCTAATTTTTACTTGTGAAGCAGGCTCTCTAGTAAGCAGCCCTGATTAGACTAGCTCTGCTGTGCAGACAGGGCTGCCTCAGAGCTGCAGTGACCTTTTCACCTCCTCCTGCCAAGTGCTGTGACTTTTTTTTTTAAATTAAAGCTATAGTAGTTATGCAAATCCTTACTTTTAGGGAATATGCACTTAAATACTAAGGGGCGAAGGGACATGGCATATAATATACTCTCCAATGGAGGGAAATGGGTACAAAAGTGGTACAAGAGAGAGAAGCAGAGGATGAAGTAAATACAGAGAGATGTTAGAAACCAATGAATCTGAGTAAACAGTATATAGGAATATTTCTGCACTGTTCTTAAACTTTCCTGTTGCATTTTAAATTATTCCAAAAATAAAAAGTTAATCACATGAATCCAATACAAAAAAAAGGCCTCCTTTTCCATCTAAGAATATGTGTGAAGTCGTGAGCATAGCTACAGAGTAAGGGAAAGGAAAACCAACTGCCTGTTAAAACTCATCAGGTGACCCAGTGCTGACCTTTGAGGAGTCAGAGTCAGGTGTGGGGGTGCAGGCCTATAATCTCAGCATTTAGGAGCTGAGGTATTAGAATAACAATGCGAGGCCAGCCTGAGGTGTAATGTGAGTGTCTTGAAGGGAGGGAGAGGGTCAGTCAGTCTGTGTCCTCTCTGGAGGGCTGTACCCTGTGAACACAAACTCAGCTCCTACAGAACCACATACTTGGGCTGTGAGCAGGCACTCACCTCACCAGGCATTGTTGAGGGACACAACCATTTCTCCAACAACATGTCCCAAATTTTCTCCAAATTAATTTCATTGACTTCGGCTATTTCTTTAGCTGCTGCATGAATATCTAAGATCATCGAGATAAAAAAGTACAAAAGTGAAAACTCAGGCTTTTGCATGTGACAACTGGGAATCAGAACAGCAGCTCTTTCCTGGAAGGAAAGAATGAAGCTTTGTCTCACCAGGATACTCCTTGCCAGATGCAGTGCGGAGTCTTTCACTTATGCTGGGATGCTCATAGAGGCTCACGATGAGGTGTGCTGGCTTTCCTACCACCCTTAGATATTCTGGAACATTCAACCTGTGGGCTATGAGCACGGCTTCAGTTCCCGAGCGCCGGAACTGGAGATAAAGCTTCTTCTGAAAGGCTTGGGCCTTCTCACATGTCTCATCCTTTAAAAAATTCCAAAGGGAGAGAGAGCCTGCTGTAAAATTTTCAAGGGAGGTGACACTCCATCTTTAGTGACCGTGGGCCCTCCCTGCTCTGGCTGCAGCCTCGTTCTCTTCTCCACTCCAGGTACTGGGGTAAGGGGTGGGGATAAGACAGTTGCTAAGCAACCATGGCTCAGACTCACCTGAGATGGGATGTTTTGTAGCCATCTTTCAGCCAAATACAGACAGAATTTCAAACTAGTCATCTTGAAGGGGCCTGGAAGGACAAAGGTTTGTGAGCAAATCTAAATCCTCGAAGACAACACATGTGACCAAAGCAGCAAAAACTTTAAAATTATAAGTGAACACCCAATAAAAATAGAAGAGGGAAATGGGACTGCAGGATACAAAACAGAAAGTCAAAAGCTAGAGATCCTTCCTCAGCTCCAGTCCATTCCCAGTTCCTTACTGAGTTTTCTATATAATACCACCCACACTGCCTTTTCAAAGCTTTTCAAACAAGCTAGAAATGGGCCCGAGAGATGCTGTTTTTCATAGGATATAAGGCTTGGGGATCTCCTGACAAACTCTTCAAACACTGGTGAAGACCAGGACCTTCCTTTCAGTTCCCAGCTGATGAAGGCTGGGAAATGAGAACAATGACAGGCAGAACACTGGCCTCGCACGAATAAAACCCTGGACAGATCCCCGGCCCTGCAAGAAAGGACAAACCAGAAACCCAAGCTATCAGGGAGCACCACAAGGCCTACAAGCGGGTCCTTTGCACCTTCTGGGACTTCCTGGGCGAGACTGATGGCGATGGCAACGGCCCACTCCGGGTTGACTATGGACAGGAGGTACGACTCGATGGTCTGCCTGAGCCTGTCCACTTCCTTGTTCATCAGGGCTGATGATTTGGCTTGTGCCAACTTCAGGAGCTTTGGTTTCAGTTTTTTCTCAAAAACGTGTTTGGCGGTAGACATGTAGAGAGTATCTAGGGAGAACTTCAGGAGAGAGGAGAGGAATGGTGAGGTGGCAAGTAGCGCAAGCCCCCTTGCCAAGCTCAGAGGAAACAGAGACAAGGCCCTCCGGAGGCTCCACCCATTACCTTCATTAACTTAGAAATTAAGAGCAGAGTTGGAAGTGACTCTTCACTGAGCTCTGAGGCTGGAAAGGGAAGAAGGACATGACACGTGAGAAGAAAATTAGTTGGATATTTAGTAAAACTCCTAAGTAGTTAATGAACATACAGAGAATTTTCCAGAAGTTCTGTGCTGTGCCAAATAATATTAGGTGAAAAGGCAGTCTAGCCTGGGCAGCCGGCGGTAGAGTTATCACGTGCTCCAGCATGTACTGGTATTCGAGGTCCACTGGGGGAGAGATTCTTTTGTATGACTTCAAGTGTCTCAGAAGATTCAGAGCCTGTGTGCAAAGGAGCAAGAGACCTGTAAGGGTCACCCTGTCCTGTAACATCTGCACCACGTGCACTGCCAATTCCTCGCAGGATTTTCTAGGCTCAGTGGTACTTGTCACCATGCTTGTCAACCTGACCTTACACATACACATTGTGGCACATGTATGTGTCTGAACACACACACACACACACACACACACAAACACAATCAGAACCAAGTACATTTCTAATTCTCCTTGTATCATTGTCTCCTAAAGCATGCTACATAAACATTACAGACATCACATTCAGAGGAACTGAGGGTACCATCTGGCTCAGAGAATAAGACTTGGGCAGTTCTGAACAAATTCTTGAAATAATTTGGGGCAGAAATCAAGAAAACATTGAAGTTGAAAGTTTTCATTCTTAATTACTCAACTTATTTTTGTGGTGGATCCTATTATGTTTCCCAAGCTAACTCTAAAAATCTTCCACCCATATAGTAGATAGAAAGTGACCAGCTAGGTGTGGTAGCAAATGCCTGTAATCCCAGTATTGGGGAGGTAGAGATGGAAGACCAGAAAATTCAAGTTCAAACTTGGCTACATGAGTTTGAAAATTGCAAGCCGGGAAGGTAATGGTGCACACCTTTAATCCCAGCACTCTGGAGGCAAAGGCAGGTGGATCTCTGTGAGTTTGATGCCATCTGGTCTACACAGTAAGTTCCAGGACAGTTGGGGCTACACAGAGAAACCTTGTCTTGAAAAAGAAAAAAAAGGAAGGAAGGAAGGAAGGAAAATGGCTTGAGTTATATGAGATCCTGTTCCAAAAAATAACAAACCCACGGGCAGGTAAGATGTCCCAGCTGTGCTTGCCGTGCAAGTCTGACATGGGTTTAATCCTCCAACCCATGCAAAGGTTAAAGGAGAGTGGTGACTCCCTTTGACTCCCATGTGGTGCCATGGTACTGGCACACCCACAGTCACACAGACATGACTGCGTGCACACACGCACACTTAAATGTTTTTAAAAAATGGAAAAAGCAAAAATTATTAATAAAAATAATAAGTGAGGGGGCTGGAGAGATGGCTCAGCGGTTAAGAGCATTGCCTGCTCTTCCAAAGGTCCTGAGTTCAATTCCCGGCAACCACATGGTGGCTCACAGCCATCTGTAATGGGGTCTGCTGCCCTCTTCTGGCTTGCAGGCATATACACAGACAGAATACTGCATACACAATAAATAAATAAATAAATAAATAAAGAAAGAAAGAAAGAAAGAAAGAATTAAAGAAAACTAGAGGTTGTTTTAGGGATTGGTAGAGGACTGGGGGTAAATATGATCAAAATACACTGTATTCATGTATGAAATCTTTTCTTTCTTTCTTTTCTTTTCTTCTCTTTTTCTTTTTGGTTTTCAAGATAGGGTTTCTCTGTGTAACAACTCTGGCTGCCCTGGAACTCACTTTGTAGACCAGGCTGGCGTTGAACTCATAGAAATCCGCCTGCCTCTGCCTCCTGAGTGCTGGGATTGAAGATGTGTGTCATACCACTGCCCAGCTGAAATTCTTAAACAATTAAATATAGTACATTTAAAATATAAAACTATTAAAAATTAAATTCAGAATCTAAAGGGAGATCAAAGAACAACCCAGAAAGAACCCAGATCATATTCTTACTATTATAATAATTATAATAAAATATCACCATAATAAACCAAAGCACAGAGATGAGTTTTCAGTGTTTAAAATACTTCTGTACCTGATTAACGTTCACACTGGTTATCTTTTCATTGGCTTGTTCTATAACTTTCAGTACAACTTCAATCATTTCATAATTATACGGGTCCAGCTGCAAAAAAGCAGAAATATGTCAAAACGTGAGAAGATGCTGTCACGTTCACAAATGCTCTATTTGGTAATGTTCATTGGTACAAATAACAAAGACAAGCTCAGCAGGAACCTAAGCCCCGGCTGTCCTTCACAGACAGCTCTCACCTCTACAACTACCTTTACCAGGCTAAACACCCACAGCTACAATGTCTCGAAACACACTTTAAATAGCTGTACAAGGCAGTGCTATTTTAGAGAAAACAGGACTAAACACACAAAAGGATAAACTCACGGTCAAATTTTCAGTCTTGTTAAGAGTCTGAAACTGAAGCTCCATTTGTTCTATATATGCTAGAAATGAGAGAGGAAGGCTGCCTCGGAAACGCCCTAACTACAACGTGGGCCTTCGTGTCTGAGGCACTGGAAGGACTTAGCCTTAACCACCCTCCTAACACAAGGGTTAACTGGGTGGTATCTGCGCAAGCTTATAAAAAGACAAGTATTCTCTTTGCTCTTCCTTTCTGCCCACCCAGCATTTTCTAATTTTTAAATGCCAACTAAAAGTACATAATTATCAACGTGGGAAGATGGTTCATCATACCTAGGAGCAAGTCTATAATTTCCGGCTGATTTACAGGCAAAATACAAGACTGAAACTCATCTTATCGTCTGATAACCTCATTTCTCCTGTTACCTACCTTCCGACCTCCCAATCAAACTACCTCTTAACTTAAAAATACCAAATGGTAGAAAATTTCATTAAAACACACACACACACACACACACACACACACACACACACACACACAATAGGAAAATACACATTCATTCAATGTAACTGTTGATAATCCCGAAATGTATGGTTTAAACTTCTATTCATGAAAGGCTGGTCAAATGCAGTGTCCCCTCCAGCAGTGGATACTACAGGACAGGTAATGGGCCAGATACTTACTATACTAAGTTATTAACATTTATCCAACTCCAGAGAGCAGGACCCACAGGAAAATTTCCCTTTGGAATATATACTTTCTTTCTCATGATTCTTTGACAAAGAATGCTTGCTATTTAAAAAAATCTGAGTAGGGTCGCCAATCTGACAATCTGAATTCAACCCCTGGGACCCACATGGTAGAAACAGAGTTCCGTGTAAGCTGTCCTCTGACCTCACACATGTTGTAATGAGCATACTCCATAAGAGATGCAAAATAAATCAATGTAAGATGAAAACAAAGCTGAGAAATCAAGCATGGTGGCATACACCTGCAATCCCAGCAATTGGGAAGTAGAGGAAGGAGTTCAAAGTCACCCCTGGTTACACAGCAAGTCCCAGGACAGTTTAGACTACCACTTGAGACCATAGCAAAAAGCCACATATTGAGGAAAAACAAACCAAACAACTCTGGTGGAAAATGCTACTTTATTTTGAGGGGAGAAAAGAAGGTAAGAAAGACAGGAAGGGAATGTATTAAATAGATTGCTGTCTGAACATAAAGAACTTAAGGCTCGAGAGATCACTCCGTAGTTAGAAACCACTTTGTGCTGGTTTCCCAGTACTCATGCCAGGCAGCTTAAACCAGTTACAGTTGCCAGTTCCTGGTAAACTTATGTTTTCTGGGGTGACTAGTACCCACACACACAGAGGCAAGCAGGCAGACAGACAGACGACAATTTAGCAGAATGTGGTGGCACACACCTATAATCCCAGCACTTGAGACAGAACCAGAAGGCTCAGGAGTTTTTTCTTCTTTTTCTACTTCTTTTTTTTTTTTTCTCCCAAGATAGGGTTTCTCTGTGTAGCTTTGGTGCTTGTCCTGGAATTTACTCTGTAGACCAGGCTGGCCTCGAACTCACAGAGATCCGCTTGCCTCTGCCTCCCAAATGCTGGGATTAAAGGCATGTGTGCCTCCCCCCCCCCCCACCAGGCTCAAGATTTAAGACCATCCTGAGTTACACACTGAATCTAGCCTGGGCTATGTGGGACCCTATATTAAAACAAAGACGAAAACTTCAGGACTTAATATATCCAGTTGATAGTATATGTAGTTAGTTAAGGATGAGGAGAATGGTCAACCAGAGATACCTAATTCCTCACTCATTTACCTTATAAAAGATTAATTTTTTTTTGAAAGTAATAGCTTTTTTTTTTTTTTTTTTTTTTTTGTTTTTCGAGACAGGGTTTCTCTGTAGCTTTGGAGCCTGTCCTGGAACTAGCTCTTGTAGACCAGGCTGGCCTCAAACTCACAGAGATCCATCTGCCTCTTCCTCCCAAATGCTGGGATTAAAGGGATGCACCACTGCCCGGCATAAAAGATTAATTAATTAATTAATTAAGGATGAGGAGAGTGGGCGACCAGAGGTGCCCACTTCCTCACTCACCTACCTTGTAAAGGATCTCACTAAGACTGATCACCAAATCCTTTGTGCTTGCCAGTAAGGGAATCATTTCAGTGGCTTTTGCCAGGAGTCTGGAATGCTGCTGCTTTGTGGCCTCCGGGCTGGCACCACCTTGGCTCTGGGTGTTAGTGTTGTGGAGCAGGGTTTCAATGAACAGCTGAAGGGCTGCGTCCGAGTCCAGCTGAAAGGTGCTGAAAGGAGCGGTCAGTTACAGGCTGATCTCCAGGGTGTGCATGCTAAGCAGGGGCTCCTATCACTCAGGGAGCCTCATAGTCAGAAGGAGTACGCATCATCAAAGCTAAATACTGCCTTTTTTTTTTTAAGGGGTCCTGGAAACTGCCACTAGAATTGGGCTTGAGGCAATTTATACCACAATGTCTGGTTTAATTATTGTCTTTTCAAATCACGTAGTCTAGCTGGTAATGCCAGCCCTGCGGTAGTTAACAGGATCAAGAGTTCAAGGTCATCCTTAGCCACACAGGGAGTTCTTGGCTAGTCTAGACCTATTTCACACACACACACACACAAATAAGTTATATAATTAAAAAAAAAAAAAAGACCTTGGCCAGCATAGACAAAGTAACAACTGAAACACCTCCTCAGACCCTTAGAATGAGACAGGGATCCTTTAGTTTGCCATGCATAGTAAATGAGATATGAAGCAATGCTTTAAGAACCATCACAGTCAAGTAGCTCAGTGGTGGTGCATGCCTTTAACCTCAGCACTCGGGAGGCAAAGTCAGGCGGATCTCTGTGAGTTCGAGGCCAGCTTGGTCTACAGAGTACAGCCAGGACAGGCTCCAAAGCTACACAGAGAAATCCTGTCTTGAAAAACAAACAAACAAAAAGAACCATCACAGTTAAGTCGCCTGACATTCTAAATGCCAGCTGGGCCTGATGCTAAGGTGGTTCACATCTGTAATCTCTTTGCTTAAGAGGCTGACTTAGCAGGATCACAAATTAGAGGCCAGTTTGAGGGACATAAGGAGTTCCAAACCAGTCTGGAGCAGAGCAACAAGAACCAAATGAGTTAGTTCACATGGACTGCCTCGGGCAGTGTCACCGTCAATCAAATGATCACGGCCTTTGCTGAATGACTGAAACAAACTCAATATTACCATGGCTACTTAAACTGCAGGAAAGGGAACAGTTACATGAAGCAGCACGCAGAAGATCACTGGGATCCAATTTTGTAAAGAACGGCAGGCACACCCCACTAACGTTTGAAGTTCTTAAAACTAAAGAGTTGGTGCCATGCAGAGCTCTGGGCAGCTTTTAGTCCTTGACTGCAGCCTCAGCATAGAGAGAGCCATGATCACGACTCTTGTCCCCAAAGGGAGGAGGGACCGACTAGATGCTTGGCTGTTGAAAGAATATGCCAAGCAGCTGCTATCAGTAATTCAGGCACTGGGGATTGGGATGTAGTGCGGACAATGTGCTTGAGGAGATGCATTTGATCCCTAGCACTAAAACAAAAGCAAAGAGACTTAGATCTAAGCTAGCATAATGACCTTCACTTGGAGGTGAAGGCAAGATGATCAGGAGTTCAAGACCAACCTCAGCTATACAGCAAGTTTGAAGCTTTTATGGGTTACATGAGATCCTAGATCAAAAACAAACAAACAAAACAACAACAAAACCCCCAGAATCCACTTATCTATCACAAGTCAGAGAGGAGCAAGAACCTTCACTATCTGAGGAACAGACTTATCATTTGGCTGACCATGACCATCTCACATAGTTCGCCCCATCTTTGTCTCCTCACTTTGTCCAGTGTATTCATGTTGTGTATACGACCTTCTTAACCATGGATCCCACAGGCAGAAGGCCTTACTGGACTCAGAATATCCCCACGCTGCTCTCACCATAGGAGTCATCCACACCAATGATATATTTAATACTGAGGATTTTAGGCTCCTCAGTTCAGAACTGCCGAGTCAAGACTGCCAGGGAGAGAAAACCCAGAAATATATATATTTTGATTCAGGATTTCACTATGTAGCTCAGGCTAGTCTTGAACTTGTGATTTTCTTGCCTGAGTGTAGGAATATAGGTGTGAGACACAATACCAGCTCAGAGCAGAGTTTCTGTATTTCTATCACAGGCTTGGATTATCATCTGGGTGTAAGGAAAACAAAGAGATCTCGCCAGATAATTCAATCTGGCTTTGTGTCTGCTCAGGCCCACCACAGAAAAAGAAAACAGAAGTCTACAGGCTGCAGGAATATATCTTACCAACTGAGGGCTGCAAGCTGGCTAAGCCAACAGCATAAATGGCATCAACATTTAAAGATTACCTGCAGTATTCCAGAATGAGGCTTATGTCCATGTCTGTACTATTAACAAGAGCTTTAAGGAGGTCTTTCTTGGTGAGGAAATTTTGTCTGAAAGCACACTGAAAAGAAATCTAGAGACAAAAAAGACAAAATGAGAAAAACCGAAAAGTATCAGAAATAGGGTAACATTACAACACACCTTTTTACTTTACTATTATTATTATTATAAAGACACATTTTCTACAGGTCCTCCAAATTTTATTTTTAAGTTTATTTACCTATTTATTATGTGCATGCATGCCTGTGTGTATATGTGTGTGTGTGCCTGCTGCAGCCAGTGTATGGAGGTCAGAGGATAACTTGTGGGAGTCAGTTCTCTCTTACAATGCCAGTTCTAGGGATGAAAAGCTCAGGTCCTTAGGCTTGGTGGTAAGCATCCTTTCACACTGAGCCATCTGGCTAGCCCTAAATTTTATTTTTATCATGCTGTTCAACCAACCACCACTGTGAACCCTGGGGAATCTTTGCCCCTTCATCAGGGAAGCTTGGCGGTTAGTGTTAGTGGAACTGGTTCCACTGTTGCATAGGAATCAAGTTTCAAAACACACAGCATTTCGGCAATGTTCACCTTCCTCACAAATGATCTATTTGCAAATAATATGTTTTATGTCTCATTTTATAATCAAAACTGGCCTCAAATTCACCATCTTCTTGCTTTAGCTTCCCAAGGACTAGGGTGACAGTATGTATCACTGCTACTCCTTAATATTATTTTTAGCCAAGAAGAGACAGTAGCATGCATTTGAAATCCCTGTTACTCAGGAAGCAGAACAGGAGGATCTGTTTAAACCAAGTCCAAGCCTTGAGTAGCATAGCAAAATCCTACCTCCAAAAGAAAACAACAAAAATCTAGTAACTAAGCCTGGACGGTGGCGGCGCACGCCTTTAACCCCAGCACTCGGGAGGCAGAGGCAGGCGGATCTCTGTGGGTTCGAGGCCAGCCTGGTCTACAAGAGCTAGTTCCAGGACAGACTCCAAAGCTACAGAGAAACACTGTCTTGGAGGGGATAAAAACCTACTAACTAAACAACAGAGGATGTAAGGCTTCAGGTAAGTCTGACAGTATAAATGTCAGTTGGTATTAGACACACATCTATAAAGGAGAGCTAAGCCAGGGGAAATTATCAAGCTTTTTCTATCATTATTAAAGGAAATATCAAAAAAGAAATAACACAAAAGACCCCTGTTTCTTTATAAACCCCAAAGCAACGGTTAACAAGATCTTTGTCTTATAATATATAATCTTCAAGTCAGATTAAATAAAAAAGCACTATGAATACTTACACCAAGTTTACCAAGACGAATACCCCACTGAGCATCAATACTGATTTCATGGAACCGACGTCCTGTTTCAATATCCTGATAGAGATTTGCCAGCTGAAAGCCCACCAAAGATAATGCCTAAAAAGTTAAAACAAGATCAAATAGTATTAGTTCTAGTTTAGATAAAACTCAGAAAGGAGGGGGGAAAAATCAAAGCCAGGTCTAGCAGCACCTGTGTAATCCCAGCACTGGGGAGGATTGTTGAGCACCCTGGGCTGGAGAGTGTCAGGGCAGACAAGCTACACATAAGACCCTGTTTAAGAACAGAAAACTCATAACCTTAGGCTGAGGACTTGGCCCAACTTGTGTGCACCCTGGGTTCAATCCTGAGTTCCCACATCCCCTAAACCCTATACATTTTTCTGTGACAAGAGTGTAGACCACTACATACTGGTTTGTATGGTCAGTGCTCCTTTTTAAAAGATTTATTGTGATTTTCAGGATTTTTATTATTACTTGTATGTATGTGACCTGAGTCCTCAAGGTCCTCAAGGATGCCACAAGCATCAGATTCCCCTGGGCTAGAGTTACGGGGCTTGGGAGTTAGTTGCTAGATGTGGGGGTACTTGGAACTGAATTCAGAGTTCCGGAAGAGAGGTATGCAATCTTGACCCTGAGCCACCTTTTCAGCCTCTGGTTTTCTCTATGAGTGTGTGCCACAGGTGTGCAGGTGCCTGCAGAGGCCGGGGAGCTTGTCAGATCGTCTGGAGCTAGAGTTAAGACAGCCGTGTGCTGCCTGGCATTGCTGCGGGGAACTGAACGTGGTCCTCTGTAAAGCAGCAACTACTCTAACTGCTGAGTCCTCTCTCCAGCAACACCCCCATACATAGACTTTTTTTGGAGGCAGGGTCTCAGGTAGCCCACTCCCATTTACTGTGTGTCTGAGGACCTTTACTTCCCAAGTGCTGTGACTACAGGCATGCATCCACACTTTGTTAGGTCAGCCCTCCACCAGCTGAGCTACATGACTCACCCTCAGTCATTACTTTTACATGGCACCATAGCTTTTTGCATGATACCATAAATTTAGTCTACTTTTCCTTCACAATAAAAGATAATTTTAGGCCAAACTGGGTTAACCACAAAATTTCCAAAAAAACCCCCTAAAAAACCAAAAACAACAACAACAACACAACCAATCAGAATAACTCTAAGATGAGTTATATGACCTTTAAACCCATCCTACACAAAAGCCTTGCTCTGGGGTTCAGGGTTCCAGAGAAAAGGGTGAAGTTCTAAGGCTGCACAAAGATTTGTGTGGTGCTAGAGGACAACCCCAGCTACCATTCTTCAAGAACCACCCACTTTTCTTGAAACCGCTCTGTCACCCGCCCAGAACTTGCTCAGTAGGCGAGCTAGCCAGCAAGCCCAGGACCCGCCCAGTTCTGTCCGCCTGTGTCCCCACCCCTGC
The DNA here is from genome assembly GCF_903992535.2 of Arvicola amphibius. NCBI lineage: Eukaryota > Metazoa > Chordata > Mammalia > Rodentia > Cricetidae > Arvicola > Arvicola amphibius. The sequence goes on along the minus strand of NC_052056.1, from coordinate 81,904,607 downwards.
CCCATCACTGGAACTACAAGTGCCCACCATCACAGTTGTTTGTTCTTTTAGTGTGTGTTCTGAGGATCAAACTCAGATCCTTCTACTTGTGCAGCAAGCTTCACCAACAGCTATTTTCTCAACCCACAAATGGACTTATTTATCTATCTGTATTTTATGTATGGAAGTGTTTTGCCTGTATGTATGTATGTGTATGTGTGTGTGTGTGTGTGCGTGTGTGTGCCCAAGGCACTTAAATTCCCTGAGACTGAAGTTACAGGCAGTTGTTAGCTGCTAGCTGCCACGAGGATGCTGGAAAAACAGTATCCAGGTACATTGGAAGAGCAGCCAATACTCTGAATTGCTCAGCCATCTCTCCAGTCCCCCCCCTTTTTTTCCAGCTCTATATGGCTCTGCTTTCCAAGAGTACTGGAATCAAAGGTGTGCATCACCATGCTTGACCACACATATAGGTTTAAATATTTCATTTTGTTTTTCAAGACAGGATTTCTCTGCATATCCTTGGCTATTCTGGAACATGTTCTGTAGATCAGGCTGGCCTCCATTAGAAATATCTGCTTCTCAAGTGGTGTGATTAAAGGCAAATGTCACCACACCCAGTTATAGTTATTTTGTTGGTGGTGGTGTTTAGTTTTTTTTACTACTTTTTATGGTTTGTTTAACTTTATTTTATGTGCATTGTTGTGAAGGTGTCAGATCCCCTGCAACTGGATCTTCAGACAGTTGTGAGCTGCCGTGTGGGTGCTGGGAATTGAACCCAGATCCTCTGAAAAAGCAGTCAGTACTCTTAACAACTAAGCCATCTCTCCAGCCCCCTTGTGTTTAGTTTTTAAAGATTAAATTATTTAGTTTTTTAAGAGATATTGCCAGGAGTGGTGGTGCACCTTTAAACCCAGCACTAATTAGGGACTAGCGTGGTCTACAAATCAAGTTCCAGGACAGTCAGGGCTACACAGAGAAACCCCATCTCAGAAAAAAAGAAAGAAAAAGAAAAAAGGAAGGAAGGTGGCTATCTTAACTCTTTAAGCAATGCTTATCACCAGTGTGCCACCAGTCAAGCATAAATGGGTTGAGACCATATGAGACAGATCACCATTTCTGCTGAACAGTTGAGATTTGCTAGCAAAGTCCTTCACTTTGTCCCCCAAACCTTTAACACGTCAACAGGAGCAGGCTTCCATGCTCAGGGCATACCAGAATTTTGTCGTAGTTCTGCCATGCTTTATCTATGAGCTTCCAGAGGTTTTCAAACACATCCTTTTCAGGTAAGAGAGTGCAGTAAGCCAAGGCCAAGTCCAGATCCACCAGGCGACAGCTAAACACCTGTAGAAAGAAAGCATCATGGGTAAACAGAAGGAAGGCCTTTCCGGAGGTAACAGAGCAGCAGCTCTAAGACGGTTGCTAAAGGTACCTTTGGCCAGGACTAGAAATAGGAGAGTTGTCTCAGTGAGCTCTGCAGGGCACAGACGTCTTTTTTCTTTCTCCAGCTGACGCCAGTCTCTGAAATCACCCATGAGCCCTCCTTTGCCTCCTTAGTTACTGAACCCACATTTTAGCAAGCCAAGAAATCAGAAGAACCAAAACACATCTACCACACCTTCCCATCGGCAAAACAAAACAATCCACCCCCACCCTTTGGATCTGAACCAATACAGCTTTGAGCTTTGCAACAAAGCCGTGTAGTTCCTGACAGACTGCGTGTACGACAGTGGTCCCATAGGGTGATGCTGCTGCTGCAGCCGTCTTAGCTCATGGAGGTTTACTCCATGCAATCTGTACCGCTTCACCTGCACACATCAATCACCACCTAACAGAATGTCCCTCCCTTTCACACGTCACTGGATACCATCTCCAACGTCCTCATCTACCTAAGGGCTCGCTCTTGGCAGAGTCTTCTAACTTACAACTATTTCTCTTTTCTTTGCTGACTCAATGTTCTCTGTCTAAAAACAAAACAAGACAAATGCCAGGCTCAGGAGAACTCTAAAGAGAAAGATGCAGTGCTCCACAACACCATTCTGCACCTTAAAGTATAGGGTCCCAGATTAAAGCTGGGTAAACGATGATTACTAAAAGCAACACCAGGACTTGGCCTTTAAAAAAAATATATATATTGATGGGCAGTGGTGGTGCATGCCTTTAATCCTAGCACTTGGGAGGCGGAGGCAGAAGGATCTCAGTGAGCTTGGGGCCACTACAAAGTGAGTTCCAGGACAGCCAGAGCTGCTACATAGAGAAACCCTGTCTTGGAAAAACAAAACAAAACAATCTACCCCCCCCCCCAAAAAAACCTACATGTATATATATATATATATATATATGTAATCATTTTATATATGGGTATTTTGTCTGCATGAATGCATGTACATGGTATGTGTGCAGCATTTGCAGAGGCCAGAAGAGGGCATCAAATTCCCTGGAACTGGAGTTACAGACCCTTGTGAGCTGCCACATAGGTACTTGGAATCATATCCTGGACCTTTCTGCTCTAAAAGCTGAGCAATCTCTTCAGCTCCAGACTTGGCCCTTTTTAATGTCCGCATAGGAAATGTCTCAGCATTGCAGTTATATCTCTGTAGCAAGGACTCATTGCGTCTCTAGTGGCAGGAAAGCAGCCTCAGCATTCACAAATAACAAAGCAGCATGGATGTTCTAGAAAACCTTTATTTGTAAAAGTTAACAGCTGGCAGTCTGCAGGCCCATTAAGTATATGAATTAATCTAGATCTTGTATCAAAACACATGATTGACAAAGGAGATGAAATTAAATTAGAATGTGGGCATTAAATTAGCACAGATCTTTATACTACTGTTAAATTTAGTGATGGAGAAATCTGCACTGTCAATAAACAAGAGAACATCTTTCCCCAAAGGAGACAAATACTGGATACTTAAGGGTAAGAAGCTTTATATGCTGGGCATGGTGGTGCACACCTTTAATATCTGCACTTGGGAGGCAGAGGCAGGTGGAGCTCTGTGAGTTTAAGACCAGACTGGTCTACAAAGTGAAGTTCTAGTATAACCAGGGCTATGGAGAGAGATTCTATCTCAAAACAATCCTCCAAAAGAACCTTATGTATGATGAGGGAAAAAACTATTACAAATAATAGAAAAAACAAAGAAAGCTTGCAGTTAAGTAACGTATCAATAAGGAGTGTGCTGTAACTCCTTGTATTATCATTACACTTTTCTGAACTTTTAAAGCATCATCACATTCGGGAAGTATGAGCACTCATGTGCATATGTGTGCATAAGAGGTCAGAGGAAACTCAGAATGCCCTTCCTTAGGTGTCATACCTCCCCCCTCCCCTCAAATAGAGTCTCTCGTTGGCCTTCAATTCTCTGATTCAGCTAGGCTGGCCAGCCAGAGCAATTGCTATGTGGGGTTAGGGGACACATAACCTCATGAAACATGTGGAGGTTAGAAGAGAACTCTGTGGAACTGGTTCCTTCCTTCTACCATTACTTGGATTCCAAGGCTCAAACTCAGGTTGTCATGTTCGCATGGCTATCACCTTTACCCACTGTGCTACTCTGCCAGTCCTCAAAGCTTCTTTTTAAAAAATCTGACAGAGTTGGGCATGGTAAGGAGTACCTATGACCCAATGCTGGGAAGGCAATATAGCTTGGGCTGTCCTGTGTTTCAGTCTTGTCTGGGGGACTTACTAATTAATCTGACAAATAAATTGAACCCAAGTGTCCAATACATAAACAATAATCCTTCCCCTCCAAAAGGCTCTTAGAATGTCTTAAAAATTAAAGACTTGGGCTGGAGAGATGGCTCAGAGGTTAAGAGCACTGCCTGCTCTTCCAGAGGTCCTGAGTTCAATTCCCAGCAACCACATGGTGGCTCACAACCATCTATAATGAGATCTGGTGCCCTCTTCTGGTCTGGTGGCATACATGCAGACAGAATATTGTATACATAATAAATAAATAAATCTTTAAAAAAAATTAAAGACTTGCATGTGCTTATGATGCCAGCCCATAGAGGCAGGAGAATCAGGAGTTCAAGGTCACCTTTGGCTATACAATGAATTCAAATTTGAGACTAGCTTGAGCCATACAAGACCCTGTTTCAAAGTGGAATTTTTTTAAATTTTATCTTATGTGCATTGGTTTGCCTGTGTGTATGTCTGTGTGAAGGTATCAGAATCCCTAGAACAGACAGTCTTGAGCTGCCACATGGGTACCAGGAATTGATCCTCTGGAAGAGCAGTCAGTGCTCTTAACCACTGAGCCATCTCGCCAGCCTTGGGAAATATTTTTTTAAGACTAATAAATTAGAATTCTTGAAAAGATATCCTGGCATAAAAATATAAACCATAAGTAAAGATGTTTAATATCCTTTAGTCCATTAAAAATAACAAAAAAGGGGCTGGAGAGATGGCTCAGTGGTTAAGAGCACTGACTGCTCTTCCAAAGGATCTGGGTTCAATTCCCAGCACCCACAAGGCAACACACAACTGTCTGAAAATCCAGTTACAGGGAATCTGACACCTTCACACCAATGCACATTAAATAAACAACAAAAAATATCAGAAAACAAAAAACAAAAAAAACCCAAAATCATGTGCCAAGCAGTGGTGGTACACACCTTTAATCCCAGCACTCTGGAGGCAGAGGCAGGTGGATCTCTGTGAGTTCAAGGCCAGACTGGTCTACAAGAGCTAGTTGCAGGACAGGTTCCAAAGCTACAGAGAAACCTTGTCTCGGAAAAAAAAAAAAAATCAAGGGGAAGAAATGGACAGGATTTATTACAATTTCATCCATGTTCAATAAAATATCATTTACATAAACTACAAACAACATAGCAACAATGTATGGCAGTCACATGGGCTCTTGCAGCTTCTGAGTGGAAGAACATATCAAATGCTACAATGACTGGCTCAAAACAAACCAACCAACCATAAATACTTACTTTTTGCAGGAGTGTTGTAGTACTTCCTCTGATAAATGTGGTGGACTTTTCTTTCAATTCCATAACAATTTGCCTTGAGTTCGTCAATGTGGTCTCACCAAGTAACTTTCAGAAAAGAACAGGTCCAATTAGAATTAGGTCCAATTTGATGTACTATTCTGAAAAGTGCACTTGGGAGACAAAGGCAGGTACATCTTTGTAAATTCAAGGTCAGCCTGGGCTACAAGATATTCTGCCAAAAAAAAAAAATCCTCAAACAAACAACAACAACAATAAATGCCTGCAACAAAAAAAACCAAAACCACAGCAGACAAATACTGTGCTAAGGTTAGAGAGAGGAATCACCAGCCGAACCTAAAACTTTGACTAATAGTTTCCACATGGCCGGTTCTGAATTTCAGCATTTGAAAAGTGGAGAATTTCAGGTTACTAACAAATATGTGTGCAAACGTCCCGTGATCTTAGTAGATGCTCAACAAATGTATCTTGCATTTAATAAATAATCATCAATATCTTTGCAATCGTAGAACTCTAAAATAACTCTGAAGCCATTTCTGAAGATTCTGAGCCTCTCAGTCTCAGCAGTAGTGCTTCCCCCTTCCCTCCTGGGAACCCCGAACCTGACAGCTACTGAAATGTTGGGAACTTTCCATTTCCCTGAATCTTTGTGAATGTTCTCCAGAAATTGGGGCAAGATAACCTTTAAGATATTGACTCTGTTCCTGAACAATTACCCACACATGTATGTTTTAACTCAGCCCCTGGGAAATGGGGTCAAAGTGACCTCTTACCTCAGCTCATCTGGCAACCACTCTCCAGCCTTTTTGAATAAGCCAATCATAATAGTCAAAGAACAACCCCCAGACACCCCCTTACTTCTGTGGCTTTTTCCTTTAAAAGTAGCCTGTACCAGCTATTTGGGGGTCTCTGGGCTTCCTGAATGCTGAGAGACCCTGGTCATGACAGAATTAATAAAATCCTCATGCTTTTACATCCAGCTTTGGTGTGAGAAGTGCTCTCTGGGGGCGACTCCTCCTTGGTGTTTGGACTCTAGGGTCCAACACAATGAGGCCAACAGGAGATTGGCTTGCCAGAGCTTTTGACACTAATCACCCAAAGTCAAATCATTTATTATTAAAGCCGCACCTTTTCACTCAAACTGATACTCATGACGTTTGACATAGAGTGCTGCAGGCAGGTGCCAAAGGAACCGACCACGAACCTTAGGGCCAGCTCCCACTGACTGGATTCTTGAAGGTTCTGGAGCAGAGTAGAGATGGAACTTACAATGGGGAGAATAAGGCTGTCTCCTGCAAAGAGAGAAGATGATTTTTTAATAGTTGCAGATTTTAACAAAAAGAAAAACAACTCATATGGATATTTACTTATTTATTTAATGTGTATGTATGTGTGTCGGAGTATGTGTGTGTGCACTACGGATGTGCAGAAGCCTTTGGGGGTCAGAAGAGGGTGTCAGGACCAGGCGGTGGTGGCTCACGCTTTTAATCCCAGCACTCAGGAGGCAGAGGCAGGTGGATCTCTGTGAGTTCAAGGCCAGCCTGGTCTACAAGAGCTAGTTCCAGGACAGGCTCCAAAGCTACAGAGAAACCCACACACACACACAAAGAAGAAGAGGGTGTCAAAGTGAACTGCAGTTACAGGGTTGTGAGCCTCTGGATGGGTGTTGGGAAATTGAACCTGGGTCCTCTGTAAGAGCCACCCCTCCTTTTTTTAAAAAAAAAAAAAAATAATGATCACTGTTGTGGGAAATTGCTCTCAGGGATGGCCTACTTCCTCAAAGAGGCAACAGCAGTGGAGATCATTCCCAAAGCCTTGTGAGAGAGCTGACACACGACTGCTAACGAGACTAACAGCAAACAGGAGAATAACTTAAATCCACTTGGTCATAATATCCATTTTTTTTTAAGTTTAGATGCTTAAATTATTGGCAGGTAAAGATAAATCACATAATTCTCTGACTTCTGAAAATTTAACAATGAAATTATTAAATAATTACATCAAGAATTTTATGACAAATTCATATTCAAAACTTCAGTATGTATGAATTTATGCTTTATATTGACATTTGCGTATTAGTAAGATTATATTATAATATTATACATTTCTAATTGTAAATACCTTTGCTAGTGGAACAGTATGGCAAACTTGTAGAATCCAAAGGATGTCTTTTCCTTTCTACAAAAGAGAAAAAGAAATGAACTAAGACTAAATAACATAACTCTTACAAAGCCCCAAACTCAGCTATTATTAAAATTGTAAACATCAATGTTGTAAAGCAGCAATTGCTTTAAGAAGCAAAACAAATTACAAAACTCAGAGCTGAGCATGGTGATACATGCCTGAAATCCCAGCACTTAGGGAGCAGAAAGGTTGCAAGTTTGAGGCAAGCCTGGGCTATACAGTGATATCCCATCTCAAAACAAACCCGAAAAACTAAAACCAACCAACCTAACAAACTAACTAACTAACTAACTAACTAATTAAGAAGCCTTAAACTACACATCCAGAACGCTCAGATAAACATGCAACCTAATAAGCAGCACCATGATCATGAACTAAAACTTTATACCCAGAAGCCCTTCATAGCCTTCTAAAGTCACGACCCAGGCATGGTGATTTGAATGAGAAATTTCCCTCATAGACTTGGGTATGAGACTTCTTGGTGCTTAGTCAATGGTGCTGTTTGGGAAAGTTGAGCAGGTACAGCCTTGCTGGAGGAAGTCCGCCACTGGAGGCAAGCTTTGAATGTCTAAAACCAAGCATCATTTTTTTTTTTTTTGTTCTCTGTGCTTCATGGCTGCTTCTGAAGACATGAGTTCTTCTCTCTCTCTCTCTCTCTCTCTCTCTCTCTCTCTTTCGAGACAGGGTTTCTCTGTAGCTTTGGAGTCTGTCCTAGAACTAGCTCTTGTAGACCAGGCTGGCCTTGAACTCACAGAGATCCGCCTGCCTCTGCCTCCTGAGTGCTGGGATTAAAGGTGTGCGCCACCACCGCCAGGCCTCTTTATTCTCTGGAACCGTATGCCAAAGTAAACCCTGGCTACCATAAGTTGCTTTTGGTCCTGGTGTTTTATCATAGCAACAGAAAGTGACTTATCCACCATCCCAAAGGGTAACGACTACCCTGACTTTGAATACCATGGCCTAGTGTGAACCCATTTTTTTTCTTGTATAAATGAAATCATATGCAGTATGCATTCTGCTGCGCTTGAATCCTTAACATATAAATTTATTTTATTAGATATAGTTCTGGTTCCAAGCATCTATAGCTCCAGTGTTCGTAACACAAAAATAAATAGAAAATGATACAAGTGAGATTTACCTTCAATGGGTACCACTGAGGAAATCAGCTCATAGATGAGTGGCAGCACCACCTGCGACTCAAGAACGATTCCATCTTCACTGAAGAAGTCACTGTAGGACCACTCTTCATATGGATCCTTGTGTGTCCCAAAAGTGGCCTAAACAGCAAACCACACAGAGCAGACAGCAGTGGGTACACTGCAACACATACACCCTTCACCAACCAAGTAAGGGAGCCAGGTATAATGTTTTTATTAATTTTAATTATTTGGAGGTCTGTATGCATCCATGTGAAAGCCAGAGTGCTGGATTAACTGGAGTTGGAACTGCAGACTGCTGTGAGCTGCCTGAGGTGGGCGCGTGCAACTGAAGGTGTGGGAGATGTGTGGGTTATCTGTAAATGTACACAGCTGTGGATGAGGGATTTTAGTATCCACAGGTCCTGGTTGTCTCTGGGGGGAGGGACAGAACTGGAACCAATTTCTTCTGTGCATACTGAGGGAAAGTGATATTCTAGCATTCCTTTCTTTTTGGTGACCTTGCAAAAATATCACTTTGAATAAACCCTTAAGAAAGGGTCAATATCCAGAGAGGCCCTATATTTAAAAAACCAGTTCAAATCAAAATAAACAACTATGCCTGGGAAAGAGAATTGGCTCCACAGTTTTTTCGAGGATGGGTTTCTAGAGGAGAGTAAAAACAAAAGCAAGCGGGATGTCGGTGTTTCTGTGAGCTGTGCAAGTGATGTGAAGCGCGCATGTCAGGCCAGCAGCAGCTTGGCTTATGGAAGTAAAACTCGGAGGTGACTTACTTTGGTCAGAATCCCACGGTCATCCATCTGGCATTGTCTGGAGAGCTCCACAGCGGTTAAAGTGTATTTACTTAGTTCTAAAGCATCCAGCAAAATATCTGAAAGTGAACAGGATGATCAAACCTATCTTATTCCTTTAGAATAATGAAAACAACTTTCTTATAATGATCATTTAAAATCCCCAGGAAGGCTAAAAGGTAGATAGCAAGCTCACCATGTAATTTTGACTAATGTAAATACAGTTCATGTCTGCACTTAAGCTTACCAAAAAGATCAGTGTGGGGAGGCCGGGAATGCCATGACCATACAGAAGCAAATGCCATAAGTAGTAAGAAATCACAGTATTAAAGGGTTTTGGGATTTACTGACTGTTTGTCAGATTGGTAAGGTCTAACTGAGTAGCTCAGAACAGCCTTGGGCTAACGATCCTCCTGTCTCTCAGACAACTAACTCAAGCACTAAAGGGAACAACTTGGCTGTTAATGTTTTAAAACTATAGTATCCTAGTTTAAGAAAGAGAAGCTGTTTCTTGTGTAGTTTCTAGAATGCAGTTATCACAGACAGTGTGTGGGAGATATGGGTACATTAAACCAGAGAGTGTGAAGATCTATACAGCTTGTCACCTGTACTGCAGAGGGCAGCAGCGTGGCACGCGAGATCATGTATCTCAGAAGGAAGATTTAGTCCTACGGGCGCTGTCATTGGGACATCATTAGCCAACATATGACAAAGCTTCTGACACACCAGAAACAGCAGTCTCCCCGTGTCAGCATTGCAGTAATACTTAAGTAAGTCTCTGGAGAGGAAGGAAGTGTGGGGAGTTAGGATCCAGATAAAAACCACACACATTTGTGCCGCTTGCATTCGTATCTAACCACTAAGGCTTTCTCATGGGGGCTGAGAGACAGCTCAGCACTTAAAGGGTACTTGTTGCTCTTGCAGAAGATCCGGTTCCATTCCTAGCACTCCCATGCTTGGTGGCTCACAACCATCTGTACCTCCAGTCCCACCCAGGTGATCTGACACTGTCTTCTGAGCTCTAAGGGTACTAAACATGCACATACATACATACATACATACCAAAACACTCATAAAACCATTAAAACAACACCAACACCAACAAAGAACTTTTTCGTGGTACAAAGTGTGATCCGTTTTCAAAGTACTTTAGTTACCCTTAAGGATCAAGGCACAGGAGCCAACATTTAACAGTCATGTGACCAACTAAGCAGGGTCTACTTTCCTTCCATACCATTATTTTTTGACAAAGAGGCTCCAAAACAGGCTCTCAGGAAACCAATAATCACTTTTGTGAAAACGAAAGTAACCCTGGCCCTATGCCTATCAGTGACGGAAAGGACAGAACAAAAGTCATTTTCTGACAAACTCCAGTGTCACCTGCATTTGCTCAGTGCTGCTCCCACCTTCCCATCCTTTAAGGCTCTCAAGGCCAGCTCTTCCTCCAGCTCTTGTGCAGACACCTGCAGGGCCAGTGCCTGTCTGTGCAGCTTTGACCTGATGCTCAGATCCTCCCCTCTGGCCGGGGTGGGCGCAGGGGGTCCCCTGAGTTTAGGCTCAGCCTGTGCATCTTCATGTGCCTTAATATACTGTTCTCGAAGACTAGCCACCAGGGTGCTGTTGCTGTAATCTTCAAATGGAAGGAAGACCTCAAAGTTCTCCTGTATCAAAGTGAGACAAAGCCCCAAGTTTAGCAGTGTTAAAACCCAGCATTGAGTTTCACCCTCTCCTTGAGAAATTATTCACTTATAAATTAGGAATTTAAGATTTTTATGGCTCAACACTAAAAGTTAGGAAAATAAAAAAACATAATTATGGAGAATGGCTTCTCAATTTTAGCACTCTTGACATTTGGGTCCAGATAATTTTGTGCTATAGGAAGCATTGCAAAAGAGGGGAGGCTTAACTATTAATTTTGGATAATTCTACTCTGGAGAGTTGTGCTGTCTTATGGGGTCTTATGGGTTCAGACTTTCAGCTCTGAGTGTGAAAAAACAGGTGATGGCTGCAGAGCCTTGTGAATGTAATTAATGCCATGGAAATGAAGACAGAAAATCAGAATGGATCATTTTGTTATATGTATTTTACTATACTTTTAAGGAACTAGGAAAATAATATACCAAAACTATCAACTAATACTGGACAAGACATAAATTACATCTCAATAAAGCTGCTGAGAAAGGACCAGTGTCACGGTCCCTGGCAGCGGAGCACACTAGGGCAGGTGCAGACTGGGTCCCTGGCAGCGGAGCACACTAGGGCAGGTGCAGACTGGGTCCCTGGCAGCGGAGCACACTAGGGCAGGTGCAGACTGGTCCCTGTATCTTTACCTGTAAGCTTGCAACCACTTTAAATTGTTTCAAGAACTCTTCAGATTCATCCTTCTTCTGTAGATTGTCTGTAATTAGATTTTTAAAAGTTATAGCAGATGTACAAATTCTCATATGCTATAATTTGATTCTCCCAGAATGTCATGGTAACAGGAGACAGGACTTAAAGTCATCTGAACGAGTTAATCTAGTTATGAATCAACAGATTATTTCAAGACTGAAATCTGAAAAAAGAAACTTCTTTCAGGAGGTAGAAAAGGGAAATTTAAGAGTTCTAATAAAATGGGAGGGGCTGGAAAGGTGAATTAGTAGTTAAGAGCATGCCCTGCTCTTCCAGAGGACCAGAGTTCAGTTCCCAGCACACACATCAGATAGCTCACAATCACCTGTAATGCCAACTCCAGGGGTCTAACTTCTCTGGTCTGCATGAACACACACATACCACATATACACACAATTAAAAATAATAAAATAAAAAGAATGGCAAGTCTTCTAAAACAAATTTAGCCCCCAAAGTAACTCCAAGAGTGTTACTTTCTCAACTGTTTTAAGTCCACGTTTAAATAGGTGAGATTTCTTCCCTTCTTATCGCCAACAGATACGTCAGGTATCTGAACAACGAAAGCTTACCAAAGCAGGTAAACAGAAAGTAAGTCACCTTTATATGCTGCTGTCTGACTATTAAAAACAAAAAGATTAGATCTTTCATATGGAAAAATGGGTAAAATTAGACAACCATAGCCTTGGTAAGCTTTGGGACAAAAACCAAGTAGAGGAACAGAGGGGTAGGGAAACTACCTTTCTGGATATCACACAGGATTTTGAGAATATCCACCGATGTCTTCGTCACAGACATTCTCCAGGCCTTGTCCTAAAACGTGCAAAGTGAAGTCTACTTCTTTACTGATCACTTCAGTTGGACACATAAAACACACATAACAACCATGGCCTCATGGGCTGGGGAATAATGAGAAAGGATTTGCCTAGCACACCTTCAGCATGAGTTTCATCCTCAGTACTACCAAAGAACCAAAACAAGACAATATAGAAGTAGCAAACAAATAACCAACCAAGGAATCAGAAAAATAATAAAACGAGTGATTGAGGAATATGTGTAGCTCTTGTCAGGCAGCTGCAAGGTGAAGGAGACGCACCAATACGGACGTCAGAAATACCAGGAGAGATGTGCTGGCCAACAGTCTCCCGGCTACGCTGTAACTGGCAGACCTTTCTTGTTGAGTCACGCTAAACCCTTGCAAACTTTCTCTGGTAAAAACAGTATAAGGCTAATAAATAGCTTAGGTAATCAAGATGAGTAAATAATTAGGCTTTCAGCAATTACTTTAGAAGAATTAACAACAGAGAGAAGAAAAAAAAAACCGGACTGAAAGACAAAAAGGGATGTGGGATGGAGTGTCAGTCAGTAACAGAGGACATTGGAGACACTGTACTCACCAGTACCACACATATAGAGCACCAGTGGCAGAACAAAACAGGTTTGAGTTGAGGCTCTGCTACTTTTTAATAAAGTCAATTAAGAGCTCATGTTCTACATTTAATCTACAATACGATCTACTTACCAACTTTATGTGAAAAAGGAGACAATTAATTTAAAGCTGGGAGGCATTTCTTAAGGCTTAAATCCAACTATTCTGGTAAATTTTTGTGTGGAGATGAGGGCAGGGGAAGGGTCTTACTGTGTAGTCAAGGCTGGTTTGGAACTCACTGGAGACGAGCAGGCCCGTGACCTCTGCCTGACACTAAAGTCATATGCTACACACCCTGTGACCCTTGGTCTCTTATCGCTAAAGAAATGACGGGCTCTACTGAAGGCATGCTCAGCTTCATTGACTTTTTATTTTCAGATTTATTTATTTGTTTGTTTGCTTGCTTACTTATTTATTATGTTTACTTATTATGTTTGTTTGTTTGTCTATTTATTTATTTATTTATTGTGTATACAGTGTCCTGCCTGCATGTATGTCTATACACCAGAAGAGGGCACCAGATCTCATTACAGTTGTTTGTGAGCCAGCCAGTGCTCTTAACCTCTGAGCCATCTCTCCAGACACAATGATTTCTTTTGAAACAAGGACTTATAATGGAGCCAGTCTGGACTGGAATTCAAGGTTATTATCCTACCTCCCTTGCAGATTTCCAGATGTGTGCATCAACAACACATCTCAGTGAAACCCTCACCTCTTCAGAACTGTCTGGCTCTTCTTGCAATGCCAGTCGAGCCCAAATGATGACTCTTTCTGCAGTTTTTTCGGCTTCAACAGGAGACAGCGACCTCAGTAGTAGGAGGCAGTCATCTGCCTGTGAACAGGGTTAATAAGAAAAGAAATAAACATCTGGTCCTCACAAGGAATAGTTTGTATATCGTTCTGTCTTTTCTACTTGAAAGTGAGAAGAAATTTCTCATCTGCACTGTCCAATGTGAGGACGTGGGCTCAATTAGCAGAATGGGAAACAAGATGAAAAGATCTTTTTGAAAAAAAAAAAGATTAGTTTAATATTTTTAAAAATCTGAGGGCTGGAGCTGAGTAGTAACCCTAACTCTTATCCTAACCCTAAGTGGTGGTGCACACCTTTAATCTCAGCACTCGGGAAGCAGAGGCAGGTGAATCTCTGACTCCGAGGCTAGACTGGTCTACAGAGTGAGTTCTAGGACAGGCTCCAAAGCTACTGAGAAACCCTGCCTAGGAAAACCAAGAAAAAAATTACACATACACACACACACAACACACACACACACACACACACTATATTTTCATGTTGATATAGCTTATTTATTTTATTTTGTGAAAGTAGTTTGGACAGTTTAGATTCTGTAAAGATTTAGTCAACAAAACAGCCCCATGACAATCTAAATCTTTCAAACCTGTTCTCTGTCAATCAGATCAATAATTCTTAGACTGTAGATTTCATCATCAGACAGCCTGTATCCCTGGGCCACTTTCAGAGCATCTTCTAAAGAAGATGGGATATCTTGCTTGAGAATGTATCGGACCACCCTCTGAAAGAGATAAGATTTATTTCTTAACATGAAGACTCATAAAACTCAGAAACCATTTGCTTATGAAAGCAAAATGCCTTAAATATTTTTAAAATGTAGCAAAAAACCTAAACTGGACCTAAGGTTAAAACATGATTTATGGGTCCAGCAAGATAGGTCAGTGGGGAAAGGTACTTGCTGCCAAGTCAGAGAGTCTGAGTTCACTCTATAAAGCTTACATGCTAGAAAGAGAGAACCAAATGCTCTGAGTTTTCATGGCACATATGTGACCCACTCCCATAAAATAAATCTAGCTCTGCTAACTTTTTAAATATGAAAATCTTCTTCTGTTTTTTTTTTTGTTGTTGTTTTTAGAGACAGGGTTTCAAATCCAGGACATTGTGCGTGCTAGGCAAGTGCTCTACTGCTGAGCTACATGGCCAGCCCTTTGAGGACTTTGTTTTTTAAGACTTTAAAAAAAGTAGGGCTGTGGTGGCGCACGCCTTTAATCCCAGCACTCGAGAGGCAGAGGCAGGTGGACCTCTGTGAGTTCGAGGTCAGCCTGGTCTACAAGAGCTAGTTTCAGGACAGGCTCCAAAACTACAGTGAAACCCTGTCTTGAAAAACCAAAAAAAAAAAAAGAAGAAAGAAAGAAAGAAAGAAAAAAAGAAAGAAAGAAAGGAAAATCTTCAGTCACCTCCCATGCTGCTCTAGAATTACAAGAACAGAGAGGAACAAACCAACTAGCACTTACCATTATTTCCTTGTTCAAGAGATTCACCTCTCGTATTCCATAACCCCGCAAAAGTTTCTTCATCTCCATTAGTTTGTAACTTTCCTGCAATAATTTGACCCTAAACAAAATGTTTATTAATAAACTGGTATTAACATGACTATGAAAAACAGTCGACGGTAAACTTAACTGGCTGCCAACTCAAAGCATGAAGCTGGTGCAGGGCATGGACACATCATTTAGTGTTCTGCAAACTTACTTGGGGTGGTTCATTTCCAGGTGCTGTTTCACCAGCTGCTCCACAGCTGCACTCCAGGGAACCACCGCCTTGTACATTATCTTCAGCACAGCGTCAAAGATGAGCTACAAAGAGAGCAGTCAACAGGAACAATGACCACTTCTCAGACGTACCTCTCATGTAAGGGATAGGCACTGCAGACATCAGGTATGGGTAGAGTGAGAGCATTTGATCCACATGCAAAGCATATATTTCCTTCAATTGTTACACACAAGGAACAATTTCAGAGGCTGGAGAGATGGCTCAGCGGATAAGAGTACTTGTGTCCCCTGCAGAGGACCTGAATTCAGTTTCCAGAACCCAATCAGGTAGCTCACAACCACCTGTTAACTCCAGTTCCAGAAGATCCAACACCCTTGTCTCACTTCAACAGACAACAGGCACAGATACAGTACACAAACAAAACAGAACATTAATACACAAAATAAAATAAATAAATCTAAAAACAAAACAAAACCCAACAGTCCTGTTATTCAGAAAAGTACCTAGGGTGTTGTTAGTCAACATCTGCAGAGTTCTTGTGTGCTCCGCTGTCTCCATACTTAAGAGTAGCATCCATAATTGATATATAATCTTTCAGTTTTTGAGAAATTTATACATGCATACAATGTATTTTGGTCACATCCACCCCCATTTACCTCCTCCAACCCTCCCCCAACCCCGACTCAAAAGGATCTTAACTTCATGTCTCTCTCTCTCTCTCTCTCTAAACCATAGTCAATCAGGGCTGCTCTTATATTTTAAATAATTATTTACCTATCTTTTATTGCTCTCCCACACCAAGGCTTCATATATGACTTACCATCCTGTGCTGGGACTACGAGCACATGTGTCCCTGCCTTATAATGAGAACTAATGATAGCAGGAGATCGCTGTAAAGCTCGGCACCAAGCTAAGAGTTTCATTTCTGAGTAATCCCAGCTCCTGAACAGAGAGGCATTCAATAGACCACAGAAATTCTTTTGGTTTTGGGAATGGGTGCATTTTCATAATCAAGGGAAATAGTATGGTTTTATCTTTTTTTTTTTTAGATTCTACAAAAAATTTCACTAACAAATACTTGTCACTTTTATGACCAAAAAATAGCTTAAGAGTCCGTGTTCAAAAGGAAACTTGTTACTGCAAACAGGAAAACCCAACAGTCAGTGTTTGCTTACATCTGTGTCAGTCAAGCATCGTATCACTGCCATGGCCTTTGCTTCCCATGCTGTGTCAAAGAGTGTCGCTGACTTTGAGCTGCACCTCTTTAGTAAATCCTAGGAAAGAGAAACATACATGTTTTCAAATATCAGAAACTCTCAGTTTGCAAGTGGTGGCGCACATCTTTAATGAGACAGACCAAGTGTGGACTCCGGAGGCCTGATCCTTAGCACCTTCTCCTGTTCAAGCCCAGTATGTATTGAGCTTCTACTCCTAATACCCCATACTAGTCCTCTGGGAAAAGTCCTACTGTTCTCTTTTTCTTTTTGAGATGGGACTTCATTATGCTGACTAGCTGGTTTTGAACTTGTGGTCTTGAGTGACCCTCCCATTTCAGTCTCTCTAATAAGTAGGAGGTTCTCCGATGGTTAATAGTAGAATTAGCTTACATTCTTGATCAATTCAGCTGCCTCATAGGTGCCAGTGGTAAAGCCAGGCATCCCTTACAGAGTCAAGCATTTACATGATCAAGTACTGCACAGAATTCAGAAACAGATAAAGGCACTTGCGACCTGAATTAGATGCCCAGGACCCATGTGGAGGAAGGAGAGAACTGAGTCTCATATGTTGCTCTTGACCTTCACACATGCACCATGTCTGCGACTACGCAGTCACACATTCAGATATGAATACTTAAAAAGTTAAAAAAAAAAAATCACCTCTATATAAAGCAAAAGCAGCTCTTCCTCTTGCAAACTGTGTTCCCGCATGTAAACTCTCACAGACTTCTCAAGGACAGAGGGGATCAGCTCTGGCGCCGAGACCCTGTCAAACATCCGGAACACTATGGTGGTTGTATTTTCCTGTAGACAAGACAAGGAAGACAGTGTAAATGATGCAGAGTCCGGCCACAAGTGGACACAAAAAAAACAAAAGGATGCTCCAGAGTATGGAACTCTACCTTCTCAAACTCAGAGAGGGCCAGCTTGCAGTTGTATTTCTTATGCAGTGTGATCAGCTCCTGCAACTTGTTTACTAGTATCTGTAACTGTCGGACTTCCTCTGTGTTTTGATATTCTTTCTAAAACAAAAGCATTAACTTCATTAAGGATACAAAAGTATGATTGAGAAACACAGTCAAACTTATTTCAAAGAAATAAGTACTGGCCACAAGTAGATAGAGGAGGAAACCAGAATCTAAAATTTACTTCTTTAGAAAAACATTGAGAATTAGCAACAGGAGGGCAATTGTTCCAAAACCCAAATATAAACTCTCTCCCTCTCTGTCTCTGATGGCACAGGCTGGACTTGAACAAGATACACAGCCAAGGATATCTTTGAATTTCTGAGCCTTCTGCTGGCATCTCCCACACCCTGAGATTACAGGTATGCACTAACATACCCAGTTTACATGGTGCTTGGGACCCACCCAGGGCTTGATGCATGTTCAACAAGCACTATGCCAATCAACCTACAAGTTAGCCATCATAATACATATTTTCAAAGGTCACTTTTGTCTGGGGCTAAAGTGGTGTGGGACAATGGTCTGTATTCTGTCAATTGTATTTTAAATAAACACTGATTTGCCAATAGCAAGGCAGGAAGTATAGAAGGGACAACCAGACAGGAAGTAGAAGCGGGTCAAGGAGAACAGAAGAATTTTGGGAAGAAGGAGGTCCTAGTCTGCAGTCCTGACCTAGCCACAGAAGAAGCAAGATGTAACTGCCTCGCTGAATAAGGTACTGAGCCATGTGACTAACATAGGCAAGAATAATGGACTAATATAAGTTATAAGAGTTAATGGGGGGAGGGCTGGAGAGATGGCTCAGAGGTCAAGAGCACTGCCTGATCTCCCAAAGATCCTGAGTTCAATTCCCAGCACCCACATGTCAGCCCACAACCATCTATAATAAGATCTCGTACCCTCTTCTGGCCTGCAGTCATACATGCAGGCAGAATACTGTATACATATTAAATAAATAATTTTTTTAAAAGAGTTAATAAGAAGCCTGAGCTAAAGGGCTAATCAGTTTATAACTAATGTAGAGCTCTGTGTGATTTCTTTGGGACTTAACAATTATGGGAACCAGGCAGGACAGAAAACTCAGTCAATACTAAAGTAGAGAAAACTTCACGAGAGATTTTATTGTACAGTTTTCCTACTATAATTCATGTTTTATTGTTTGAGAAACCTCAAAAAAGAAATTAGAAATTTAGAAGCAACTAGCTCAGTAATAATGCAGCTCGCCTCCAGAACTACATTTCTGATTGTGATTCCCCTTCTAGCAGTGCTTTTCAGTGTCGAGATGCCCAGAGAAACTCAGAGCCTCGTCCATGAGACGAAGGTCACATCTACATCTCACTACTTTTCAGATTGACAGGAGGTCCCATTTTTTCTACATCAGAAGGCTTCCTGATTTAAAAAAAAGTAAAAGAAGCAGATATGACTGCTACAGACCCATTCTTATATGTCATTTTTAGTCTTTTAAAGGATTCTGAGACGCTGCTTTTGCAAAAAAAAAAAAAAAAAAAAAAAAAAAAAAATCCCGATTCTATCACTAAGAATGTTTTTATATATTTCTATTTTGGCTGGCTCAGTGTCGACGGACTGCACTGAAACAGGCTGCAGTTGCAATACAAACAACAAAAAAGAAGAAAGCATTTTCCCTTCGGTGGGCCGACACAGTGACACAGGCACATCCTCGGCCATGGTGTCATGCTTCACCATGGAATTTGTCTGGACAACATACCAAGGAAATCCAGAGCCAAGAAGATGCAAATCCAACTTTCTCTGCTTCTTCAGCTATGAAGAACACCTCTGCTAGCTGAAGTCCATTTTCCGGCCAGTTTGCCTTTTAAAAATATAAAAGACCGTTAAAAATCAAGTTTGAAGCTGCTGTAAGGGAGCAAATGTCATTGTCATGTTTAATACGCAAATATTACCTTATCAATCAACTCTAAGTTCCTGGATGCTTGTTCCAACCATTTTGCAAGAATGTTCTGAAATAGATACATCACTTAAAAATGAAATTGTCAATAAATCTTCACACCCACAAAAATTTCTATAATCAGTTTTTTTTTTCTTTTTTTGGTTTTTCGAGACAGGGTTTCTCTGCAGCTTTTTTAGAGCCTGTCCTGGAACTAGCTCTTGTAGACCAGACTGGCCTCGAACTCACAGAGATCCGCCTGCCTCTGCCTCCCGAGTGCTGGGATTAAAGGCGTGCGCCACCACCGCCCGGCTTATAATCAGTTTTTAAGAATTTGTAAAAAATGTATGTGAGTGCATGTGTGTGGCTGAGGCAGAGGGCATCAGAGCTTTGGATGCTGGACCTGCAGGTGATTGTGAGGCATAAAATATTAGTACTGACAACTGAACCCAGGTCTTCTGAAAGAGCAGAATGTGCTCTTGAGTCTTAAGCACCGAGCCATCTCTCCAAACCTGTAGTCATCTAAGTTACTTATCAGTTACACAGCTGGACACTGAACCCAAGACCTCAAACATGCTAGCATGCTAATCAGTACTCTACCACCACCACCACCACCACCACCACCACCACCACCACCACCACCACCACCACCACCACCACCACCATTTTTGCTTCTTTTTGAGTCAGGGCCACACTTTGTAGCCCATGCTGGCCTGGAACCTGCTGTGTAGTTGCTATGTAGATTAGACTCAAATTCCTAGCAGTCCTTCTACTGCAGCTTCTCAAGGGCTGAGGTCAGAAGTGCACACCACTGCATCCAGCTCTATCAACTTTTCACAGGGGTTCCTCAGTAATCTAATATGAAGTATTAAGCTAAATCTTTAAGGGTGGAAATACAAGAAGAAACTCACTTGTCCTTCGGGTACAATCCTTCTCACAAATGGGATCACATCATCTTTAAACCACGAACAAAGTTCTTCCAAGGAGACTTGTGTAGAAATGGAGTTCAGCAAGTTCTCCAGCATTTTCACGTCAAACTTGCTTTCAAAGTCAGCCTAAAGTACAGAATCAGAAATTAAGACTTGCCTGACAAATTTAAACTAATACCCCCCAAAGGGCAAAGACCGGATTGATCCTTGGGGACAAATATAAACAACGACAGAGATGCACAAAAATGCCTTGACAAAACCCATCACTTTGCATGCTAACTGAAGCAAATTATTTTCTTAAAAAATTGTAAAGCCGCCGGGCGGTGGTGGCGCACGCCTTTAATCCCAGCACTCGGGAGGCAGAGGCAGGCGGATCTCTGAGTTCGAGGCCAGCCTGGTCTACAAGAGCTAGTTCCAGGACAGGTTCTAGAAACTACAGGGAAACCCTGTCTCGAAAAACCAAAAAAAAAAAAAAAAAAAAAAAATTGTAAAGCCATTTCAAAGAACATGCTACTGATTTTTTTGTTCATTGTTTGAGCTAGGGTTTCTCTGTGTAGGCCTGCCTGTCCTGTAACTCACTCTGTACAACAGGCTGGTCTCAAACTCAGAGATCCTTCTGCCTCTGCCTGCTGAGTGTTGGGGTTAAAGGTATGTGCCACTGCTGTCCGGTGATGTTACTGATTTAATAATGAATGATAAAGGTACTTTATACAAACAATTCAAATGGGGGGAGTCACAACTCATTAAATATTGTATTAGTAAGCAGTAGATAATAAAAACACAAGGAAACCAAAGAGATTGTATCCTAAGAAAAATACAACTGGAGATAATAATACAAATACTAATAAGAATTTCCATTAGTGGCATAACACACTACCTTTTCAGTCCAAATATTATATGTTAATATCAGTCAACAAAAGGGGGTTTGGATAAACAGCCTATCTATCTGTGGATGAGATGGGGTCTATACAGGTTCAGTCTGGCCTGAAACTTCTAGACTAAGCAATCCTCCTGCTTCAGCCTACAGATATGTGCTACTGCACATCATCCTCAAATAAACACCTTTAATGAGTATTCCTTGACCACAATCCAAACAGTAGGAACATCTTCACCATATCGGCAGAAGCATATTAATAAAGCACTTAATAAAAATACTGTTTCCTGAGGAACAACTCAGGGCTGATCAGACTCTGAAGCTAGATAAAATAAGGCCTGTCATCATGCCATAGCATGTCCTCTGATCTACCATACCATAGCATGTCTTTGATCTGGAGAGATCTCCCCTGGGACAGGCCACAGTCTATCAATCTACAGCACTCTACTACCCAGTCACACTTGACAGCCTGCCAGTCTCCAGTACGCAACCATCATTGCAGAAGCTACAAAGCAATCAAGAAATCAAAATGCACAATACATTACCCGATATCTAAGCCAAAGATACTGAGCACAAACAAGGTTTCCTTCCCTTAGCTGCATAAAAATATCTCTGAGAACATCTTCATTATTCAGAAATTCAATCCAAGAGCTGCTACTGAGAAATCAGAGGGAAGAGGCAAGTCAGGAGTGTAAAACGTACTTTCCATAATAGGTAGCATTAAACATCTTGAGCACTTGTTTTGAAGATGTATTTACTTAGTGGGGTAAGTGTGGTAGGCACACATGGAGAGGTCAGAGGACAACATGCAGGAACTGATTCTCTCCCTCATCATGTGGGCCTTAGGGATTAAATTCAAGCAGACACACTTGGCAAGTGCCTTGATCATCTTGCTGGCTCTAACTACTTCCCATTTTTAAATTATTTTATTTCATGTGTATGAATGTCTTGCCTGCATATATGTATCCACTCATGTGTGTGGTACACTCACATGTATGGTGCACTCAGAGGTCAAAGAAGAGAGTCTGATTCCCTGGAACTGGAGTTTTGAATTATTAAGAGCCACTATGTGGGTGCTGGGAACCAAACCCAGGTTCTCTACAGGAATAAGTGTAATTTATCAATGAGCAATCTCACCACCTTATTTTTTAATTTAAAAACCAATTAGTAAAAATCAAAACAGATCTAAAAATTCCACAGCACAAAGTAAGTTTCCTCTCCCAAATCTAGAGAACTCCTGTCACCTTCACTAACGGCAGTGACTCTCCATGTAGGCACCCAGATCAGAAAACCACAACAAAAACAACCTGGAGAGATAGCTCAGTGGTTACGAGCAATGGCTATTCTTCCAGAGGATCCAAGTTCAACTCCCAGCACCCACATAGTGGTTCCTAACTATCTGTAACTCCAGTTCCAGGGGATCTAACACCATCACACAGACATACATGCAGGAAAAAAAAAAAAAAAAAAAAAAAAAGCAAAAAAAAAACCCAAACAAACAAAAAACAGTTTTATATATAAAACTTAAAAAAAAAAAAAAAGGCAAAAGAATTGAGCCACCCTCAGCTACAGAGAAAGTTTTAGGCCAGCTTATAGGAGACCCTGTAAAATAAAGAATTTCTTATGCAAAACAAACAAAAAATCCCAATGAAACAAATCCTGAATAACAAGTCATTAAATTAAGAGTCAAGCTGGGCGGTGGTGGTGCAAGCCTTTAATCCCAGCACTCGGGAGGTAGAGGCAGGTAGATCTCTGTGAGTTTGAGGCCAGCCTGGTCTACAGAGTTTCAGGAAGGGCTCCATAGTTACAAAGAAACCTTGTCTTGAAAAATAAATAAATAAATAAAATAGCATGCACACACCTGAATTTTTCTGGTCCAAATGCTCCATAAAATGTTGTCAACTTTGCATGAGCCTTTAGCACCTAAAGAAAAGAATAATTTGATAATTTTAATAATATATGTGGGCTGGTAAGATGGCTTGTCAAAAGGTACTTGCTATGTAAGCCTGGTGACCTGAGTTCAATCCCTGGAACCCACTTAAATATAGGAGAAATGAATCTACAAAGCTGTGCATATACATGCTACTGCACTTGTATTCATGCAAGCAAACACACACACACACACACACACACACACACACACACACGCATGCGCATGTTCACACACACACAGTGATGACATTGAAATTAAAAGTTTTAAATGCTATAAATAAGGCTACTACAGAAGCCCTGTATACATTGTCATTTTAACTCACACTATGGCTCAATTCCCACCCACACAACTTTATTATTTAACATATCACCCACAAAATAATGAGAACATTTCTAGTCACAGTTCATTATAAAGGCAAACACATATTAAGTGTGGGGTTTCTCACTTAATCATTTACATTTAAGGCATAACTTAGGTGGATTATATTAAATACTTAGTTTGAGAATTTAATAGTTTTTAATGTTTATTATACTGTCTGTATATGGAGCGGGAAGTGGGTATATGTACCACATCAAGCAGGGAAGAGAGGACAATTTGTGGGAGTTGGCTCTGTCCTTCTAGTGTGTGGGTCTCAAGGACTGAGCAGAGGTCTTCAAGCTTGGCACAAGCACTTTAACCCACTGAGCGGTGTTGTCTGCCTTATTTTGGGAAATCAAATGCACGCATGCTTGAATGCATGCCCATATTGAGCATTTAGCAGCTCCCAGGGGCTAGACAGAAATGCTTTACAGGGATCATTTGCTTTGACTCCAAATCCACCACCTTACTTGGAGTCCCAATTTGGTCCTAAGGAAGCTGAGGTGCTGAACAGTCACTCAATCTGCCTTGAAAAGAAAAACATCTTCACCCACGAATTAACCACCAAAGCAATGCCATTACCTCCATGAGGCCGTCAGAATAGGCAGGCAGGGTTTTGTCTTCTTTCTTTAGGAGCTAAGCATGGATGGAGACAAAGAGGAAATGTTAAGACAGGAATGTGCTGGGGATGGACCTAATCAAACTACATGGTATGTAGGTGAAAAAAAAAAGGAAAAGAATACAGGGAGACGGGCAACTCTTCATAAAGAAGGTAACTTTCTGTGACTTGACAGACAACATTATCCCAAATATCCCAAAGATAATGTTGTCTGTCAAGTCACAGAAAGTTACCTTCTTTATGAAGAGTTGCCCGTCTCCCTGTATTCTTTTCCTTTTTTTTTTCACCTACATACCATGTAGTTTGATTAGGTCCATCCCCAGCACATTCCTTGGCCTTGAGAGGGAGGGAGGGGAGGTATGGGTGGAGGGGAGGGGAGGGAAGGGGGAGAAGGAGGGGAGAGAAAGGGGAGAAGGAGGGGAGGGAGGGGGGAGGAGGAGGGAAGGAGATGGAAATTTTTAAATATAAAAAAAAATAAACCATGAGAAAAAAAAAAAAAAAAAAAAGAAAGTAAGTAGTATTTAAGCCCAAAATGAAAGTAGTCTATTCTATACAATGGTATTAAACAAAAAATGATTTATGGGGCTCAGCAGTTAAAAGCATGTACTATTCTTTCTAAGTACTCCAACTTGGTTCAGCACCCAGAGGAACTGATGCCCTTTTCTTGCCTCAGATGGAATCTACATTGACATGCACAGATATACACATAATTAAAAATAATAAAAATAGCTGGGTGTGCTGACTCACACCTTGAATCCTAGTACTGGGATATAAAGTCAAACAAGTCTCTGAGCTCAAGGTCAGCCTGGTCTACACAGCCAGGGCTAGAAAAGTGAGATCCTGCCTCAAACATAAATAAAATGAAAATAGGGGCTGAAGAGATGGCTCAGTGGTTAAGAGCACTGCCTGCTCTTCCAAGGGTCCTGAGTTCAATTCCCAGCAACCACATGGTGGCTCACAACCATCTGTGATGAGATCTGGTGCCCTATTCTGACCTGCAAGCATATATACAGGCAAAATACTGTATATATAAATAAACAAGTAAATAAATAAAAATAAAATAAAATGAAAATAAACCTTAAAGAGATATTGCTAAAAATAATGCATAAGAAAATTGCCCAAGTTGGGCAGTGGTGGTGCAAACACCTTTAATCCCTGCACTTGGGAGGCAGATGTCTGAGTTTAAGGCCAGCCAGGTCTACAGAGTGAGTTCTAGGCCAGCCAGGTATACATACAAAAACTTGTCATGAAAAATCTAGGTAAATAGATAATAAATATTCAGAATTCACACTAAGTAGAAAAAGGAAGTAAATGAGTAGTTATGGGGGGGTCCAGAAAGAAACCACACAGGTCTCTATAATTCTAGAACTTCTGTGTTGATGGATGTATATACAGTTCAGGGAGTACACTAGGAACCTTGAAGCTGACATAGGTAAACTGTGTCTCATGTAAACTGTCTCATGGAAAAAGGTAACTTAAGGGGGAAAAAAAGAGACATTTAAAGAAAAAAATCAAAACCTGAAGGACAAGAAAATATATTTGAGTTGAGAGAATTATCACACACAATTAAAGCAAAATTTTCCAAAAAGAAAACCACCTACCCTGGCTTTGGCATAACTGAGCATTTCCTGGGTGGTCTCATAGGTGATCCACTGGGCCTTGAGGCAGAAATTCACCACGAAGTCATCATCCTGTTTCAAACATGCCAGACAAAGGCAACTTAATAATGCTACGCAGCACATCGACCTGAAAACTCCATCTGATGATGGGAAAACACACCTGGATTTTGCAGAGATTTTCTTTAGCTTCTTCTACAAGTTGCTGCCATTTGGTCTGCTCACTGGTGTCCGAAGAAATCAAAGCCAGTTTCTCCAATATATCATTTGATTTTACCTTATAAACAAGCTATAACACAAACATACCACATCTAGTCAGGATCTGAGCATGATGACGTTGTCTTGGGAAGCTAAGGAAAACAAACCAGTATGAAGGAGACTCCCTACTTGGCTCAGGAATGAGGTTTAAACAAGGCAGTCTTGATGGTCACAGTGGCACGTGCCTTAGTCCCAGGACCTGGGAGGCAGAGCATTACCACTTTGTCTATAGAGGGAGCTCCTTGCCAGTGAGGCTGCATAGTAAGACCTAGTCTCAAAAAAAAAAAAAAAAAAAAAAAAAAGACGACGACGAAGAAGAGAAGGAAAAAGTTAATAAAAGTTAACTCTTATCTATCTGGAAGGCAAACCAGATTACAAAAAACATTTTTTGATGTGTCTGTGGTCATGTCAGAGGAGCAGCAGATGGCACTTGAGCTTCAGGAGTTTGGCCCACCGACGCAAGAGTGATAGGAAAATCTCAAATAGGCCCCAAGGGCCTCAGCTCCAAAATGTCTCTTGCTATTGCCGTGCCTTTACATGTTTGCCACTGACATTTTTCTGTGGTATCTGACATGTTGTGAATACGTGTGGGGGAATCCCCACGGCCTTTAATGGAGTGTGATTATCTCAAGGAAACAACCTGTTCTACTGGGCATTTTTACCTGTGAGTTATTATGAAGATAATTTCCTCTTAAGCTATACTATTTAACTGAAGTGATGATTTTATACAATAGTGTTAGTTTAAATAGATTCTGATGACTAAGAATTTTTAACAAATGTAGTAAAGAATTATGATGGAGATTAGTTTAGTGGGAAAATTAATATAGGTAAAGGTAAGATATAGTGTTGCCCCTACCCATGATAAAGCAAAGGCTGCAGAGAAGAAAAAATAGGACCAAGGAACTATTACACAGCTAGGACTTAAGAGTTTCTGGAGGAGCAGTATAGACTATGAGTTAGGTTAATGATTAAGGAGAAAAAAGAATCAAGTTCCAGGAGATAGCACAAGTTCTTTTTGATATTGGGGAATGTGTTCATGGGTTTTGGTGTACAAGCATAGTAGCTAAAACAAAGCTTTAAACAATTGCCTTCATGTAACTAGAAAACAAAGAATTGAATGGTTAGTTAAGATAATTGGACTGAGCCGGTTGGTGGTGGCTCATACCTTTAATCCCAGCACTTGGTTACTTTTTTTTTGTTTTGTTTTGTTTTGTTTTGTTTTGTTTTTGTTTTTCGAGACAGGGTTTCTCTGTAGCTTTGGAGCCTGTCCTGGAACTAGCTCTTGTAGACCAGGCTGGTCTCGAACTCACAAAGATCTGCCTGCCTCTGCCTCCCGAGTGCTGGGATTAAAGGCGTGCGCCACCACTGCCGGGCTAATCCCAGCACTTGGGAGGAAAAGGCAGGCGGATCTCTTTGAGTTTGGGGCCAGCATGGTCTACAAGAGCTAGTTACAGTTATGGGTACTGGGAATTGAATCCTGGTCCTCTGCAAGAACCAGGGCTCTTAACCACTGAGCCAGCTTTGCAACCTTGTTTTAAATCAGATAAGACCCTTCAGCATCTCCTGAGCCTCTAGCACCAAGAAACGTCTGCCCAAGACCAACTGAACAAATGAATGCTTACCTCAACGTCCAGTCCAAACTGGATGGCAAAGCTCTCAGCTTCGGCAAATTGGTGCTTGTGAAGTAATCGGCTCAGTCTGAAGAGTTGGAAGAAATTTCACCAGATGCCTATCCATCAGGGAGTTTAATTTTCTCATTAAAGGGCAAACAAGGCTTAAAAAAATGACAAGTTACCTGTTTTCTGGTAATACCTCTGTAAGGTACCTAAGTACTAAATCAGAGATGGAGTCTTCAGATAGGCTGAAAAAAAACACATTACATTGTGAATGCCGCTGCCACCCAACATCCATAAGTAAATTCTAATTCTGCTGCTATGTAATGATTATCTGATAAACAGAGAATGACCTACTTAAAATCGTTTTTGTGAATTCCTTCCAGAAGATATATAGTATCCTACAATAAAAAAAAAGCAAAATACCAAAATGATTAAAATTACAATGTAAAGACAACCAGGAACTTTATTAGAATAAACAAATGGTTCAGGCAAGAATTATACATCCGTGGATTCTTAATATCACTGGGGAAAAACAGAAAAAAAGATTTCCTCCTGGTCTGGAAGCCATGCCACATATAAGGACTAATGGTAACAGGAAGGGCTGTTAACAAGAGGAGACCTGGAGGGGCTGTCTTCAGCAAGGGACAAGGCCTAACAGGTAGGATAGGGACCTAAAAACTTGCTGCATTGAGACATGTGATCTGCGTAGCATTTTGCCAAAAGATCTTATAAAAATCAAATCAAAATGAAGCAAACAGACAAATCTAGAGGCAAATGTTACAACAGACTGGAACTTCAAAACTGTCTGTATCACACAAGACAGAAAGGGCTAGGGAATCACTTCCTGCAGGTGGTAACCAAATTCAAGACCTGAGCTTGGATTAGATCCTAGATAAGGAGAAAAGGAGTTCCAGAAAGCCTCCAGGGGCTGGCAAGGTGGCTCAGTGGACCTGTGTTAGATTCCCAGAATCCACGCTAAGCGGAGAATGGACTTCCACAAGTTGTCCTCTAACCTCCAAAGGGGCACTGCTCCCACACAAAATGAATAAATAGTGAAAACCTAGAGTAATTGATAAAATACTACTTTCAAAAGTTTGTCTCCTAATAATTTTGTATTAATGTTATATTTCCTAGCACAACAACCTCAGTGTATTAGAATGTTTGAGTCAGGGTCATATCTAGCCCACAATGGCTAGAGGCTCAGAGGTTAAGAGCACTGGCTGCTCTTCCAGAGGTCCTGAGTTAATTCCCAGCAACCACATGGTGGCTCACAACCATCTGTGATGAGATCTGGTGCCCTCTTCTGGTGAGCAGGCATACATGCAGACAGAACATTGTATACATAATAAATAAATAAATTAAAAAGTGTTCTTGAATCCCCCCCAATTAAAAAAAAAAATTACTAAGCTAAAAGAGGCCCACACATCCTCAGATTTTTTTAAAAAAATAAAAAAATAACAATTTAAAAATATAAATACTACACATTGCATGATTGTTACATATTCATAATTTTTAAGGTAAAAGGAAATGATAAATTCACTATCCTGATTTGATTTTCTTTTTTTCTTTTTTTTTTTTTTTTTTTTGGCTTTTCAAGACAGGGTTTCTCTGCAGCTTTAGAGCCTGTCCTGGAGCTAGCTCTTGTAGACCAGGCTGGTCTCGAACTCACAGAGATCCACCTGCCTCTGCCTCCCGAGTGCTGGGATTAGAGGCGTGCACCACCACCACCATCCAGCCCTGATTTGATCTTTCTAGACTTTGTAAGTATACTGACTTGGCACACTCCACTCCACAAACTTTCAGAATTAAAATAACCAAACCAAGTAAATTCACTACTGCTGTGAAAACTCATCAATGGTTTTGGCAAGATAAGAAGAACCATGAAGGGCTGGAGAGATGGCTCAGCGGTTAAGAGCATTGCCTGCTCTTCCAAAGGTCCTGAGTTCGATTCCCAGCAACCACATGGTTGCTCACAACCATCTGAAATGAGATCTGATGACCTCTTCTGGCCTGCAGGCAGACACACAGACAGAATATTGTATACATAATAAATAAATAAATATTTTAAAAAATTAAAAAAAAAAGAACCATGAAAAGTTCAAGAAGGACTAGAGACAGCTCAGAGATGGAGAGTGTGCCACTCTTGCAGAGGACCCACACCCAGGACTCACAACTGCCTGTAACTCCTGTGTCTGGGGATCTGACACTGCTCATGCACAAACTCACCCACAGACATACAATTAAAAGTAGTACTTTTTTTTTTTGGTTTTTCAAGACAGGGTTTCTCTGTAGTTTTGGAGCCTGCCCTGGAATTAGCTCACATAGACCAGGCTGGCTTCGAACTCACAGAGATCCACCTTTCCCTATCTCCCGAGTGCTGGGAAAGCAGAATAGCAGGGGAATGGGAGTTTGATCTTAATTTTTGTGAAGACTGAGTTGGGACTCTGATTAGCTGTCATTATGAACATAAGTAAACACTAGAGATCAAACCAGGTATTGAACTCAGTTCCACTCATGCTTTTCTTACTCATAAAAATTAATAACGAAAATCATAGTAAAACAATTTAAAATGTGCGTAGACATACCGTGCTAATTCCTGTTTGAACTAAAGAAGAAACACTAGATACTTCCAAAGAGTACAGTATTTCCATCGTAGGTAAAGAATAAATGATGAGGTTTCTCATCTACGAGAAATGCAGACAGTTCAGGGAGTTAATGCAAACCCATCAGAACAAGTCAGCCCACCCCGTCAGGAGAGCTACTAAAGCATCCTGTACAGAGCTAAACACAAACCACAACCCTCTTTTACTACTTAAGTAGATCTGCCATTGTTATAATTTAAATGCTACACACAAAACTGTGTTCTTTAAAAAACGGAAAGAAAACAATGCCCTAGCCCACCTCCCCATCTGCTGAATGGAGTCAGCACAGAAAGTCCTTGAGTTAATTCTGCAGTGCTGCACTTTCTCAGCAGCCACCGCACCAGATGCGTTCTCCCCCTCTGCCATCCCATTTGTTCTCTTTCAGGTTTAGAGACTAAACTCAGTGCCTTACCTACACTAGGCTGCTACTCTTTCACTTACAACCCTTGACTTTTGACATAGGGACTTGCTTGGGTTATCCCAGGCTAGCTTTGAACACATGATCTTGCTGTCTCAGCCTCCAGAATCCTACAACTACAGGTGGGAGATAACATACCGAGCTCAAGTAAGTTTAATACTTTTGATTCCTAAAATATTGTTTGAAATTAAGAGCCAAGATTTTCATACATTCTTTGAAAATAGAACTCTGTTCTGCAGGCTTATTTCTAATCTGACAAAGTCTATGTGCGTGCCAATTTAGCACACTGTGGGCATTACTTGACATTTTCTCTCTGTAATGAAGGTAGACCTTCAGTTGTGACCATGCCACCTCAGTCTGCAGAGCAGTTGGGAATACAAGTCTGAGCCACCCAAACTGGCTAGTCATTGTGATTTCCAACTCATAAAATAGACAGGTATGAAGTAGAGTCTCCCAGTACCTTCTCCTTAGTTGTAGTCGTCAGAGTGACTAATTTGAGGTTTGCAATCCCTTGCCTAAAAGAGAAGAGAAATTGAAGTTATGCAAGCTTTGCAGGTTGCTAAGCATAAGCTAAGGTAAATGATAATCTCACAGAAAGGTTAAAAGCATTCAGAGACTGTGGATTCTGTTTTTACAGATCCTGTTTCTACCATAATTATGTAGAAGGTATTACATTATCTATCTGTGCCAAATAGGAACCGGCAGATAATGAATTGGTCCTTCCTCTCCCAGACTATTCCAGATGTGGTTCCAAAAACAAATCCTAATAAATGATCTGAATAAAGCTGCACAGGAAACCTGGTGCTATGAAAACCACTACTAGCCAGTCCCAACATACCAGGTGACTGACGAGGGAGAATCCGCTTCTGTGGTGAGAAGAAACTGCTCTATGGGAAGAGAGGGCCAATTCCACACAGGAGTGAGAGTGTAAGCATCCCACAAACTTAGCACGTTCTAGAGA
The DNA here is from genome assembly GCF_903992535.2 of Arvicola amphibius. NCBI lineage: Eukaryota > Metazoa > Chordata > Mammalia > Rodentia > Cricetidae > Arvicola > Arvicola amphibius. The sequence goes on along the minus strand of NC_052056.1, from coordinate 81,872,888 downwards.
AGTAGAACTCGGTTAGACATCTTTAGATCTCAAAGTCAAACTGTAGGCTATAGTTCTTGAAGCACTGCACACACACACAGGAATCCACCCCAACTAACATCCTTGTCAAACATTTTTATTACAAGACATATTATCAGGGTGCAAGATGGAGCTCAGGGGTGAACACTTGCGTGGCATTAATGAGGCTGTGAGCTGACTCCCTAGTGTAAAGACGCTGATAAGAAAAAGTGGTCATAGTAAATGAAAACATTGAATAGGTATAAGAAACATACAGCAGTATCGAGCACAAAAAGCAGGTTGTCGATCAGCTGAAAGGACTTTACACCTGAAAGAGAAAGCGACATGTCTAAGGATTTTATTTCACTAGGACCCCGTTTGAGCTGTAAGCTAACTACTGTCTTCACAAACAGACAGAGCTACATTTAAGTGAAGTTCCCATTTTCATCTATTGCTGCCTCAGTTTTGGCTTTTGTTATTGTTACTTTTGTTTCAAGGCGACCAATAAAACACAAAGTCTCTTCAAAGGTAACAATTAGAATTCTTCAGGAATGTGAGGAGAATCACCAAGCTAATCAGGCTTGGTTCACTGTGACAATAACAAAATGGTGGGAAAGATGGCTCAGTGCATAAAAGCACTTGCCAAGCCTGCAGACCTGAGCTCAATCCCAAGGACCCACAAGGTGAAAGGAGAGAACTGACACCCAGTTTTCCACACATACAGTAAAGTAACCAAATTTGTACACATAATGTACAAACAAAACACATGTAATGAAGAAAAACAAAGTAAAAATGGGCCAGAGGAGCTGCAAAATGGTCAGCAGGAAAAGGCTACTGGCACCAAGTCTGAAAGCTGGGATCAAGCCCTAGAACCCACAGTGGAAAGAGAACAACTCCTGAGATTCATCCTCTGACCTACACACACACCATTCAATCTCCAGCAGCACATACATTATGTATGGCAGTGCAGGCATATACTCTACTAGGAGTGAAGGATTGAGGATCAGAAGTTTAAGGTCAGCCTCAGCTACAAAGCAAATATGAGTCCAGCCTAAACACATCTAAGTGTGCCAACAGAAAGTAGTGTCAGTGGCTAATCTTTACCTTTAATAATCTCTGTGTCCACAAAGTTCTTAAGGAACATTTCTTTCTTGGTAGAATCTGGCTCCCATTTTGAGAATGCACAGCTACCAGTTCCCTGGGAAAGAAAACAGTACATCAGCTAGAAATCCTAAACCCAAAGCTCCAGGAATTGCACAAAGCAGATGCACATAAGCTGCATACATTCTGAGTTCAAGTACGTGTGTGTATGTGGCTGCGGGGGTGGGAGGTGGGGAATACTAGAGCGTGAGCCTCCAGGGGTTTAATCAAAGCTAAGCAAGCCTCTCCTACTATACTATATCCCCAGCCATTTTTATTTCAGGCAGTGTCTTGCTAAGTTGCCCAGGCTGGCCTCAAACTCAAGATTCTCCTGTCTAAACCTCCTAACCAGACAGGTGTGTAGGCTAGGTTTGCAGGCACAGGCTAACACCCAGCTCCAAGGAGCTTTTATCTGGAGTTCTCTCTTAGCTCTAGAACAGACTGAAGAGATGTTCAGTGGTTAAGAGAGCTTGCTGTTCTTCCAGAGGACCCGAGTTCATTTGTCAGCACCCACTAAAAATGGTCCACAATTGCCTGTACCTCAACTCCAAGGGATCTGGCACCCAAACTCACATGACATATACATATAAAAAATAAAATTAGAACAGACTGAGAAGAACAGTGAGATGTTCATATTTATTGTTATCACTTGAATATTTGATTCAAACATTTCACCCCAAAGAAAAAAAACCTATTCCAACATTATAAGTATAGACTTTGTCTAGAAAAAAAAGAAGAAAGGAAGGAGGAAGGAAGGGAAGGAGGTAGGGAGGGAGGAAGGAAGGAAGGAAGAAAGGAAGGAAAGAAGGAAGACAGAAAGCAAAGCAGCAGTGGCACACACTTTTTAATCCCAGCACTCAGGAGGCAGAGGCAGGCAAATCTCTGAGTTCAAAACCAGCCTGGTCTACGGAGCATGCTCCAGGACAGTCAGGGCTACACAGAGAAACCATAACTTGGAAAAAAAAATGTTGGTCCTGGTCGTGCATGCCTTCAACCCCAGTGCTGGAAGGTAGTCAGGAGAATCTCCTGATAGATCTTTCGTGGTCATCCAATTTTAAAACAATACGCCAGGCATGGTGGCACAAGCCTTTAATCCCAGCACAGGCACCAAAGCTACACAGAGAAACCTTGTCTCAAAAAAAAAAAAAAAAAAAAAAGCAAAACAACAAAAATAAAACAGCAATGCTTGAATAGTATTTTAAGACTATTATAAGAGCACATCCAGTATATGTGCTTGCTTTGGCAGCACATTTACAGAGGTTAGCACGGCTCCTGTCCAAGTATGGCAAGCAAATTTATGAAGCGGCCCAATACAAAGAGAGAAAGGGGCTAAAATGTCAGATTTGAATCTGAGATTAACAATTGGTGACACAGTCATGGGTGCTGCTCTCACTGTGGAGCCTTCCATTTCTGTTTATGTGCTGAAAGAAATGTTGAAACATGGCTGGGGAATCAAGACCTTGCCTGATCAAAACAAAACCGCTGGCAAACTGGTGCTCACCCTTAAACCCAGCACCAGAGAGGCAAAGGGTAGGTGGATCTCTCAGTTCAAGGTCAGCCTCGTCTTTTTAGTGAGTTCTAAGCCAGCCAGGGCTGCAGAGTGAGACCTTGACCCAACAAAAAGGAAAGAAAATCTCAGGGAGAGACTAGGGAAAGATCAATACCCGATGATCTAATACAGGAATTTTATTTAGTTAATTTTATGACCACAATCACCCTCCTCCCATTTCGTGAAGAAAGGGTGATGGGATTAAAGTTGTGTTCCACCACGCCTGGCTTATTTCTTTTGATAAAGATTTATTTACTTATTTTTACTTAGGATTTCTGTGTGTATGCACAGGTACCCAAGGCCATAAGAGGGTGAGAACTTTTGGAGCCGAGTTACAGGCGTTTGTGAGCCTTAAAATGTAGGAACGAGGAATCAATCTCCGGTCTTCCTCAAGAGCCTCCTGCCCTGATTTCCCTGTTCTTATCACATTACAAATTAATTTTTACTTTAACTAAAAAGAGCATTTTATGCAAAAGCAAAGTTCATAAAGAGAATTACCCCAATTATCACAGCAGTCTCACTTGCAAACTCTCCAGCCACAAGAGTAAGACAACCCAGATTGTGGTGATTTTCAGTAGAAATAAAACTACACCTGAATTGTCCTTGCAACTGCAAAATGAAAAAAATTAGAATACATGGACACATGTATGTCAAATAAAAATCACAGACATTTGTTCAAATCAATCATCTGTTCAACAGAAACATTACTGAAATATAAGATTATAGCAACTCCTAAAGTAGCATCCAGTACAACACTAATCACAGAAACAGCCTCTACTTTCATAGTGAGTAAAAGCTTTAAAAAACAATTATAATTTTCTTTTCTTACCTTCTTGGCCAAGTCTAAGTCTGTGTTCTCAATTGCTTCATTTGTTTAAAAAAAAAAAAAACATGTAAGTATAGTATTAATACATAGGTTCATATATACTAAAAACACGACGACTCCTTTTGTCTTTAGGTGAAATTAATGCATCCTAAGCCAAAGACATAGGTCACGGTCAGTAAACTAAATTCTTTGACCAAGGATATCCTCTGAAAGCTCATATTATACTCAAGGGATCAGCCACGCTAACTGCACAGAGCTTCTCAAGATTCTATGCCAACCCCACTTCTACTCAAGCCTGAGTCTCACTGGGACAGTATTCACCATTTCCCATTCTGACCCAGAACATCTCTTTTACCTGTCTTGATCTTGAATTAACTATGAAAAATGATGTATCTTAAATGTTTTTCTGATTGAGACAGATCTCTGTGTGGTTCAGGTTGTCCTGGAACGATGTAGACTAGCCTGGCTTAGAACTCAGAGATCCTCCTGCCTCTCAGGACTGGGATTAAAGATGGGAGCCACCACCCCCATCGGAAATGATGCATCTTGTAACCTAATCATATACACGGAACCTACCATGCCATTTAGTCTGCAGTAGATGTTAATAAAGTTTATCAAAACAAATTCCTCAGTTTACCTGGCTCAGTGTGACTTACAGTCCATACCATTGGATTACTACTGATTATTACTGTCAATTATTTTGTGTGCTTGTTGTGTGTGGTATATGCATAATAGTGTAGGGGCACATGCACCCTTGCGTGCACATGGAGAGGGCAGAATACTACTTTGGGTATCTACCTCTACGGTTTAGCTCTCTGTCAGGGATACAAGGAACATATCTAAACATAATGTTGCATACAAATAACACATGGGGAAATAAACAAGACACAGATCATAATTCTTGGTTGTAAGTTATGTCGAATAGATAATCCATTTGGAAATCCATGCAGTAAGATTCTAGTTCTCTCACATTTTCCGATCAGTTTTTGTTGCATTTCCTTTGGTGTGTGGATCTTTACTTCATTCCTGATGATACTCATTTAAACGCCCAGCTGTCCTTCTGCCTCAGCCAAGTATTAGATTACAGCATGAGACATTGTCTGTCTGTCTGTCTGTCTGTCTGTCTGTCTAGCTACCATCTCTATTCTTCTCTTGTATCCTGACCACAGTTTCCCCTCCCTCTTTTTTCCCAGTTCCTCCCCCCACTTCCCTTTCTCCCAGATCCACTCCTCCCCCCTTTCCCTTCAGAAAAGATCAGGACTGACTGACTCCCAGGGGGTATCAACCAAACACAACACAACATAACAAGTTACAATAAAGCTAGGCACATACTTGCTCTGTAGATCAGGCTGGCCCAGAACTCACAGAGATCTGCCTGCCTCTGCCTCCTGAGTGCTAGGATTAAAGATGTATGTCACCACTGCCTGGCCTTGCTCTCTGTCTTATTACCATGATACAGGGTCTCTCTCTCTCTGTTGCAGCTGTGCTGGCTGGCTTGCACAGACTGAGGATCCACCTACATCCACGTCCCACTCCAGTGCAGTTAGAGGCAGAGGCGTAGCTGTGCCAGCTTTTCACAGTGGATGGACTTTGCATCCAGCTCTTCATGCTTGCATAGAAAGTGCTCTTACCTACTAAGCATTCTCACCAGCTCATTTTGCAATTTTAAGTCAGTCATTTCCATAACTTTGTTCATTCACTCCTTCAAAAAGGCACTTAGCATCTGAGATATAACAGTTCAGAGGTAGAGCACTTGCCTAGTATACACAAAATCCTGGGTCCGATCTTCAGTATTACAAAAAGCCACTTATTTCTGTGTATGTCTTTTCTTCCCAATTAAGTTAACTGCTAGAAGGCTATAATCAAGTACCAGTTCTTCACATTCCACCACAGCTTTAGCAGACGGGTTATGTGTACTGTATCCTCAAAGTACACCCAGCATCACAGGATGCAACTCAATTTAAACATTCTTAAAGAAAATATTTGAAGAATTACTTAAAAACTAATCAAAAATCAATAAGAAAATACATTACCCTGTTCAATTTGTGAAAGCTGGAGGTTTGTAATATAAAAAAGTCCATTGTTCGTTAGAAGCAACATGTAATAGGTACCTGGCAAAATAAAATCAAAATCAGTTTCTCTAAAAGGCAAGATTCAAAGCAATACTGTGAACTAGCTCTAAAAATCTGTCACCTAGGGCTGGTGAGATATCTCAACAGGTAAAGATACTTAGTGACAAGCTTAATAACCTGAGTTCATTCCTCAGACCCACTTGGTAAAAAGAGAACCAATTTCCACAAGTTATCCTCTGACCTCCAAGAGTAAGCAGGAAATTGGCACGCGCGCGCACACACACACACACACACACACACACACACACACACACACAAATTTGCAGTTAAAAAAAAAATGATTAGGGTCGTGGCACACACCTTTAATCCCAGCCTTTGAGAGATAGAGGCAGGGGAATCTCTGTGATTGATTGTTCAAGGCCAGCCTGATTACCAGGACTACAGAGAAACTGTCTCAAAAAACAAATAAACAATCAAACAAACAAGTTTTTATGCACACCCACACAGATATTTTAAAGGAATATAAAACTTTGTACTTGCGCGAAAAATGTTAAGAGCATTTTTCTGAGAGTGTTCCCACCTAGAAAAAACATCCTATTCTCAGAAGTTCTCTCTTACTTTTCCTTAATAAATCTAAATTCACTCTGCTCAAAAAAGAAAAAACTCTGCTGGGTATGATATCACAAATCTTTAATCCCCACAGAAGCAGAAGCAAGTGGATCGCTTTGAGTCTGCAGGCAGCCTGGTCTACAAAGCAAGTTCCAGGCCAGCCAGGACTACATGGGAAGACCCTGTTTCAAAACAAAACAAAAATTCTTTCTTATATTAATTGTATTGACAGGAATTGTACCGAGATTTAGGTAGTGCAGCAATGAACTTACAATGTTTATTTAACATAAAGGTAAATACTTGATGGGGTATCCACCAAAAACTTGCAAAAAAATTCAAAGAAACTTACCTTCACTTGAACCATCTTTCTCAATAATGAGTTTCTGGTAAGTATGCTGATATTCATCATCGGCTTTCTCAACAAAAGCCTAATTGCAAACGGATTTCAAATAGCAAGAGTTAAGTGAGATAAATAAGCAATGAAGGGTACACTGTTTAAACCCCACTCATCAACTAACATCAGCAGTAACAACCTAATGCTTTCAATCACACTCCAACGCTTCAGCTTGAAAAGGGAGACTGGATGAGCATGCTCCAGGTCTGCAGAGCTTCGTTCTTTACTTTTGTGTTTCCTTTGTATGCTTCTGCAGTCTGATTCTTTTTTTTTTAAGACTTATTTATTAATTATGTATACAGGGTTCTCCCTGCATGTATGCCTTTAGGCCAGAAGAGGGCACCAGATCTCATTACTGATGATTGTGAGTCACCATGTGATTGCTGGGAACTGAACTCTGGACCTCTGGTCAGTGCTCTTAACCTCTGAGCCATCTCTCCAGCCCTGTAGTCTGATTCTTAAGAATCAGAATTTAAATTTAAATTTAAGAATCAGAATTTTTTTTCACTTTAAAATGTAGTTAAGTAACAGCTCGCTAGAGTTTGTTATGTAAGACAGTGTTGGGGTGAAAATAGAAAACACAGCTCTTACTTTGGTGAATAATGTTTGTTTTGATGTTACATAAATAAGATGTAAAAGACCACTTCTCTCCCCGACCAAAAGAAACTTTCCTTCTTGACACAGGCCAACCACATCCACGTTAGTATCTGAAAATTTCAAATCAATGTTACAAGCAACTTTCAATACTCCTTAATTTCAGTTTAAAAAAACACCAATTTTATATCAAAAGATCAACGATTCATACCAATCTATGCCAAACATGGTAATGCATGCCTATAATCCCATCATATGAGAGGCCGAAAAATGAAGATTGGCAGGGTTTGTCTGTATAACTCTGGCAGTCCTGGAACTTAGTTGCTCTGTAAACCAGGCTGCCCTTAACTCAGATTCACCTGCCTCTGCCTCCTCAGTGTGGGATTAAAGGTGTGAGGAGGATCACAAGACAAAAGGTAAAAAAAAAAACCTGAGCGAGTAAAATACAAAAATAAAAACAAAAGCACAACAACAACAAAAAAAGATAGAAAAAAATCTTTCAAAATAATTGTACCATAATCACTGACCAAATCACTTAAGTCATTTTTAAGTCTTTAAAATTCTTCAAAACTTTATATTTAAACTGTTACCCTTGAGTCCCAGCATGTTGGTGCATGCCTTTAATCCCAGGAGGCAGAGACAGGTGAGTTTAAGGTAAACCTGGTCTATAGAGCAATTTCCAGAACAGCCAGAGCTACACAGTGAAACCCTGACTCAACAACAACAAAAGCCCCTCTATCTTAAAAGCTGTATTTATTTTTATTTTATGTGTGTTTCGCCTGAATGTTATGTCTGTGACTGGGGGGGCCAGAAGAGGAGGGCATCAGATCACTGTAACTGAGATTATGAGCCCCCATATAGATAATAAGAACCAAACCCAGGTCCTCTCCAAGAGCAGCCAGTGTGCTTAATGCTGAAAAGAGTTGGGGAGCTCTTTTAAGCTTTTTTGAAAGATAGGGCATTAGGGCACAGCCTAGGCTGACTTTGGAACTTGGAATGTACTGTGGGTTGGCTTCTAACTCCCATTTCTCCAGACTCAGCCTCCAAAGTGCTGGGATTACAAATTCACACCTCAACTTAATTCATTATTAAATCCATGTTCACCGGTACTTTAACTCAAGAAATTATTTCATACACGTATTCTAAAAGATTATTATTTTATTATTATTTTGACTTAGAGACAGGGTTTCTCTGTGTATCTCTGGTTGTTCTGGAACTCACTCTGTAGACCAGGCTGACCTAGAACTCAGAGATCCGCCTATCTCTGTCTCTCTGAGTGCTGGGATATGCACCACCACCTCCTGGCTTCTAAAACATTATTATAGTGTGATATATCCTAGAAGTAACAAACTTGGCAATCCACCTCCTTCACCTGCACAAAACTAAAACATGTATAGGATTAAGAATTTGAACACAAATTGCTCAAACATTAGGATTCAAATATAAAACCAAGAGGAACAACCGGGCAGTGGTGGCGCACTCCTTTAATCCCAGAGAAAGGCAGATCTCTGTGATTTGGAGGGCAGCCTGGTCTACAGAGCTAGTTCCAGAACAGGCTCCAAAGCCACAGAGAAACCCTGTCTCGGAAAACGGAAACAAACAAACAAAACAAAAAAAACAAAACAAGAGGAATAAATACCATCAAAATCAACAAGAAAATGAAATACTTGCTCACATGTCTGATCCCCTTAGACTCTGAAGCAAAGCATTATGTCAGCTCCCTTTGAAACTGAGGTACTGATTTTCTTGAAAGTCCTCTAATTTTATTTGTTTATTTATTTTGGTTTTTTGAGACAGGGTTTCTCTGTAGCTTTGGAGCCTGTCCTAGAATTAGCTCTTGTAGACAAGGCTGGCCTCAAATTCACAAAGATGCACCCCCCTCTGCCTCCTGGGTGCTGGGATTAAAGGCGTGCGCCGCCATGCCTCAGCTAAGCATTTTCAAAATTATAAGCATTTTGTTTTATTTTGTTTTCTAATTTTAATTCTTGTAACAGAGGATTGAAGGATCATTAGGAATGAGCGCAGTACACGCCGACTCTCAGCCATTTCACTTTGCCACTCACCAAAAATAAGATGCAGCTGGACTGATCGGCATATCCTGTCAAGCACTATCACTGTCTGGTCTGCAACAATTATAAATCCATCACTTAAACTGCATGCTTGTATTTTTGGACTAGGTGACGCCTGTAGGAGGAGAAAAATAATATATAATCAAAATTAAAATAATTTCATATAAGACTTTTTTTTGGTGTTTTTGAGACACGGTTTCTCTGTAACTTTCAAGCCTGTCCCAGAACTTGTTCTGTAGAACAGGCTGGCCTTGAACTCACAGAGACCTAAATGTCTCTCCCTGTGCTGGGATTAAAGGCATACACCACTACTGCCTGGCTCGTCTGCCACCACCACCCAGCAACTTCATACTACTTAATAATATTGTCATAGGGCCAGGTGTGGTGGCACACACCTTTTTTTATTTTTTAGATTTCACCTAGCCCATTATGCGCCATGAGGAAGGAAAGAGACAACACTTACAGGTTCCAAAGTCTTAATAAATAAAACATTATTTTGAGTGGGGTAACCCAGACATAGAAAGACAATTATCACATGTATGGTTTTTAAACATAAAGCAAAGAAAACCAGCCTACAAACCACAATCCCAGAGAACTTAGACAACAATGAGGACACTAAGAGAAACTTACGTAGGTCTAATCAACATGGGAAGTAGAAATAGAAAAAGATCTCCTGAGTAAATTGGGAGCATGGGGACCTTGGGGGAGGGTTGAAGGGGAAAGGGGAGAGGCAGGGAGGGGAGCAGAGAAAAATGTGGAGCTCAATAAAAATCAATTTTAAAAAAGTCTTAATAAATAACCACATAAGCAGGTTGCTGATTGATCAGGGCTGCAGGACAAGGACTCGGGAGCCTTACGTCTCCGGACAGCCATGAGTGCTACGTCCAAATCCAGAACCCCGCCCCCCACAGGCCGACAAGGAAACCAAGAGTCCTGTGTGTAAAAGCAAAGGGCCTTTATTTTAATCAAGTTTGCAAACTTTCAGTCTCTCCCCCAAGAGCCCCAAGCTCAATTAGGATAGGGTTTTATAGTAGTCAAGGTGGGGATGAGGGGTTTCTGAGGTTTTAAGATCCCTGAATGAGCCAGGAGGCGGTGGCGCATGCCTTTAATCCCAGCGCTCAGGGTAAACAACTGAGACTCCAGCCTCCACTGAAATTCACTGATGGCCAGAGTCCCAAGTGATAATGGTTGGAGGAAGTAAAGAACTTCCTTTGGGTAACCTGTCCCAGACTTAGATTATCATGGCTGGCCCTCACACAGAAAAGGGGCAGAAGTGGGGTTTATAAACACAAAAACCCGGGAGGCAGAGGCAGGCGGATCTCTGTGAGTTCGAGACCAGCCTGGTCTACAAGAGATAGTTCCAGGACAGGCTCCAAAGCTACAGAGAAACCCTGTCTCGAAAAAACAAAAAAAAAAAACCAAAAACATAAACACAAAAACCACGAACATTTGTTGCCAAGTTACAGCCACAATTTTCACCAATCAGAAATCAAAGATTAGGGAATTTCTTACTGTGTTCCATCATTGTCAATCGATAAGCAATGCAAGCCTTCCAGTCCAACCAATCAGAGTCATTTGTTCTTTCTGTTGTTAAGAATAGCCATAATGCTCTAGAGAACTATGGGGCATAACAGATGGTTCTAGTGTAGAAGGAGGAGGTGGGTCAGCTGGTGGAAGGTTCCCAGCTCCCCTAAGGTCTAAGAACTTGAAATGTGTTTCACCCTACAGGTAAGAAGTCTGAAGTCAAAATGGCAATACTTAGACCAAGGTGCTTTTGCCTGCTCCCTTCAGGCAGGCAGAGACAATAAGATCTCTGTGAGTTGGAGGCCAGCCTGGTCTACATATCAAATTCCAGCACTTCCAGGGCTACATACTGAGACCCTGTCTCAGAAAACAATAACAACAACAAAAAACAAACAAAAATATTACCATATACTTTACTTTAAAACATAACCAGACACTTTTCTCTTTAATTTGTCTTGTTTGTCATCAGTATTTGTACGTTGTATGGCCTGTCTCAAATTGATACAGGATCCTAAGTAGGGATATAATCCAGGATGGACACAGAAGAGCAAAGGTATCTTGTTTAACTCCTTGCCTCCTAAGTGCTAATATCCTATTATAGGAACCAGACATCAAAAGGAAGACATGACTCAAGCCTGACTTAAATTCTCAGTATTACGCCTAAATTAGGGATGGGAACCATGGTGAATTGTGAACTAGAGAATATATCCCTCCATGAAAAAGAATCCATACAAAGTAGAATATACTTAACACAAGATATTGAAAGCCCAGTGAAAATAATTCTGCCTCAGCATCTAACTTATAAAGAAGGTTGGGGGAGGGGGGCTGGAGAGATGACTCAGTGGTTAAGAGCACCGATTGTTCTTCCAGAGGTCCTGAGTTCAATTCCCAGCAACCACATGGTGGCTCACAACCACCTGTAATAAAATCTGGTGCCAACTTCTGGCCTGCAGGGACACATGCAGGCAGAACATTTTATACATAATAAATAAATCTTTAAAAAAAGAAAGTTGGGTTAGAACAAGTACTGGTTTATTAAATATTGACTAAATGGAATCTTTAGTGTAGCCTAGGCTATAGTAAGACTCTGCCTTAGGAAGGAAGGAAGGAAGGAAGGAAGGAAGGAAGGAAGGAAGGAAGGAAGGAAGGAAGGAAAAAACGAAGAAAGAAAGGCATAGAATAAACCTCCCTTCAGCCAACCTTCAGAGTGAGTCAGGCAAGCAGAGTTCATTTAGCCTGTGACTGTATTTGGTGTGGGTTATGTATATACCTCTTTGTGTAGTAAAGCACTCAGCAACCTCACTTTTACCTGTTTTTGATTTTTTGTTTTTGTTTTTTTTTTTTTTTGGTTTTTCGAGACAGGGTTTCTCTGCAGCATTAGAGCCTGTCCTGGAGCTAGCTCTTGTAGACCAGGCTGGTCTAGAACTCATAGAGATCCGCCTGCCTCTGCCTCCCGAGTGCTGGGATTAAAGGTGTGTGCCACCACCGCCCGGCCCTCACTTTTACCTGTTTATGCACACACACACACACACACACACACACACACACACACTTCTGAACAACATACCTAACAACCTCCAAACACCCTCAGACTGGCATCTGCATCAGACTACTCATATCAATCTCTGAACAGTAAGATAAATGCCCGTGCCCTTAACAATCAAATTTGAATAGTTTCTAGTCAAATTATTTCCAATGCAGTTAAGAGCAAAGCACAGAAATGTGGTCTGGTTTCAACTGGTTTTGAGTACATGTGCAATAAGGCAAATTTGTATCAAGAAATTTATAGGGAAAAATTCCCTATTTACTTTATTATGTCTATTCATAATTTGGGCATACATATGATTAAAGTCAGATGAATTATTGGAAAGGATATGTGCAGCATAAAAATTATGACTTAATCTGTCAATTAAAATAGAGAACTGCCTATATACTATGAGTCAAATCACTTGGCTATTTCTGAACCTGGGTGAGTTATTTTCAATTTTTTTTTTTTTTGTTTGTTTGTTTTTCGAGATAGGGTTTCTCTGTGGCTTTGGAGCCTGCCCTGGAACTATCTCTTGTAGACCAGGCTGGTCTCGAACTCACAGAGATCCGCCTGTCTCTGCCTCCCGAGTGCTGGGATTAAAGGTGTGTGCCACCACCACCCCGCTATTTTCAATTTTTTTGTAAATAGGCCGAGAATGTAGAAACACCAGACTCCAACTACCAGTCACAAGGGTGCTTAACTTGGTAGAGAATGGGGCAGATCCAGGTCAGGGAGGGTGCCCTAGTCTTTGATTCGATTGGGAATGTCTTATTTCCTAAGCAGACAGCAGGTGATTCTTCATATTAATGTATATATACTACCCCTGCCAGTGCCTGGTTAATATTGCCCTAACCGGCCTGGCCGCCCACCTGCCTCACCTTCCAGACACTGGAATTATAGACTTGAACCACCACGGTCAGTTCAGCTTACAGCCAATGCAATGTCAAGGAGTTAGCAAGTGCAGGAATCACTGCTAAGATGACACAGGAGGAATGCGGATGCCAATTTGCTATGGTTCCTGACTGAACCTTGACCCACTGTCAGTATAAAATCATTACCTTCTCAGAGGAGATCTTCCCAAGCAGGTCTACTTGGTATAATGCAGTCACATTTTCTTTTTTTAAACCAAAATTGACATGTCCACTCCCGGTATCATCGCTTGTTAGCAGTTGAACATTGTTCCACATATTTCTGGGATTGTCTGTGAGAGGAAAGAACCACTTTATTTTTGCATAGAATTAAGTTCTTTAATGAAGTGCTAATCAAAGAACAAAAATTAGTATCAATATATTAAAACTTCGAACTGAACAGTGGTGGTGGACACCTTTAATCCCAACATTTGGGAGGCAGAGGCAGGGAGATCACTGTAAGTTTGAGGTTAGCCTGGTCTACACAATGAGTTCCAGGACAGCCAGGATTACATAGTGAAACCCTGTCTCAAAAACAAAAACAAAAAAACCAAAGGGGCAGCTTGATTTCAGTTTTATACGGTATTGGAGTGACAGAAGGCTAGGTGCATGGCAGGCAAGTGCTCTATCATGGCTATTCCCTCTGAGTTGGTTTCTATAGTCATCAAACACCTGAGCCAGGAGATGGTGGCTCCTGCCTTTAATCCCAGCACTCAGGAGGCAGAGGCAGGTGGAGTTCAAGGCCAGCCTTGTAAGGGTTCCAGGACTGGCTCTATAGATACTGGGAAACCCTATCACGAAACCACCCCGCAAAAAAAACAAAAACAAGCAAACAAACAAACAAACAAAACCCTACACCTGAAACCCAGGCAAGACTTTAACAGTCTCATTAACACAGTTCATATCATCTGTGAACTGAGTGGGACCAAAATATTAAAGAAAATGTCCCTAGGTAACTTTTAAGATCTGAGGGGAAGGGAGGTGCTATAGATGGCTTATCCGTTAAAAGTGCTTGCAGCTCTTCCATGGCAAAATTCAGACCCAACACTCACATCAGATGGTTGACAACTTCTTATTAACTACAGGGGACCTGATGACCTCTTCTGGACTCCACAAGCCCCTGTACACACAAACACATACACTTAAAAAAGTAATATCAATAATAAATTTTTTTAAGTCTTATGAGCAGGGCAGTGATGGCAAATGCCTTTAATTCCAGCACTTGGAGGAAGAAGTTGGCAGACCTGTGAATATGAAGGCAGCCTAGTCAACAGAACAAATTCCAGGACTACATAGAGAAACCCTGTCTCAAAACACACACACACACACACAACCCTATGAGAGAGGCTGGGGATATAGCTCAGCGGGAAAGTGTGAGTTTACGTGCTAGAGATCTTAGGTTTGATCTTTACCAATAAAATAAAGGTAGAGGCAGGATGATTCAAGGTTAAAGAAAGGTCAGCCTCGCCGGGTGGTGGTGGCACATACCTTTAATCCCAGAAGAATGAAGTTCTTTAATGAAGTGCTAATCAAAGAACAAAAATTAGTATCAATATATTAAAACTTCGAACTGGACAGTGGTGGTACACACCTTTAATCCCAACACTTGGGAGGCAGAGGCAGGCGGATCTCTGAGTTCGAGGCCAGCCTGGTCTACAGGAGCTAGTTCCAGGACAGGCTCTAGAAACTACAGGGAAACCCTGTCTCGAAAAAAAACAAAAACAAAAAACCAACCAAACAAACAAACAAAAAGGTCAGCCTCACTACAAAATGAGTCCTAGGCCAGCCTAGGATGTGAGAAAACCTATCTTGTAAAAATGCTGGCGGGGCAGTGGTGGCGTGAGTTTCTTTGTGAATTCGAAGCAAGCCTGGTCTACAGAGTTCCAGGACAGTCAGGACTGTTTCACCGAGAAACCATTCCTCGACAAGACAATAAAAAAAAAAGACTTGTTTGAGAAAAGAGGTTAACGACGGGAAACCAACTATGTAAGGTCAAGGAGAACAGTGATTGCAGTCACTGGGAAGAGTGCAACAGCGTGCAAAAGCTCTGAGACGGGAGAATTTAGGCAGCTACAGAGCCACATCCACATCAAAAGTATTAGGCGGTGGGAGACGGGTAGGTCGTTAAGACTCAATTTTCTTTTTAATACAAGGAAGCGAACTATGCAAACGGGAAATAAGCACAGACTTTTGGCATCATTGACTGCGGGAGGAAAACAGATGAATCAATATAATGAACGACATAAAACACAGCCAATGAAGCTATCACGAACGCTCGGAGAGCCAGCCACCTAGAATCGCCGCCAACAACCTGCCAGCATCTAGAGGGCGAAAGGCCCGAAATGGATTGAAACCCCTTATGTTTTCACCTTACACGACTCCCGCTTCCTACAGCAGCGCGGTTGATCCTTGTCACCTGCAGCTGAAGACACTAAAAAACACTCTCAAATATTTCACACTTCTTCCTGACTCACACAACCACTCCAATTCACTTTAGGTTCCATGACACTACTTTAAATTGGCGGGAGATTCCCGCGCCCAACCCCTTCTACGGAGGCTGCAGCAGGCCAAAATTTTTTCACACTCGAAACAGGAAACCGCCCCACCCTAGATCAAATTGAATCCCAGCTGCGAGGGATTCTTTCCCCGGAGTAATCTTGGCCCCACCCATTTCGTTGCCTTTACGCCACGCCCTTGGAAGGACTAACCAATCACCATCTCGAACAGCGTTGTTATAGAAACTCTTATCACCACCCCCTTTTTCTCCCAGCAAGCTGAGCGCCGTGCCAGGCCTCATCCCTTTTGTGCCATCCGGGTCTCTCGCGCTAGGGATCTAGTCTGTGGCGAAGCTTCGGGGCGGCCAGTACTGTTGAACGCGTCCAGCAGAGGCGCCGCCTTTGCGGCCGGGACTCAAAAACAATGGCGGTAGGTACTGACTCGAGCGTGAAGCCAGGGCTGGTTTTTTTGTTCCTTTACACAGAGTGACCAGCTCTCGGAGCTGTTGTCCGTGCTTGTGTGTGGACAAAATGGCGCCGCGGCCGCTTTCTGCGCTCGCCATCATGGCTTCCTGCTGCAGGGAGGGGGAGGTAAGGCGGTGTGGATGGGGGTGGGGAGCCGCAGGGAATGGCTCTTTTTTCCAGAACTTTCCTCATCACTTCCCTCACCACACGTTTTTAGAAGCCCACTGAACTGTGGGATTCATCTCGTTGCTCCACACTTAAGTGATATGTTTTGGGCCTTGATCGGGCTTCAGAGTTTATGCTTCCATGGAGAAAAGCGACTGGAAAAAAAAAAGACCAGAAGTCGTCTCTCGAAAGTATCGGGTCAAAAAGGCAGTCTGTTTAAGGGACCATGTATGAGGAAACAGTCTAATCCTTTTGGGCGAACCCTTAGTGAGGTGGGGTACTTTGATTTTGCTTAGTGTTTGTCGGTGTAAACCTTCTCGGTTGGAGTTGGGATTGTTTTAAAGAGTAAAAATAGGTCTAATTATCCAGTTCTATTCCCTTATACTTGTGCTTCATAGCGACTCGTGTTACTATTGAGTCCCCTTTCTTGACCCATATAAAAACCGTACCTAAGCCGGGCGGTGGTGGCACACGCCTTTAGTCCCAGCACTCGGGAGACAGAGGCAGGTGGATCTCTGAGTTGGAGACCATCCTGGTCTACAGAGCGAGTACCAGGACAGCCAGGGCTGTTAACACAGTGAAACCGTGTTTCTAAAAACTGAAAACAACAACAACCAAAAAAATAACATTAAAAACCGTATCTAAGTGACCATTTTGAACAGGAAGCCTGTCCTGGATATACTATGCCCGTTTTTAATGAATCATACTATCCTGTGATTGTTTTGTTTCTAGTTACAGACAGAAAATACTCTTCTGAGCAGTATGTATTCTCTTTCAGGGACTGAAAGGTTTTAACTTCTTGTTGTAGACAAGGACTGCTCTTCCTGATACTTGGAATATTTGAAATTAGAACACTACAAATAGTTTTCTGCAGCTAACTACCCTTTATATCTAGTTGAATTTCAGATAATTTTTGTGGAATTTCAACGGCAGTTAAGCATTTTTAAATTGTGGGACAAATAACTTTTGAATTGTGTCTCGGCCTCTTATTGTATTTCAAGTAAAGAGTAGTGTTTTTCTTGTGTTGTGATATTTTAAGGGAAATAAATTCAAATACTTGGTTTCTGCAGTGTCCTCCACTATAAAGACAATCCCCTCGGGAACTGCCCTAGAATGAAGTCTGATGCATACCTTCCTTTGTGCTAGGAAAGGATTTGTGTGCTGTGCTTCAGTTATCTGGGGTTTTCAAGATTGTAGGAAATGGGTGACTTTCTAAGAGACCTGGTGACTAAATAGAAGGCAGTTTAAAAGCAGTGTTATGTGTGGATTTCTGCTAAACTGAAGTAAAGCTGAGGAATTTTGCTAGTTAAACTTTCTACTGTTGTATTGTAAATATCCTTAGGAAAATAAAATACGTGTTTTTGTCACATGCCTAACTAATACATGTGTGATGGGTGAGATGGGTTTTATTCTGCAGTGTGTTTTGCATATGAAAGTTCCTCTTGCCAGGCTTCTACACCTTTTGCAAAATAGACATTAATGGACTAAATGCTGTATATTTCTGTAGTTCTCGGCTCTCGTATTGGTTCTCAGGAAAAGTGAATGTGACTTACATGGCTGTTAACAGCTGGGGAGCTGCAGCAGGATATTGAGAATTCTTAAGGGCAACCGTGAACACATAGCAGGCATCATCTCAAAGCTTGTGGGGGATGCCTGTAATTTATGTCTGAAGTACTTTTTAAATTGAGGTAATGTATCTTAGGTCAATCTGAGATTATTATCTTTAAGGATAGTGAGAACAAGAATGAAAGAAAATGTGTTTTAAATCATCGTTGATTGTATAATAGAGCAATATGATTATTAGTAGGTAGCAAAGGCAGGGGGATTACAGTATTTTATGGGAGTAGGCTAATGTTTCTGGGTAGCAGCTGTAAAGTAAGATTGACCTTGATTCTTAGGCCTTTTCAGCACGAAGTTGTTCAGGTCTTGGAAAAAGAGTATGGGATACTGGAATGAGAAATCCCTTGTAGCTGGTTGTTTCCTTTCTGTTACTTTTCCTCTTGAGGTACAAATGGTACTTTAACACATAGTTTATGCATTTGACCTCCAATTATAAGTTTGTCCTTCTAATTATGTGTATTTAGTTGCTGAGCCATCGTTCCAGCCCCCAAATCTGTCCTTTTCAGAGTCTGGTATTGGTTTTGACCCAAATTTGTACTCCAGTAAAATAATACACTTCCTTTATTTTGGTACTTGTTTTCTGGACTAATTTTCCCTCTGAAGTCATAAGTCAGATTGGTAAACACTTGGAGGAAAGGATCAGCTTGTAAAAAAAAATACTTTTGATTTTATGGGTGATGCATAACCTTTCATATTTTTTGCTTGTTTTACCAAATTTTTAAATGTAAAAAAATTAATATAATGGGCAGAGGCAGGAGTTTGAGGCCAGTCAGGGCTACACAGAGATAGATACATTGTCTCAAAAAGAAAGAAAAGTATACAAGATTGTGCAGAAAAATAATGTTTGCCAGCTCCTGTCCTGAGGCATATGTTCACCAGATGAGCAGGTTCATTTTCCTTGCCTGCTGCAGTCAGATACCTACCGCTCCACTGCTTATGGTTCAGATCTGCTTGTTTCTAGTGCCTCTTATCGAATTCAACCAAATGTTGGGCTTGATGGCATGTTTCGGGAATTTCAACTTCAGGGCTTCTCTTGCCTGTGAAATGTCATCTCAAAATCAAGTTCAGTTCAAGGGAATTCTCGGGCTTTAGTGTGTCCTTGAAAATAAGATACTTTCAATTAGTCCAGCTTAAATCAGTTCATCAATTTCTCTTTTTTTTGTTTGTTTGTTTGTTTGTGCTTGTTTGCCTGTCCTTTGCCTCCATCCCGGACAGGGTTTTTCTCTGGTCCTGGCGGTCCTGGAACTCAGAGATCCACCACATACCTCTGTCTCTCAAGTGCTGAATGGAATTAAAGTGTGCCGCCACCACCAGGCAGTACTTTTCTTTTTAATTAAAATGTCCTAGTGTTCTTGCATGAGTACTGTTATGCCTCATTCCCACCCTTCTGCAGGAATTCTGTGGTGAGATTATTTGGATCACACAGTTCTCAAAAACAGGGTTGGTGGTGGTTGGAAATTTTTTTCCCAGCACTGGTGATTTAAGACAGAACGTCACACTTGGAGCAAACGCTTCTACTACTGACCTACATCTTCAACCAGAAATAATTTTAGTGAGGAGATACAACTGAAATTCATATCTTGAGCATTTATTCATGGGTGTCTTTGCTGGTTGCTGTTAGGAGTGCAAACTAGAAAATGAATAGAAATTGAACCCTGGGTAAAGAGTTTTCTGGAAATGTGTGTGTCATGGTTTTCGTTTTAGTTATGTAGCTGCTGGGATTTAGCTCAGTGACAGAATTTGCCTAACAAGCATGAAACCCTGGGTTTACTCCTTAGCACTGCAAGATAAAATTTATATTGTAATATTGCCTATAAAATGCTTTAACATGGAAACGGCTTGATGTTTCCATAGCCCAGAGCATAAATACGGAGAGGCAGAACATGTTTTGCTGTACCTCTGTGCCAAGGGGATATTTTCATTAAAGAAGGTTAATTAGGTTCTCAGGTAAGGTAATTTTCTACTTATTCTTTTATAATCTAGAAAATGCTCCCTATGCTGCTTTATATCTTATAGTTCTAAGTAATTTAAACCTTTTAACAGCTTGTTCTAGATAGCTTTTTAATAATGAACAGGGATTTGATTACTGGCAAGTAAGCACATTTAATTCACACATCTAAAGTTTTATAGTTTAAATATTTATTAGAAATACCAAAAACTAAGTCTTTTATATCTGTTACTTTACTACACATATATCCACTTGGAAATCAGCCGTGTTTGGGTATTGGTTTTCTTTTCTGGTAAAACACAACTGTCTTCATCCCTTGCCCTTTTAAAGACCAAGAGACCTTGGAAATGCAGTTACAAAATTTGATGATTCTTATTTTTAACTTTTAGGCTACTGATACAGAAAGAGACGGACTAGCCCCAGAAAAGACATCCCCGGATAGAGAAAAGAAAAAAGAGCAGTCAGATGTATCTATTTCCCCTAGAACCTCAAAACATCACTATTCAAGGTCACGGTCAAGGTCAAGAGAAAGAAAACGAAAATCAGGTAAGGAATGTGGTATGTTCTGAATGTATTTAACACACTTTAACTTTGTACACTTTGTACTGAGTTGTAGCACCTACAGGAGAGGTTTTTTTTCCTTCCAGCACTAAGGCTAGAGTCCAGTACTTTGCTGAGTAGTCCCTGTCATTTCATTATACCCCAAGCCCTGCAGTGCTACATACAAGGACAGCATGCACTGCATAGTAGTTCCTGGCCAGCCTAGGCCAAATAGGGAGACAGTGTCTCTAAAATCAAAGCAAAATAACTAGTGTTGAAGGCATAACATTTTGCTATTTAAAGAAAGCAGGAGCTGAAGCACAGCTTTAATCCCTGCAGAGGCCGGCGGATCTCTGTGAGTTCAAGGCCAACCTAGTCTACAGCTAGTTTCAGGACAGCCAGAGCTGTTACACAGAGGAACCCTATTTGAGAAAGAAGGCAAGCAAGTAAAGAAGCAGAGCTTGGGTGACTTTAATTGTAGAGTGCCTCGCCTAAGAACCTAACATTGTAAAGTGAGAAACAAAAGAGCGGGTGGTTTAAAAGTTGTGACTGGAGCTCAGTCATCTGTTACTTATATATGTAGATGATTTTTAGAAAGATTTCTTTTTTTAGTGTGTTTAAATCTGTTGGACATTCTAATCACATTAAAACTGAACATTTTCAAGCTGGATGTGACATTGCAGGATGATCAAAAATTAAAGCCATTCTGGAGTACATAAAACCCTACCTCAAAAAAAAAAAAAACAGGAAAAATTCTAGCTAACATTCTTTTGACTATAAATCAGGTCAAATGTAACCCAATCTTATGGTTTATTTTTGGTTTATGTGCACACATACAAATTCATGTATACATATGAATGTGTATTTAGTATGTGGGGTTTTTTGTGTGTTCACAGATAATGAAGGAAGAAAACACAGGAGCCGGAGCAGGAGCAAAGAGGTAATTAACACTTTGTAGTGAATAGGTACTTTAAAATTCTTGTAAAGTGTCTGGTAGAAATGTTTGTGTGACTGTTTGCCATTGTCCAGGTAAGTACCAAAGCTTGAAATTTAAAAGGTTAACTGGGTTTTAAAATAAGCATGATTTGGATTCAACATTTTTCAAGGAGGTAGTTGTTTATATAAAAAGTGCCTTCAAAATCTATTAACTTTTATTATATTGTGAAAATATTCACAATAAAAATATCATATGAAGAATAAGCTGGATTTTTAGGCCTGTGATACAGAGCTTCCATTAATCTGAGGTCCCAGGTCTCCTTATCCTCGACAACTGCTCAGGATTTCAGTCATCTTTATTGATACCGTATTTCTGGGCTGCTTTTTCCTCATTGAAAGTACTGAGTTTCCTTTCTTTTCTTTAGTGAAGCTAGACCTATGAACCTTATACTATTGTAGCAAAAATGTGAGGGACAGTTGGAGAGGTGACATTTACAGTAAAGCCTTAGGAAAACAAAGGCAGCAGCTGTACTACATAGGAGTTAGCTTGCCTCACCCACCTAAGAAGTTGAGCTACCCAAGAAGAGATTAGCAGTGAGAAAGGAAAAAGAGCCTCAGGGGGCTGGGCAAGGGACTCTTGAAACAAATATGGGCAGGGACTTCACCTCTTCCCCTAATGGAAGCTCTGTTACATTAATTTAGGAGAGTTTTTGTGAAAATGACTATTTTGTTTAGCTCACATGATAACATTTCTATAATAAATCATACTCAGCGTGCTAATGCGCGAAGAGACTGAACTGAAGACGCTGCAGACTCAGATAGCAAAATAATAAGCCTACTTCATGATAAGGTAACTATTAGTCATTCAAACTCCTATTTCCCTTAAATATATCTTAAATCACTTAAGGGTTTTAATGTTTTATAAAATTAATAGTAATGTTATGTTTGAAAACTGGTTTTACACTCTTAAAGTTTCTGGAAATTTAACCATTTAAAGCTTTTCTAGTCTGCTACTATATGGCAAAGTTAAGAAAGTTCTGAGGTCATATTATAGAGAACTGGTCATGAAACTAAGGTTTAGCTTGTGTCTCCAGGTCTCTCTTTTTCCTGCAAAATAAAAGTCACTATGATCATTTTCAGATATAGCATTGTGCATGTTCCATTGACTCCACTTTTTTGACTTTGTATTTAAAGTTAACCTCTAGTCAAAAGAAATATGCTTTGACCTATTGTGGGAACTATCCATGTTGTTACAGTGGAGAAGTGGTGGCCTGAGCAGCAATGGATGGGTCCGGGCCCAGTTGAGTTGCAACTTTGTGTTTTCACCTTTTGTTTATATGAAATAGGAAATAAGCTTAGAGGATCTGGGTTTCTCTTAGATTTAAGTTTAATTACTCTGAGTAATGTGGGATTTAAGCTTTAATACAAAGTGTACTTCACAAGTTTGGGTTGGGAGATACATAATACTTCCAAGTTTGACATTGAGTGGTTGAGATTTACTCATACACTTAAGTTCACAGTATATATTTTATGATGACATAGGAATTGTTACCCCTGGTTTACTTTTTGTTGTTGTTGTTCTCAATTAAAAATGGTAGATAACTATTTTTGACCCTAGGTTCATACAATTTAATAAAGCTGTAAGCCTGTTGGGGTTGATGCAAACAGATAGACATTGAAAGATAAAGTCTCTTGGAGAGAATATGGGAAGAAATATGGTTGGTTAAAGGGGAACATTGCTGTTCTGCAAATTTGAAATAGCGGGAAGTATTACCTTTTTGTTAAAATATACTTTGCTGCTTCATTTGAAGTGCATTTAGTGAAACGTTGCTTTCTGTTTTTACCTATTAGCTCCTTGCTTGTTTCTCTTTTTGATATTACTGGGGATTACTAAGACTCTAAGTATGCCAGCTCTGCTGAGCTGTTGTGTCTCTTTTCCATTGTTTTCTATTTGTTTTGTGGTTAGGAGGTGGGAGGTAGTTTTTTCTTTTGAGACGGGGTTTTCTCTATAGTCCAAGCTGGTTTCCAACTCAGATGTTCCGTGCTCTGGCTCCCTAGTGCTGGCATTAAAGGTGTATGTCACTGCACCTGACCCTATTTTTTAAACTTAATAATCTGTGGGATTTAGAATGGGTTTTGTTAATTTTTTTAAGTGAGGATTCCACTTGAACTATGGCTTTTCTGTATGTTTTCTAAATCATTGTTTTTAAAGTACTTAGAGAACAAACTGAAGTTTTGTGTCTTAATTAGAAAATTGTAATTACATATGCAACATTTGGGTGATATGAAGCTAGATAAAATTGTTTGCCACACGTTCCTAAGGTTACTAATGTTGCATCACAACATTTTTGTTTACTGTTACCCATACTAACTCTTTTTGTTGCACTATTTTCCTGAAAGAACCAACTTCTTGTTAAAACAGGCAAGAAGACATGAATCCAAAGATAAGTCCTCTAAGAGACATAAGTCTGAGGAGCACAATGATAAAGAACATTCTTCTGACAAAGGAAGAGAGCGATTAAATTCATCTGAAAATGGTGAGGACAGACACAAACGCAAAGAAAGGAAGTCATCACGAGGCAGAAGTCACTCAAGATCTAGGTCTCGTGAAAGGTAACTAATTTGGGTATTATAGTCTGGTGCCTTCCAGTATCTTTAACTTGTAGGTTAAGGTTATTCCTAGCCCAACCTTACATACACATAATCTTAAATAGGATACTAATCATATCTTAACTATCTTAATGTAGCTAGTAACTAAAGACTTTTAGAACCTTAGAGTATACCTCAGTAGTAGAAAATTGTCATGTCTAGAGCCCTGGGAATCAATCCACAGCACTGGAAAGATGGTTACCACATTTAATTTGTGGCTCTGGATGACCTTTAACCTTTTCTTTTGTGTTGAAAAGGTTACATTGTAGGGGCTGGAGAAGTGGCTCCTGTGGTTAAAAGCCCTGGCTGCTCTTCCAAAGGGTCAGGGCTCCATTCCCAGTACCCACGTGGCAGTTCACAATGGCTCCCACACCCTCATACAGAAGTACATGCAAAACCACAATGTACATTGAATAAAGAAAAATTTTTTAAGGTTGAATTGTTAAACTGTATTAAGCCAAAGACTTTGTAAGATTTGTGAGGGTTGGGTTTTTTTTTTTTTTTTTTTTTTTTTTGGTGGCTGGAGCTTGGAGGTAGAATAGTCGAGATTGGATTTCTCTGTATTGACATTTACTTTAAAGTTTCTTACTTTTTGAATCAAGACTTACTCTGTAACTGACTCACTGTATGGCTTCCATTGCCCACAAACTTTTGACTGTATTCGGCTCAGTCAAGCTAGCCTTAAAAGGTATGCTCCACCACTAGGCAGTTGTCTCCCAGTGTTCCTTTACAGTACTGGGATTGTTGGCATACAAACAACACTACACTGGACTAGTTAAAAACTTTTGTTGTGCTTGACTCAACATCGCATTATAATAGTCACAATAAAACAACTTTTGGAAAATAGAGTCATGATCCAAATTGGGTGGGTGGTTTGTTTGTTTTTCAAGATAGGGTTTCTCTGTAGCGTTGGAGCCTGTACTCAAACTTACTCTGTAGACCAGGCTGGCCCCAAACTCGAAGAGATACTCCTCTGCCTCCAGGGTGCTGGGATTAAAGGCGCATGCTACCACTGCCCGGCGTTGTTTTAATGTGTATGGGTGTTTAGCCTTTATGTGTGTATGTATCTCGTGTGTGACTGGAACCTATGGAGACTGGAAGAGCATTGTATTGCCTGAAACTGTTATGTGCGGGGTGTTGGAATCTTCTACAAGAGAACTGAGCCATTTCTCCGGCTCCAGTGTGGGGGTTTGTTTGTTTTTGAGGAGCTGGTGTTTGAAATCAGGGTCAGTTACAATAAGCTTTGACAAACTTTTGTTTTAAAATGTTATAGTTTGCTTTGACCTGTTTGTTGTGTTGTATTTTTAATGACAACAGGAGCAACTGGGTCATTGACAGCCAGTGCATATGCGCTGTTGTAGTTTTCATGTTCCCAGTTCAATATTTTTAGTGATAAATGCCAGTTTTGCCAAATGTGGCATGAAATTTTATTTAAGTTAAGCCAAAGCTGAGAGGTTGGTAAGAATGACCGTTTGCACGCTGGAGTCAGAGTCTTGTTAGTTCAGCATGTGATTTGTACTTTTATAACAGATTAACATTAAAGTGAATCCAACTACAGCAGAGATTTTTTTCCCCTAATTCAGATGTTGGTCCAACCAAAAGTAGCTTCCAAAATGACTGGGGGTAAAGAAACCCCTTTTCCTATCCTATAAGCAGTGCAAATTTGTTTAGGTTTTTTGTTTTGTTTTGCTGTCTTGATTGTTTTGCTTGTTTTGGTTAGTCACTTTATAAGGTATACAGTATCAAAGACAATTATGTTCTTGGTGTGGTTACATTTGTCTACAATCTCAGCAATCAGGAATTAAGTAGGAGTTTAAGTTTAAGGTCTGCCTGGGATATGTAGTAAGACCTGTCCTTAAAAAGGGAGACAACTGAGGCTGGAACAATAGCTCAGGTTAAGAGCAGTGGTTGCTCTTCCAGAGGTTTTGAGTTTAATTCCCAGTAGCCACATGATGGCTCACAAGCATCTGTAATGAAATCTGGTGCCCTCTTATAGTCTGCAGGGATACATGCAGACAGAATTCTGTGTACATGATAAATAAACCTTAAAGGGAAAAGAAGAACAACGAGCAATTAAAAGTTATGCACTTGAATTTCAGGCGCCATCGAAGTAGAAGCAGGGAGAGGAAGAAGTCTCGGTCCAGGAGTAGGGATCGAAAAAAGTCTCGATCCAGAAGCAGAGACAGGAAGAAGTCAAGATCTAGAAGCCGGGATAGAAAACGAAGGATTAGAACACGTTCCCGATCAAGATCCAGACACAGGCATAGGACTAGAAGCAGGAGCAGATCAAGGAGTCGAAGTCGGTAAGTGTTCATTCTCTAGAATAAAGTAGAGCCTGCTCTTCACTATTGATCTTTTTTTCAGGAGTACAACGCAAATTATTTGCTAATTGATCTAAAATATTTTTAATCATTATCTCATCAGTAAAAATAAATGTAGAGTTAGGGGCGTGGGTGTGTCTGTGCTTTAGTATTCTTTGTGGGTTCTGTGTCCTGCACAACAGGGAAGAATTTCTATATAAACATTCATACACAGTGTATGATCTGAAGGTGTTAGTAACCTAAGTTTATTATGATTTTTCTGTTTGGTTTGGTTTTGGGTTTTGAGGGTTTTTTGAGAAAGATTATCTGTGTAACTTTGAAAGGCATTTGACAGCACATCCATCAGTTGTGTTTTCTTTTTTATCACATTTAATACTGAATACTATTGGATCATTTGGGTTTTGTGTCTCCTAATTTACCTGTTTGATGTATTTGATTGTTTTGCCTGCATGAATGGTACATGGGATCAAAAGAGGACCATCATATCCCTTGGAACTAGAGTTATGGGTGATTGTGGACCAAATCCAGATCCTTTGCAAGAGTGGCATAGCAAGTGTTCTTATCCATTGAGGTCATTTCTAGCTACTGGAGTATGCGTGTGTGTTGCACACTTGAAAAGGGGGGTATCGGTGTCCTTATTGTTCTTCAAGTTATTTTTTGTTACACAGAATGTTAGGGTAACATTCAAGCTTCTGGGATCTTCCTGTCCCACAGTCACAAATGCTAGAGTTATAGCCATGCCCAGCTTTTTTCATGAGTAGTAGAAGTTTGAATTCGGATGCTCTTTGATTCATAGTGAATACTGTTTGCCACTGAGCCAGCTTCCTTCATTTTTAATGTATTTATCATTATTTACTCTTTGAGTCTCCCTGTAGCCCTTGCCTTCCCATGGTTTCTGGAATTAGAAATTTGTTTGTGTGTGTGTGTGTGTGTGTGTGTGTGTGTGTGTGTGTGTGTTTTGTTGTTGCTTTGTCTTATTTTTTGGAAAGGGTTTCCTTTCTATGTAGTTCTTAGCTCTTAGCCTTGGCTGTCCTGAAGTTCTTTTTGTATGCCGGGCTGGTCTTAATTAAGCTCATAGAAATCATCCGGCCACTCTTCCCAAGTACTGGATTTTTTTTTAATGCAATGTTTGTTTTTGTAGTTTGTGTTCATTCCAATTGCCTTTCAAGCAGTTAGTTCACTTTGTTTGTTACATGTCCAGGTCAGTGACCCTCTCTCCCTTATTTTTTTAAGATTTGTTTCGTGCGTGGGTGTGTGTTTCTCTTATATGAAGATGTCAGCAGATGGTGGGGTCTCTTCAAACACCATGACCAGCAGGTTGTCCATTTGCGAGGGGCAAGAAGTCAGTCCAGTTCAGCATAGCTCAGTAGCTGGTTTAGGGTCAAATTTGGAGGGTCTAAAACCCAGTAGTTTATTTGAGGCATATTTAAGCATAGCACAGTTTGAGGAAAAGAATGTTTCCTGGTGATAATTAACACAATCGATGTACACAGCAAAGCTTAAGAAATGGTTATGTTGAAACTCTCATAAGTGACATCTTCATGAAAATAGGTTCTATAGATTAAAGAAGCAAACTCATAGTAAACAGTGAAGGGTATGTAGGAGGGATAGTGCTTTGCTTAGCTGAGATAAATAGGCTCAAGGTAAGGGTCTGGGGATGTTTGTGTTGCCTGGCCATATAGATGGCCCAGAAGTCACCAGGGTATTAACCATGTCTGTTCTTAGCCTTCTGCGTGGAAAATGTATGGTTCCTGGGAGGCACAGTCTTGTGTGTTTAACATTCCTGCTTTCCCTCCTTATCATTGAGCACATGAACCTATGTTACATACTTCTTCCACATGGAGGCCAGAAGAGGGCATTAGATTCCTTTATCTGGGGTTACATACAGTACAAGTACTTGTGAGCCATCCAACATGCATGTTTGGAACTGAACTTCAATCCCCCTAAAGAACAGCAGGTGCTCTTAACCGCTGAGTGATCTCC
This sequence comes from Arvicola amphibius, assembly GCF_903992535.2. Lineage (NCBI taxonomy): Eukaryota > Metazoa > Chordata > Mammalia > Rodentia > Cricetidae > Arvicola > Arvicola amphibius. The sequence continues at coordinate 81,844,556 of NC_052056.1, read as the reverse complement.
GGACCCATCAGATGATATTTTTTTTTTCTGTTACATGTTCTTATTTTAGCAGTTAATAACTATTATCTGAAACATTAAAATTCAACTTAAAATAGTAGGAATATTTGAATCCTTATTGTTACATATTAACATGTAGGATGTATTAATTGAGACTAGAAAGGTAGCTGAGAGGTTAAGAGCACTGATTGCTCTTGTTTAACTCCCTGTACTCATGGCTGCTCATACCATATGGAACTCCCATTCCAAGAGGCCTGATGTCCTCTTCTGGCCTTTCACCAGGCATGTAAGTAGTGCACAGGCATACGTGCAGATTTTTGTTAGAAAACCTTTACTCTTTTTTTGTTTTGGTTTTGGATATATTGCTTGCTTGATCTTTGTTAGACTATCTAGAGAAAATTGATAATTATTGATAATTGATATTATTGATAATTCTGTGACTATAATGGGACATAAAATACTGGTTATTTCAGAGATAGAAAGAAGAGAATTGAAAAACCAAGAAGATTTAGCAGAAGCCTAAGCCGGACACCTAGTCCACCTCCCTTCAGAGGTAGAAACACAGCAATGGACGCCCAGGAAGCTTTAGCTAGGAGGTATGTGTATTTTATCATTTAAAGTTGTTGTTGTTGTTGTTGTTTTAAGTAACTGTCAATGGTGTAGACAAATGAATACTTTTAACTCAGAGGATAATCCTTTACCACCAATACCATACCCCCATAAATGCTGTTGTACATTTGTGATACGGAACAATCCAAGTAGGTTTTTAATTTGGGGTTTGTGTCATTAGTTTTTAGTTTGCGCATGTAGGAAGACTGAGAAGTTTTTGCCTTTGTGATTAACTTCTATTTTTACCACCGTCACCCCATGAAAGAAACATAGATTGAAATGTCTTTGTTTGCATTTGAAAACTTTGAGTTTTAAATTGTTCAGGAAACCTAAGTTGTCTTTTACTTTTTTTTCCCCTTATAACAAAACACCTGAACGCTGAGAATTCTGTCACTGGATTATAGTTTTAGTAGATGCACATCATAAGCCAATTTATTATCTTGTAGTGTAGAGAGACTGTTGCGTTTCCGAGGTTTCTATTTGAGTGTTGGGCGGTTGTGTGGCCACATTAGAGCAGGTCGGTGTCAGAAATATGCAGGGGCCAAAGAGCTGCTTCAGGAGGCCAAAAACCAAGCACTTATTTTTTGCATATTCTGAAAGCTATATTTTTGGATTTGGGTTTTTTTTTTTCTTACAAAATTGAGTTTGTATTTTTTTTCATTATAAAAATACAGTTATCACAGTGTAACCTGATGTGCTGCTGCCCTGTGAAGCCAGCCTGGCAGAAACTCCACTGAACAGCAGCAGCAGCAGCAAAGGTGTGAGCTCACCCCGTCTTCATCCGTTCACCTTAGTGAATGGACTTGATTTCGACCTGCAATGGCCCTACACGTGCAAACCATAAATCAATAGTTGGCTTGTTTAGAGCAAGTGTTTAAAAATCTAATAGATAATTGTTTATTAGTTATTTTCCAAGCATTGAAGATACACTCTTTCTTACATACTGGCATCTATTATATTTTCTTTTTAATTGTTCCTAAGGTAAACTTTTAGGATAGATTATGTTTGGTGCATATCTGCAGTCTTTGCACTGAGCAGTAGGAAGATCAGGAGGTCAGAGTTGTTCTTGGCTACATATTTTGAAGGCAGTGTTAGGCTTACATGAGACCCTATTTCCAAAAACCAAAAGAAAAGTTATTACCATCAAGCCGTTTGGTTTAGATTACCAGTGATTTTGTTGTTACAGGTAAAGAAACGATTAAAGTGTACCATACCTTCAATCCCAGTACTCAGGAGACAGGCAGGCAGATTGCTTGAGTTTGAGGCAACTCTGGGCTACATGGAGAGTTTTAGGGCAATAAACTTATTATCAAGGATTATAGGTTGTAAACATTTTTTTGTAAATTTAAGTGCTTGTTAAAACTAATATCTGCTGAGAAAGTAGCTTAGTTGATAAAGTGCTGTCCTAGAATGCATAAGCCCTGAGTTCTTTAGCCCTGCCTGAAGTCAGTTGTGGCAGGTACCTAATCCTAGCATTTGGATAGTAAGTAGAAGCAGAATTGTCTAAGTTTGCCGGGCGGTGGTGGCGCACGCCTTTAATCCCAGCACTCGGGAGGCAGAGGCAGGCGGATCTCTGTGAGTTCGAGGCCAGCCTGGTCTACAAGAGCTAGTTCCAGGACAGGCTCCAAAAAAGCTGCAGAGAAACCCTGTCTCGAAAAACCAAAAAAAAAGAAAAAAGAAAAAAAAGAATTGTCTAAGTTTAAGGTCATTATTACTACCTGAGTTGGAGGCCATCCAAGACTATGAGACAGTCTTTGAAAGGAAAAACTGTAAATGCCTGTTTGGTGTCACTGTAATACATTGCCTGTGTGTCTCAAAACCAGAAGATAACTTTTGCTTGGACTAACTTAATGAGACGTAACATTTCATAGGTTTCTGTTTCAAAAATTGAGTGATACTACTTATTATCTATTATGTAGAAATTTAACCATGGCAATTTAGTATGTAATTAATTCTTTAATTTTTGTTTTGTACTGAAATTTTTATTTCATGTTATCAATTTCCTTGCTAACCATAAATTTCGTGATTTAGTTTGTCCTGTTTAGTAGATTGTAAAGAAGAGTTTTTGCATATCATCTTCTAAACTCAAGGTTATGCTGATCCCTTATTTGAATATAAAATAGACTGTTTTTGTCCAGGTTCTCTACGCAGTGTATTATAAATATTGTTTTATCGCTTAAACATGCACTATAATTTATCTAGCACCAGTATGTGGTTTATAGTCTTTAATTTTGTCTTTGTCTTCATAGCTAGCACTGACAGAAATTGGAGACATTTTGGGTTATTTTTTTGTTGTTGTTTTTAAGGCAGGATAACGCTGGCTTCCCATAATTATGTCAGCCCAGACTGGCCTTGAACTCACTGAGGTCTTGTGTCTTCCAACTGCTGGGGCTAAAGACGTGGTGCTATCCCAGGATCTAGATCATTTGGTTTTTCTACACCGGGTTTTACCAAGTAATTCTGCTTTAGCCTTCTGAGTGATGTTTGTGTTGCCATGGCAACACAAGCATTTGGGGTTGGAGTTAAAGGATACTTGTAAAAATTTTGCTTTGACCAATTCAGAAATTACTTAGGAATAGTCATCATGGCACACACCTGTAATCCCAGTGTTGGTCAGGTAGAGACAGGAGTGTCAGAGTTCAAGGCTAGCAAAAGCTACTTGAGACCCTGTATCAAAAAGAACAAACTCACAGAAGTTTCAAAATATTGTTTATTTTATTATTATTTATATTATCAAATTTAAATATAAAAATTAAATATAAATATCAGGTAGTATCAAAATATTATTTATATTAATATTATTTATATGGCAAAGTTTGCATCCCTGGCTGGTAGCCTGCTGTAGCCCTGCAGTTCAAGGCCAGCACAGACAGCATAAGTCACCTCTCATCTTTCTCAAAACTTTTGAGAATTGTATTGATATACTCATTACTGACTCTAATCTTAGTAGGGGAAATATGATACTCATTAATTTAATGTTTTGTATATAAAATGTTTGTATATACATAAAGGTACATACTGGTTTTACATCAAATTGTTTTACATTGTTTTTGATAGGTTGGAAAGGGCAAAGAAATTACAAGAACAACGAGAAAAGGAAATGGTTGAAAAGCAAAAACAACAAGAAATGGCTGCAGGTATGAATTGTGTGGTGTAAAAAACTTGAAAATTGCAGAAAATTTAATGGGAAAATCACCCTTTATCTTTTATCAAGGCACTGTATAAACATTTTGAATGCTTTCATCTTCTCAAAAACCTTTTTTCTGACCCTGAGTGATTATATACATTTAATTCTGGCACTTGGCAGACAGGTAAGAGGATTTGAGTTCAGGGCCAACCTGGTCTGAATAGTGAGGCACTGTCTCAACAATAACAACAAAAAACTCGTGTGTAGGTGTGTATGATGACTGTTGAGAACAACAAAAAAATGTGTGTGTGCACTCAGATGCCATGTGTAGGTCAGAGGACACTTCTGGAGTCAGTTCTCTCCTCCTCCTATAAACTTTCACAACTGGGGGGCTGGAGAAATGGCTCAGCGGTTAAGAGCACTGACTGCTCTTCCAGAGGACCAGGGTTCAATTCCCAGCACCCACATGGCAGCTCAAAACTGTCTGAGAATCCAGTTCCAGGGGATCTGACACCTTCACACCAATGCACATAAAATAATAATTAAAAAAAAAAAAGATAAATAAATCATAAAAAAATTTAAAAAAAAAAACTTTCACAACTGACTTTCTATAATATTAGCTTAAGAACTTTTAGAGCCAACTATATATGGTGTGCTATACTTAATCTGTAGGCTCCCTGCAAATTCAAAGACAGCCAGAGCAAAACTGTCTGCAAAAACATAAAGTGTAGGAAAAATTTTTATGAGTACTGTATCTTGGCAGGGGATGGTGCCTTGGACCTTTTCTCCTACTACTCAGAAGACAATAAAGGTGATCTGAGTTTGTTACCAACATAGTTTCTATACCAAGTACCAAGCCAGTCAGGCAGGGTTACATAGTAGGAACCTATCTTGTAAGAAAGTGAAGCGTGAGGAGCCAGATCAGTAGTTATCAGCTTTGGGACTCACTCTGTAGACCAGGCTGTCCTTGAACTCAGAGACTTGCCTGCTTCTGCCTCCTCGAGTGCCATGATTAGAGGCATATGCCACCGCCACCTAGCCAAGAATACTTTTTGAAGGTGGCAGCAGCTCTATGTAAACGGAGAGTGCTTGTTCATTTCCCAGCTACCCAGATCTAAATAGTCACACAAAAACTATATTATCACAACACTGCTTGACCGATCAATGACTTAGGCATATTACCTCCTCCTAAGTTTTTCTGAATGTTTTAGTTAAAATTGGTGCTGGGCAAGGTGGCACACACCTTTTTTAATCCCAGCGCTCAGGAGACATAGGCAGGCTGATCTCTGAGTTAGAAGCCAGCCTGGTCTGCAAAGCAGATGCCAGAACAGCCAGTGCTATACAGGGAAACCCTATCTTGAAAAAAACATACACAAAAAAATTGCTACTGGTACCATGGTTCATTTTACTATAATCATGCCTTATTTTCTGTATATTTCTTCAACAGTAATAAACAAATGTCTAATGATAAACACATTAAACATATATTAGCAAATATTTCTTTATTTGGTGGAAATTATCTTTCATTTTTACAAATTCTAAGGTTTTATATACAAATACTTTTATGTGTATTAGCTTATGTCTTAAAATTCATTTGGGTGTTTTTCAGCAGCTGCAGCCACTGGGGGTTCTGTTCTCAATGTTGCTGCTCTGTTGGCGTCAGGAACACAAGTGACTCCTCAAATAGCTATGGCAGCTCAAATGGCAGCCCTGCAAGCTAAAGCCTTGGCAGAGACCGGCATAGCTGTGCCTAGCTACTATAACCCAGCTGCTGTGAATCCAATGAAGTTTGCTGAGCAAGAAAAAAAGAGGAAAATGCTCTGGCAAGGCAAGAAAGAAGGCGTAAGTTTTTGTGTCCTCTCATCATTTCACCATTAGCTGATAATTGCATTAAACAATTTGGAGTGTAAGCTGTCATTTCCAAGAGCCTGTTTATAATGGAGAGAGAGTGTGTATGTGTTCAACTTAGAAAAGAATTGCAGCTCGTTTGCATGATTCTCAGTTGTCCTGTATTGTAATGTTAAAATATTGAATTCGTTTGAACCAAGCTTTTAAAGAAGACCAAATTGTATTTATAAGGTGTGGGCTGCTAAGCAGCTTGATCAAGATGTCTTATGAGCCAGGGATGGTGGTTCATGCTTCTAAGAAGTCCCAGCTCTTGGGAGGATGAGGCAATTCAGTTGGATCGAGAGTTAAAGGACAACCTGGGTTACTGAGTGATATTTATGACATAATAAACTTAAATTGTACTTACTCTAAAATTCAGTGCTTTTTTTCACAGGACAAATCTCAGTCTGCTGAAATATGGGAAAAATTGAATTTTGGAAACAAGGACCAAAATGTCAAATTTAGGAAGTTAATGGGCATTAAGGTGAGTTGTGCCTTAAGGTTGATCCTAACTTGTATTTTCACAGCATCATTGATTTCCAGCTTCAGAGTATATAGGTCATATGTCAGTTCTAAGTACCTAATTGAGAATATCTCTATTCTCCAAGTTAATCCTATAGATATTACTATGCCATAGTCATTCTTACTTTTTTGGCATATCTGTTGATCATACCTTGTGAGGATACCTAGTAGGGCCCTATATTTAAAAATCTAAAACAGGACTGAAGATGTAGCTCAGTTGGTAGACCCTTCGTTTGGTTGTTGTTTTTTTTGTTTGGTTTTGGTTTTTTGTTTGTTTGTTTGTTTTTTTTTTGTTTTTTTTTTTTTGGTTTTTCGAGACAGGGTTTCTCTGTGGCTTTGGAGCCTGTCCTGGAACTAGCTCTTGTAGACCAGGCTGGTCTCGAACTCACAGAGATCCGCCTGCCTCTGCCTCCCGAGTGCTGGGATTAAAGGCGTGCGCCACCACCGCCCGGCTTCGTTTGGTTGTTTTTGTTCTTTGAAACAGGATCTTGGTATATATCCTCACCTGACCATAGTGATAGAGTTCTTGCTTAGCAATCTTTCGTTTTTCAAGACAGGGATTCCCTAACAGTCCTAGCTGTCCTGTAACTAGCTCTAGTAGACCAGGCTTGCCTCGGAAACTCACAGGAAGGCGTGCACCACTACCACCACTACTACCCAGCAATTTTGACCTCTGACTGAAGCCTGTGATCCTAATACTTTGCTATAGAAGCATCCTTTGTGGCTATTGGAGGCAGAGTTTTTCTATAGCCTTGGCTGTCCTGAAACTTGCTCTGTAGACCTGAGTGCTGGGATTAAAGGCATGCGCCACTCCTTCCCAGCTCTTTTGTGGTATTTTGGTGAAAGTTTTAAAGAAGAGAAATGAATTTGCTGGGAAAATACTAATGCTCTTTTAGGTTAAGAGCAATTTGGTGCATTCCTTTAATCTCAGCATTTGGGTAGAAGCAGATAAATCTTTTAATTCCAGTACAGACAAGGCTACAAAGAAACCCTGAAATCCTGTCTCTTAAAACCAAAGAAAAAGAAATGCACAACAATTTTCTGTATATGAGTGCTCTATCTATGTGTACAACTTAATGCCACAAGAGGGCATCAGATCACAGTATAGATGGTTGTGATTCAGTCTTTGGTTGTTGGATGTATGGCATTATGTGCCCAGTCCTGGCACTAATCTTGACCACACCACTAACAGGAAGTTATTTGTAATTACGCTGTATTCCATATATAGAACAGGCCTTTGCACTTAAAAGTATTTTAATAACTTACAGTAGAGGTTACTATTTTATATCTGGGGCTGGAGAGATGGCTTAGCTATTCGAAGCACTTTTTCTCCAAGGGAACTTATTTGATTCTCAGCACCACATGGTAGTTCACAACTGTTGGTAATTTCAGTCCTCGGGGCAACACTTTTCTGGCCTCTGCAAACACTGCATGCACATGGTGTACAGTATATAATATAGATGTTAAAAGTTAAAATAAATTTTTGCATGATATTTAGAGTGAAGATGAAGCTGGCTGTAGCTCAGTTGATGAAGAAAGTTACAAGACTCTGAAGCAACAAGAAGAAGTTTTTCGAAATCTTGATGCTCAGTATGAAATGGCAAGATCACAAACCCACACACAAAGAGGAATGGGTTTGGGTTTCACCTCTTCAATGCGTGGAATGGATACAGTTTGAAAAATATCAATTTGGGACTTTATAGACTTGTTCTGATGTCAGGTCCTTGTTCACCGGACAGCTAGTGTTCTAGCTTGCATGGGTGTTGCATTGACTTTAATTTATTGAAAAATACGATTTTTTTGTAAATATCAGATCAGTGATACTGGTGTTAGTGTTGTAATCAGGTTAAACCCACTTCCATTAAACTTGACAGGACTATAGAAGGACAATATTTTTTAGTTCATGAATTCTACTTTTCAAATATATTAAAGCTTCGGGTGGGATAAAATCTCATACATAGATTTTTCTCGTGTCCGCTGTCTTGTGTACTTTTGTACTTAACCTTGTACAGTTATTTTCATCTCTTGAAACATAAAAGAAATGTTATGTAGATGTTCTTTAGAAGATCTGGCCATTTGGTACATAATCTGCACACACAAGCTGAGCAGTGATAATAAAAATGGTTTTCTCAAAACTGGTGTTGTTACCTGTTTTTGTTTGAGTCTCTTGTATGTAGCATTGAGTTTTACAATTGGAAACTATGGACTGTGTGGGCTTCTTTACAGCACTTGTTTTAGGAGATGGGCGGTATCTCAGTGCACAGACATGTAAGGGGAAGGGGCAAATTTACTAAAAGACGTTTTTCTATTTACAAGGCAGAATTGGTGTGCAGTATTTGAGTATTTTATTCGGGAAATAGGTTAATGCATTAAAGGGATATGAGCACTTCTATATTAATAAAGTGCCTTAAAACAAGTCTGTTGTATACTACTTGGTCATTATCCCTGTCTTATTCAAAAGAAACAGATATTGGAAACCACAACTTTTTCTGGCAGGAGGGTTAAGTGTATCCAGACAGGGTTTCTCTGAGTAACAATCCTGGCTTTTCTGGAGCTCACTTTGTAGACCAGGCTTAAAGTCATGTGCCACCATTGCCTGGCTAGAAACAACTTTGAGGAGCTGAATGGTAGTCCAAACTGATATATGTGTTAATGTAAGGAAGATCCAGTTAGAATGACTTAAGGAGTTGCAGGCAGGAATTATCTTATGCATATTTGCAAGTAGAATTAATTTTGAACTAGATATGCTGACCCAACCTTACCTGAAGGAAACCCAGTCTCAAAAAACTTTCACAAATGGGGCTGGAGAGATGACTCAGTAGAGCTTTTGCTGCTCTTCTAGAAAACTTGGGATTCTGTTCTACTACATGGTAGCTTTCAACTACTTCAGGTTACCTGAATTCTGACAGACACCCTCTTTTAACCATGATCACTGCACACATATGGTACACCAGATCCATGTCTGTCTCTTCTTTTGTGTCTTTATTTTTTCTACTTGCCATTTCTTAATCCTCATGCTTTCCTCCAGCCACAGACGAATAAACTATACAGGACCTGGCTGATGTGGTACACAGCAAAAGGATAAAGGGTTTAGTGTTTAGTTTAAATGAAAATCCTTTCATTCTCCCACACATCCCATTAGCTCTTTTCTGTAGTTTCTAATCACTAACCCAACACCTGTATGCATACTCTGTAAAAACAAAGGTAAACTGAATGTTAGTCAAACTCAGCTGCTCTAAGCTTAACCTAGAGATCCAAGTCCCTAATATGCCCAGCCACACGTTTGTCTGCTATAGCAGTTTCCTTTGTTATTGACGTAACCATTGTGGTAAAGTTATAAAAACCTACAGTGAAACAGAGTCCTGTGATAAAGGAACTATTAGAATTCTCCCTTCCAGGAAGGGAAGGAAGGCTCAGATGCTGCAATGTGAAGATCCCTAGGGAGGCTAGGACAGGAAGATTGCCCCAGGCAACTCCAAAGGACCTGGGGAATGTAGCACAGTTGCTACCTTTGTCTAGCCATGGGCTTGATACCCAGCACCACATTAACCAGGGTATACGATAAGATCTCAAAAGTCTTCTAAGACCATCATTGCAAATAAAACCATTCCCCCAGCTATATTTACTACTTGAAATGCTAAGTGCATAAGACTTTAATGCATTTATGACAGGGTTTCTCTGTATAGCCCTGCCTATCCTAGAACTGTGAACCAGGCTGGCCTCGAACTCAGATATCCACCTTCCTGTGCCTCATGAGTGCTGGAATTAAAGGCATGCACCACTACCGCTCAGCACATTAGATTTTTTTAATTACTCAGCTTTTTCCCCCTTCATTAGCCCACTTCAAAAGGAATCCATTTTCCTTACTTCTGGGAAAAGGACATGTGACTACCTGTGGTACCTATTAGGATATCAAAGCACATGTTGGAATCACAAGTAACTGTACCTGTAACACATTTCAAAGTCCATCCTAGTCTTCCCACCACCTCCCCTCCACTTCATATCTCCCCCACCTCTGGCTAGCTACTTATTCTTCCCCCTCACCCCACCTCAAACAGGATTTCTCTTGTGTCCTGGCTACCCTGGAACTAGCTCTCTACACTAGGATGGCCTTGAACTCACAGAATTAAGTCTGCCTCTGCTTCCCAAGCACTAGGATTAAAGGTGTGCACCACCACTGCCCTCCCCTTATAACCCTGCTATTCTATGTTCGCTCTATGCTCTGCTGCTGCTGGTCTTTCTCTACCTTATTCTCTCTCCCCTCTCTTTGCAGACAGCTCCGGCCATATCAAGTTTGTTAGCCATATTCTGTTCAGGGTACTCTCCCTGCTCTGGACTCCTCCAAATGCTGCTGCTGACTGATCTTTCCCTCATATTCCCAATAAAAAACTTTCCTCTTAACCATGCTACGTGTCCGTCATGTCAGTCAGTTTATACACTAGCAAGACCTTAAAAAAAAAATTGGAAATAAAATTTTGGTGTCGAAGCTACCTGCAAGTCACCCATGTTCAAGTAAGTAATGCCCCAAACCTTTTCCCCAGCGCTGGGGATTAAAGGCATGGACTACCACCACCCAGTTCCAGCTCCACTTTTGACTAATGTGTACAAGGTCCTGAATTTAATACCCAACACCACTAAAAAAGAAGTACATTTTCCACAGGTCTAGTTTCTTCTCTATTACCTGAAGGATAAATTGCCTCAAAGTATCACATCAAAATAAAATCATTCCCAAAACTTTCCCACCATTTATGCTTGGGCAGTGGTGGTACACGCCATTAATCCCCAGCGCTCAGGAGACAGAGGCAGGCAGATCTTTGTGAGATTGTAGGCCAGCCTGGTCTACAGAAAGAGTTCCAGGACAGCCAAAGCTACAAGGAGAAACCCTGTCTTGAAAAACGAACGAGAGAGAAGAAAGAGAAATCCTGGCAACCACATACCATCCTGTCTCTCAATGCTTTTAACCAACACTCTGCTCTTTTATCTTTTAAATATTTTCTATATCTCCTTATCTATTTTCCAAATACTGGAGCGTATACCCTCAGGGTGTCATGCACATCAGAAGTTCAACTGCTGAACTACAATCTCTAGGACCCCACCCTCACCCAGGCCTCATAAACGACAATTTCCTACTTTACTATGAAAACCTATGAATCTGATACTCTTTTATCTTGTTTGTTCCCCATCCTTTAATCAAGACTACCTCATCAAAAGGTAAGTTTGCTATTACAAACGTGCTGTCTGTTTAAATGGCTTTAGCTGGTAGGTAGTCTAGGAGAACTTGACTCATGTTCCAGATTCATCTTGCTCACCCAGCTTTTATCTTCGTGTTCTTCTCTACTCTGGCCCCAAATTTGCCCACTTGTTTCATATTTCAGTTCAAGTTCTTCCTTTCAATGACAGGCACCAACAGGGTATTTTTTTCTTCTTTTCTTCTTTTTCTTTCAAGAAGGGAGGATAGACAAGATATTTCATGTATCCCGGGTTCACTACAAGCACTGTCTCTGAAGATGGCCTGGAATAACTGATTCTGAATATGGTGCAAGCTGACTATATTGTTTCCTTGTTGCACGTTATAATTTCCTGTGTTTTTAATGTGTGATGGCGAATATCCATTCAAACAAGAAAACAGAAACATTTATAATTATGGGGTTTTCTGTTTTTGTCATGAGGGCAGACATTAGTACACTGGTCTAGAGAAGTGTCTACCACATTAAAGGCAGCGAATCTATATCGAATGAATGATGAGCCCATAAAAAAACCTCTTCAGAGAACTCTAAAACGATATAATGACCTAATTTTACTTACATCCATTTAAAAATGAAACAAGTACAATAAACTAAAGTGGTTTGTGTCTACGAGCAAATTTGTCGCCAGTGGCAAAGCTAGAGTTCTTATTTTGTCTTTTTGACGTGGGGCAAACGCACCACAATTTGTCATAAAGCATGTACCGGGCTCTGATTCCTCAGCTTTGGACGCCTAACTGGAAGAATCTGTATTGTTTTAACTCATTCGGAATCGTTTTAAAAAACGATCAATCCCAGTGTGCAATGCAAACCATCGGTTCAGTCGCTTAGAAACCACATATCCCAGAACGCCACGCTCCAGAACCCAGTCGATCGGAGCTATGAGGAAGACCGTGGCATTCTGGGAGTTGTAGTCTTCTGGTAGGTCCCGCCTCTAGAGCGGCTTTGGAGGCCTGCGTGTGGAGAAAAGCCTCCAGGGAGAGCTGTGCCGCCCTCCAACCTTCGCCCCTGCCCTCGACTTTTTCCCACAGCTCAAAATGGCCGCTGGTGTGGATTTTGGCGATCTAGAATTATTCGCGGCGTTTGACCCTCAAGAGGAGTCAACCCCGAAGCCAGTTCACACCCGCTTCAAGGACGACGACGAGGAGGAGGACGCCGAAGAGAACGGGGTGGGGGACGCGGAGCTACAGGAGCAGCTTCGGCACTGTGAGGAAACCATCGAGCAACTCCGCGCCGAGAATATCCTTCCGGCTTGTTGGCCCTGTCACCTGGGACTTGGGGTCCCTGTGGTGGCGGGCGCGGGCACGCGGAAATTCCAATAGGATCAGCATTCTAAGTCATGTCTCCCGCGACTCGGCGGGCTGCTGGGCGGGCGGTCTCGGTCGGGTTGCACGTAGCTGCAGCGCGGCCTGCGCGCAAACCCTTCCGTGCGAGAATCCTGTGTAGACCACCCTGGTCCCCAACTCAGAACCTAAACTGTTACATTGTCAACGGCTCCCGACTTCTCTCCCTCTTTTTGAGGTCACGGTGATTTCTTTCTGGGCTCTAGTGGAGACAGTCGTGGTGTGGTTTGAAGATGAGGGGAATCGTAGTCCTGGGAAGGGGTATTTGTGGAGGGGCAAAAGCTCGAGTGGCTTCTATGATGCAGAGTCTGGGCCTTAAAGAATTAGCATACAAAGAGAAATGGTCAATTGGCGTGATAGTTTTACTTTTTCGGTATCTTCCGCTTTGAGTAAGGTTGCATTGCAGTGCTCTGGGGAAAACGCGCCAAATTTCCCTTTGGCTTTATTAACATGATTACAGAGTTTCCGGATTTGCTAGTATGTTAACTTTCATTCTTAAGGTTCTTGAATCTGCATGTACAGGTAGTCTTGGCCCAGGTAACTCTTTAAAACTGATAATAAATCCTAAGAATGGTTGATGTGTCAGGTTTTGAAGTTTGAAGTCTGATTCTTTTTTTTTTTTTTAATGATGCTATATAGCACAATAATGAAATTTCAGAGACAGATATTGGGTTTCAAACTGAAGATCAAAAAAGCAAAACACCCAAGCCACTAAAAGTCTTAACGTCTACCAAGCTGGGCAACTGCAGACTGAGCCTCTGTCTCCTCCTGATTTATATTCCCCTGGGATTAAAGGCGTGTGACTCTCTAGTATTGAAATTAAAGGTGACACCACCACCTGGTTTGTACGTGCGTCCGCCTTGGTCTTGTGTAGCCCAGGGTGGCCTTGAACTCACAGAGGGCGTCTGTCTCCCAAATCCCGGGACTAAAGGTGTGTGCCACCACTGCCTGGCCTATAGTGGCTTAGTTTTATCTTCTGGTCTTCAGGCAAACTTTATTTATAATAAATATAGTAATAAAATCTTACTATAGTACTCTTTTCCATGACATTTTATTGTGAATATAAAATACTAGGGAGTTGAGGATTGTACATTTAATATCCGTAGATGCAATTCCACATTCTTGTTAACAATTTGCTATATTGCCTTTATTTTATCATGATGCTTTGACATGGAAAATTTTCCTAATTGGCTGCTCTAGTTTGTTCCAGGAACACAATTGTCTAACTAATATTAGACTGTTTCTGAACTTCAGGATCATGTTGTAGAATATTTGTCCAAAGGGCGGAAAATTGTATTTAATATTTAGGCCCAGTTATTCTGTCCTCCACCAAAACGCGTGCTCAGTATGTCTCCCTCAGAACACTTGCAGGTCCTTCCTTCACATTCTACTATTTGGATAACAAAAGTGAGAGACATTTGAACTTTATGACCTGTATAATTCTGTTTTTCGATGACAGATATTCCTTAACCAGTAATAACATCAAGAACTTAAAAGAAAATTGAACATTCTGACAAGACCCAGGTATGAAAAATTGAAATTATACCTGAGATGCCCCTTGCTGTTCATCTCATTAATCACATCTTTAAAAAGGTTGTGGGATTTTGTCATCATCATTTGTTTCAGAATACTATGAATTCAGTAACGGTTCTTTATTGTTGACTTAGGAGTATAAAGAGATTCTGGTAAGTGGGTTGTTAAACATTTAAGTGGATTTAATGGGCCACTTCGGAAGCCAGAAAATTTTGCCTGTGCTTAGAAAAGCAAACTAAGCCCAGCTATTCATATTTAACACTTATTTCTGGGAAGATAAAATAAGTTTACAGTTACTTTACCTGATAATTTCTTTACAGCATTATTATTATTATTATTATTATTATTATTATTATTATTATTATTATTGGTTAATTTTGTCCTTTGAGCAGGAATCAGTGTACTGATACAGGGTTTCACCTTACAACCCAAACTAGCCTGGAATTCCCTGTATAGTTTAGACTGGCCTTAAGCTTATTGGACCTTGTTCCTCAGCCTTGAAAGTGCTGGAATTACAGATGCAAGCAACCACACTATCATTATTTACACAATTAAAATATTTTATAAATACAGACAGTGTGAGGTATAACGTTTTGTTTTGTTGAGACAGTCTGGTTGTTGCCTAAGCTGGCTTCAGCTCACAGTGAAACTGAGGATGACCTTGAACTGTGAGCCTCCTGCCTCCCCTTCCCTAGTGCTGGGAATATACCCTGGTGCTACCAAGTCTGGGAAAGCATAACACTTTAGAAGAAGAAACAGTAGTGTGTTCTTGAGAAAGCACAGCATATAGGTGTGTAGGTGTGTATTCAGACATGTGGTCATAACAAATACTCTAAATGCTGGTATCTCAATATGACTTTAACAAGTCACTAAATTAATTTTTATTTTTTTGAGTCAAGGAAGTTCTCACTTTGTAGCCTTGACTGGCTTGGAACTTACTTTATTTATACAGGCTGGTTTCTAACCCAGCTGCCTCTTCTTCCTGAGTTCTGGGATTAAAAACATATGACAGTCTTGGCCTAAAGTACTAATTTATGTAGAATGATTAGTTCTTTCCCTTTTTTTCCCTTTGTTTCTCCATCCTTTTTTCTTTCTTTCAACAGAGTCTGTGTGGCCCAGGCTGTTCTCAAACTCATAGTATGGTCTTCTCCTGCCTTAACTTCCCAAGTGCTGGCATTACAGGTAGAGTCAGGTTCACTTGAAATATCTCCAGGTGTTGGAACTGGGAGGTTACCCTGTGCTTTCTGTTGTTTGTTCGTACACTGGCTAGGTGTGACCAAATTTTCATGTAGGGTCTCATGTAGCCCAAGCTATCCTAGGACTCATTGTGTAGCTCTGATCTTGAACTTTTTATCCTTTTACATCTTGGTATTACAGGCATGATGCTAGGCAAGCTGTCTGTCAGCTGAGGTCACTTGTGGTAGCAGATCCTCATGCTGAGGTCAGGATTACCTAGAATTCACTCTGGCCCCATGCTGAGGTCAGGATTACCTAGAATTCACTCTGGCCCATACTGGCCTCAAACTAGAAGCAGTGCTGCCTACCTTTCCCGAGTTTTGTGAATCTTGGATTGTAGTTAAAGCAATGTGCTTTGGCTTCCAGGAGTCTAGAATAAAATAAAAATTCATTTATGAAATGCTTAGTTTTCCTTTATACTTCCAAACCAAATTCACGTAGAAATGTTTGGAAGTGTATCCTTGTAACTTGTCTGTTTATCCTCTTCCCCGCTGCCCTGATTTGTAAGGAAACTAACTAGCCTATCATTAAAGAAACCTTGTTAAAAACTAAAAGATTAACCTATGGTTCTTTGGTGTGTGTATGTGAAACTTTTTGTGTTGAGATAATTTCTGGGCCAAGTATGGTGGTGCAGGCTGTTAATGATCCCTTGGGAATCAGAGGCAGTAAGATCCCTGTGAGTTCAAACAAAGCCAGACCTGATCTATACCATGGAGACCCTGTCTCAAAGAGAGAGAGAGAAAGACAGAGACAGAGACAAACTGACTTTCTAGGGCTTGAGGAGATAGCTGGATGGTAAAAGTGTTCATTGTATAATTAGAATCCCTCCATTCTATCTCAGAAAACAGAAGGACACTTTGACTTTCCCTTCTGGCCTCCTCCCCTTGCACATATGCACTTGCACTCACATACACATACACAACACAACACAACAAAAAGATAGGTTACCCACTGAGTGGGTAAGAGCACTGGCTGCTCTTCCAGGGGACCTGGGTTCAATTCCCAACACCCATATGGCAGCTCACACTTGTCTATAACTCCAGTTCCAGGGGATCCCACATCCTCACACAGACATGCATTTGGGCAAAACACCAATGCACATTAAATAAAAACATTAAAGAGAGAGAAAGACGGCGGCGGGTGATGGTGGCTCATGCCTTAATCCCAGCAAAGCCCCCTAGATCTCTGAGTTCAAGGCCAGCCTAGTCTGCGGAGCGAGTTCCGGTACAGGCTCCAAAGCTACACAGAAAAAGCCTGTCTTGGAAAAAAAGAGAGAGAGATGTCTTGTTCAAACCACTAAAGACAGTAGGATGGGTGAAAACTTAGAAATCTTTCTTGAGAAAGCTGGAGCACTTGTGCATCTCGTTTTCACCTTACTTGTTTGGCTGGGTTTGGAAGCTAAGGCCCTTCACATGCTGAGCAAGCTTCCCACCGCATGCTGCATCTCCAGGCCTCTTGGTCTTGTTTGCAAGATATTACGTGATCTTTAGTACTTAAGAGTCAGAGAAGTTAGCTGGGTGTGGTGGTGTATGCCTCTGATCCCAGAACTGAGGAAGCTGAAGTAGAAGGATCCAAAGCATGAGGCAAGTTCAGACCACTAAGGAGACCTTGCCCCGCTGAGACTGTAATCACAAAACTCATGTGCTTATAACTGCAATGTCTGTACTTCAATGTCTTCTAAGAATATGTTTAACTTCTGTTTTAGTGGCGTACTGGTGAGCAATACTAAGATAGATGGACCCTTATTACAAATTCTATTTATGAACAATGCTATTTCAAAGTAAGTAGTTTTTCTCTTTATTACATATGATTTTTTATTACACTTTATTTATCGTGTGTTTTTATGTGTGTGGGTATGCATGTGCCATGGTACAGGTATGTGGTAGTCAAAGGATAACTTGTAGGAGTCAGTTTTTTCCTTCCCCATGTCGGTCAGGGGCTTAAACTCGGGTAGTTGGGCTTGACCTGCTAAGCCATCTTGAGGGCCCTCATCATTATTATTTAAGTTGTGTCAGGGTTACACATCCGTGTCCTGGCGCAGCTCTCAGTACCTGTCAGGGTTCTCACTAGAAAACAGTGTGTACTGATAGTAAACACCTTTCAGGTCCTTAAACAAAATCTGTGAGAGTCCAGGAAGTACCCTAAAAATGCCACCACCACTTTAATAACAAGGTTAGCTGTCCACACTATATGTGGATAACAGTTTTCCGTGTTGGCTATCTTTGAAGCCTGCCCACGTGTGTAGTTTTGACTACTGCAGGCCTTCTGGCATGCTTGAGTGCTGACCTCAGTGCACTCCTGCAGTGGCCTGCCCCTCCTGAGTCACTGCCTGTGACCAGAAAGATAAAAGACTAGGGTCCAGGCGCATTGTCTGCTTTAGTCCAGGAGTGGAATCGAGGCATTGGGACCTAGGAGTGGCTTGGATGGTGAGTGCAGCAGCAGTATGAAGCACGGTACTAGGCATACCTCGACTTGGGCACTAGATTAGAGAGGTATTAATCTAGTCTAGCGTTTAACGGTCTAACTTCAGTACCATCCATTATTCTGCATGCAGAATTGTAGGTGCTAGAGCTAGATAAGACAGGAGAGGTCAGGTCTGTCTGAGGTCCCTGGCTGCCTTGTTTCAACATAGCAAAACCTGAAGGGATCACTCCAGAATATTTGATCAGATTAGACATCTTTCTTTTGGTTTGTTTTGGGGTTTTTTGTTTTGTTTTGTCTTTTGGTTAGTGTATTTTGATTGTGCCTTTTCTAGTTTTCGTGTGAAATGGGCATTCTCTTATGAGCACTGAAGGTCTGGAAGGAGGGTATAGAAAGGACCGAGCATGTTGGGTGTCCTCGTATTGCAGAAAAAGTGAGGAGAAGGGAAGCTTTTCCTTATTTAACTTTTTTGGTGGATTTTTTTTGTTTTCTGGGACGGTGACAACTCTTTGTAGCCCTGACTGGCAGCTGCCCTCCCACCTCTGCCTGCCTGCCAACTGCTGGGATTGTAGGCATACATCACTGTGTCAGGCTTTTCTTTTGGGTTTTGAGCCACTGACAAGTAGCATATATTAAAGATTAAGTATATGAAATTTATAAATAAATTCTATTTATTCTCTCAACTGTTTGAGGTTATGTGCCAGACACTCATAGATTATCAGAAACTGTTAATACAGCAACAATACATAGCGCTTCTGAGGCTTCTGAGGAAGCCGCTAATGTAACATATATGAAAAGCAAAAGTAAAATTGGGACTTTTTTTTTTTTCCTTTTCTTTTTCTTTGTTTTTTTGAGACAGGGTTTCTCTGTGTAGCTTTGGTGCTTGTCCTGGAACTAGCTCTTGTAGACCAGGCTGGCCTCGAGCTCACAGAGATCCGCCTCCTCTGCCTCCTGAGTGCTGGGATTAAAGGCGTGCGCCACCACCGCCCAGCCAAATTGGGACTTCTTAGCTACTACAGAGAACTTCGTTCTGTTCATGTCTCACTTTGTCCAGGTTCTGACCACCTGTCCGTCTTACTCTCTCCTACAGACAATACCACCAAGAAATAGAGGAGTTTGTATCAAATTTAGTAAAACGATTTGAGGAGCAGCAAAAAAATGATGTGGAAAAGACTTCCTTCAGCCTTTTACCCCAGGTATTTTAAATTTGAGGCTCAGTGCTAAGTGGTTTATGCTTTTTCTGCCAACTGCTGTTAGGGCAGAAACATCCTTGAGTCAAAACTAAAATGGTGAAGATTGTGTGCTGACTTTGTATCCTGTCGTTGTCTTCTCCAGAGTTTGACCATTGCCGCCACCTGGCTTTCCTTTGAATGTAGTTGTATGGCTACACCTAAAATTGAAGGTGTTCTTTCCATTTCCAACTTGGACAAAGTTTGGGCAGAAAGTTGATTGGCGGACAGGTTTATCTACCTAGGGTTTATAAAGACTTCTTGGGCCAGGGAGGCGGCCTGTGTCGGAGTGCTGCTGCGCAACTGTGGTGACAAAGAGTTTGGACAGCGGCACCCGCTGTGCACAGCGCAGACACAGACGGCCCCATGAGCTCACTGGCCGGCCAGCCTGGCCAGATGACAAGTTTCCAGTTCAGTCAGAGATCCTGTGCCAAGGAGACGAGGTAGGAGATGTATAACAGGCCAACTGATTTGTGAAAACAAAACAAGAATTAATATTTTTTTACGGGAAATCTGAAGCCAGGTGGTGGTGGCGCACGCCTTTAATCCCAGCACTTGGGAGGCAGAGGCAAGTAGATCTCTGTGATTTCAGGGCCACCCTGGTCTACAAAGTGAGTTCCAGGACAGCTAGGACTACAAAAAAAGAAGAAGAAAAAAATCTGAGGCCATGTATGGTAGTGCACACCTTTAATTCCAACATTTCAGGAGGCAGAGGCTAGCACTATGGTCTACATAGTGAGTTCCAGGACACCAGGACTATATAGAGGGACCCTGTCTCAAAGACAAAGAAGAAATCTGAGGAATTACAGAGTGTGTGTATTCAGTAGCATGGTTTGTGGCCTTTTTTCTTTTTTATGACCTTTTTTTCTAATAAACATTAAGATAAATAAATAGAATCTCTCAGCCAAACATATACAGAAAAGTTCTGACTTGGGGGAAAAAAAAAGAATCTTTCAATTAAGGAATGATACTTTTTGTTTTTAGGAACTGGAGAAGGAAGTATTTTAATTATTTGAAAATTTGTGTTGTTTTGAGACCGGGCCTTAACCGTGTAGCCCTGGCTGTTCTCAGACTCACGGGTTTGCCTGGCTATGCTCCTTGAGTGCTGAGGTTAAGGTGTGCACCACCACACTCAGCTGAAAGACTCTTTGGTGTCTTCATTCCAGGGTTTCTCTGTGCAGCCCTGGCTGTCCTCTGTAGACCAGGCTGGCCTCAAACTCAGAGATCCACCTGCCTCTACCTCCTGAGTGCTTGGATTAAAAGCATGTGCCACCATGCCCCGAAAATGTTAATTTTGATTCAAAATTTTGTAATGGTTTGAGGTCTATGAGGCTATCAGTATTGGCTGTTGTTATTTTGTTTGTTTTGGGTTTTTGTTTTTTGTTTTTGTTTTTTTCAAGACAGGGTTTCTCAAGTCTGCCTTACTATTTGAAACATTGGATATTTTGTAAATAATTCTGCCTTAGCTTCTAAATTCATTCTAATTATGACAAGGTGTCTTATGGTTTTTTGGGGGTATTTTGTTTTTCTTTGGTTTTTCTTTCTTTCTTTCTTTTTTTTTTTTTGTGTGTGTGTGTGTGTGTGTGTGTGTGTGTGTGTTTCGAGACAGGGTTTCTCTGTGGCTTTGGAGCCTGTCCTGGAACTAGCTCTGTAGACCAGGCTGGTCTCGAACTCACAGAGATCCGCCTGCCTCTGCCTCCCGAGTTGCTGGGATTAAAGGCATGCGCCACCATCGCCCGGCTTCTTTGGTTTTTCAAAACAGGGTTTCTCTCTGTGTCTTTGGGTGTTCTAGAACTATGTAGACCAGGCTGGACTCAATCTCACATAGATCTGCCCACCTCTGCCTTCCGAATGCTGGATTAAATGTGTGTTCCACTATGCCAGGCTTATTTATGTATATTATTAAAGTGAAAGAAGGGTGTTGAGGTTCCTAAATTTTGAAAATGAAAAGGTATTTCTTTGACTGGAGAGGTGGCTCAGTGGTTCAGAGCTCTGCTTTTCCAGAAGACCTGGGTTCATTTCCCAGCACCCATTTGGCAGCTCACAACTATCTGTAACTTCATTTCCAGAGGATCTGACACCCTCACACAGACATACATGAAAGAAAAATACAGTAACTAATCAAAACAAAGGTATTCTCTTGTGACTCTTTGTAATGCATGTTATTTGGTCTTAGCCATCCAGTGTTATGTTGGAAGAGGACCATAAAGTAGAAGACTCATGTGCCATTAAAAACAACAAGGAAGCTTTCAGTGTAAGTTTGTATTTTCAATTTGAATTCTGCACACGTGCGATTTCTTCGTTTCTCAGTTGGGTGACTTTAATGAATGATAAGGTGACATAGTCACATGACTTCTAAGATCACAGCGTTTTCTTTGTGATAACCACTATTGTGGTTGTCGTCCTCTGAGTACCATTTGCTCTCTAGAGATTGTCGCATTCCGTTGTGAGGACACAGTATACTTTATTTGCAAGAGTTTGTATTGGTCCTGACCAGCCTCTTCATGTTTATCTTGAAAATTTTGACTAAAAAGTAGAAAGCAGACTTGCAAAACTTACAGATGAAGCTGAGAGAAGTAACCATTAACTATATGGCATGTTTGAAGTTTTAAAAATGTCAATAGGCTTAATTAGTGGGTAAAAGCAAAAGCTTAACAGGGAGAGCCTATGTTTAGGCCTTGCAGTACTTCTGCAGTGTTCATTGGTATCAAGCCATTCTTGTAGCATGCTTTCAAAGGATGACTACTTTATGCTCACAGGATATGCCCCAATTTTTAAAGACATGGGCTGCTGAGATGATGAAGAGCTGCAGGTCTCATGAAAAGACTTGAAAATTCAACAGTAGCTGCTATAGATCATGCTTCATAGCATCCCTGGCAGAACAGGATTATTGATAAGATTGAGTATAAGAGGTGCATTTCAGCGCAGTGTTAGAGAACGAACACAGAATGTGGCCATAGTTGCTCATACTTGTAATCCTAGTACCCAAGAGGCGAAGGCAGAAAAGAAAAGGAGAAAAGCTAGGCAGGGCATATAGTTTAGTGGCAGAGTACTTATGTGTGAGTTCACTGAGTGTTGGTATTGTTTTTAGCCTGGAGAGGTAGCTTAAGGGTTAAGAGCATGTGCCCCTCTTGTAGAAGAACTGAGTTCAATTCCCAGCACTTAAACTAGGTGCCTTACTACCACATATAACTCCATCTCCAGGGATCCAACACCTCTGGCCTACCCAGGGACTGGCACTTGTGCCATACCCATAGACATGTGTGCATGCACATAATTAAAAATAGGATGAATCTTTACAAACTCAGACCAGGAAAACAGTCCAGGTTTCTTAAATTAAATAAAAATTAGGGATGCTATCAAGAATATTTTATTTATTTTTTTGTTTTTTATTCATTTTTGAGGCAGGCTTTCTCTGTAGCCCTGTCTGTCCTGAAACTTATTGTGTGGAACAGGCTGGCCTCAAACTCAGATATGCCTGACTCTGCTTCCTAGGTGCTGGGATTAAAGGCTTGTACCACCACCACCCAACCCTATCAAGAATATTTTTAAGTTTTCTATTTCTTGTTTCTTGTTTATAGTTTAATTTTTATTTTCAATTTCTAAATTAAATTTATTCATATGCATGCCTGCCTGCATTGCTGTGGTGTGTGTAGAAGTCTGAGGACTGTTTTCTGGAGTTCTCATCCTTCCACCCTGTGGGTCCTGAAGGTGGAACTCCAGTTGTCAGGCTGGTATTCGAGCCTTCTCACCGGCACGAATTGTTTGTTTTCTGAGACAGGAGTCGCTCTGTAGTCCAGGCTTTCCTCGCTCACAACAGTTCTCCTGTCTCTGCCTCTGAAGTGCTAAACTCAAAGGGGATAGCCACATTTAGCTGAAAGAAGGATTTCTGAAAGTTCTAGGTAACTTTCATTTTTCTTTCAATTAAAGGGCTATGGGATTAAAATAATGTTTGTCTAGAATGAGCTTATAGTTATCACTTTAGTTCTTTAGATAATACTGGTGTTTATTGAATGCTGCTATGTGCCAGGAGCAGAGAGGTTTTGGAGATAGCAATGAAAAGAAAGGGTTGAGCTGGGCGGTGGTGGCGCACGCCTTTAATCCCAGCACTCAGGAGGCAGAGGCAGGCGGATCTCTGAGTTCAAGGCCAGCCTGATCTACAAGAGCTAGTTCCAGGACAGGCTCTAGAAACTACAGGGAAACCCTGTCTCGAAAAACCAAAAAAAAAAAAAAATAATAAGGAAAGAAAGGATTGAGGCCAGCTCTGGTTTAATGAGCAGTTGAGTGGGAAAAGGTTAAATTCCTAAGAAAAGTCAGGTTGGGGTGTAGGCTAGTAGTTATGTGCTTGCCTAGCATGTGAGGCCCTGGGTTCAGTGCCCTAGTAGTTAATACATAGGTATGTGCGTGTGTGTGTGAGAGAGAATAGAGATTGACGGATGGATGGATGGATGGATGGATGGATGGATGGATGGATGGATGGATGGACGGACGTACAGTCTAAGTAGCTTAGTGAAATTCTACCTCATGATAAGTAAAGGCTGGGGCTGTAGTTAGGTGATAGAGTACTTAACTTCCTAGCATGTAGAAGGCTTCAGTTCCATTGGGTGATGGCAGGGACAGGAGTGGTACAATGCCAGGGTGGGTGGTTTATATTGTGAGTTGCTGGTGACTGCCTGTGTGAGCCACGGTCTGGATGAATTGAAGGAAAAGGCAGATTGTATTTTGTGTGAAGAGGGCTCAATAAATAGGAAAGGGAAGTAGATACCAGCAGCCAGTATTCAAATTGCTTTCTGTGCAGCAAGTACTGGTAAATCACTTGGGAGCTGATTACGGGTGATACTTGTGGAGGTAATACCTTGCCATTTTATAAAAAAGTAAACGTGGAAAGCTAAGAGATTCGTCAGTAGTCAGGTGACAGAGCCAAATGATCTACATCCTTATATTGCTTTATAGGCTATAATAGAACCTTCAGATTGTGGTCTAAGAGACCATGTAATAAGGATACTAAGTGATGGGCTATGTCTTAACTGAAAGAACTATATTCTTTGTGGAATGAAGCTGGCCCCGGTCTGCATAGGGTCTGCAGTCAGTGAGAAAGCTGCTGTTAACCTCACGCAAGAGAAAGCACAACTGAGACCAGCATGGTAGTTACGGTGATGCGTGTCTGAAACCTGGATATACCTGGCAGTAACAGCAGTCAAATGTGTTCATGAGTTAGCTGTAGAATAAGAGCTCGTGAGAGAATGGTCAGAACTCAGGCTTGACCTAGGAAAGTGGGAGGTATGGGGAGGAGCAGGTTTGGAGAGGATGGGAATTGGTTGCCTCTTTCGTTTTGTTTTTAATTTACTTACTTTGGGTTTTCTGTTGTTGTTTTTAAGACAGTCTTGCTGTGTATCTCCAGCTGGCCTCGAACTGTGGTCCTCCTTTCTCAGCCTCCCAAGTGCTGGGATTGCAGGCAGTTGTCACCCTACCTGGCTTCCAGTGCCATTTTAAATAGGTGAGTTGGAGATACCTTACATGTCTAGAAAGAGGTGCCATGGTGGCATTTGAATATCCAAAACTGGAGCTAAGGGATCACAACTTTGAACAAGGGATGGGGGAGTCATCAACAGAGAAATTATTTCTCATACCCTAGACCTGGGTGAATCGCCTAGGAAGTCAGAATGGAAAAGATGTTTAAGGACGAAAAGATGAGAGATACGGGGGGAGGGATTTCATCTGTAAGAACTGAAGTGGCATCCCGAAAGCCTCCCGGAGTTGGAAAGTGTTTGTAGAAGGAAGGAAGTGCTGTGTCGGCTCTTGCTGATAGGTTGAGAGGTGAGGATTGACAGTTCCCTAAAGTGCAGAGCCTTCCTTGGCGCCATCATCCAGCTAGTGTGACAGGAGTGCAGCATTGCCGGAGCTGGTGGAGAGAGACTGGCAGTGCCGTTTAAGAGCAGGAGGGACGTGTCTAGATAAACCCCTGAAGACAACGTGCGACCCTTAATAAATCCTGGCTTGGGGGCAAGAAAACTATAAAAAGCATTCTGGAGGTAGGGAAACTTGCATGTAGAGTTGACATAGGAGATACTAGGGAGTTAGTATTGGTTTGCAGGAAAATGTTCTTAGTTCATACTGAGCGTTTAAGGGTAAGTGATACTCTCTGTAACTGACTTAAATGGTTAAGTAAAGAGTATGTGTATGTATGTGTACATATGAAAAGAGTCATGCACAGAAAAATTTTAGATTATTTATTCAGTCTGGGAACAGGGTGTATGAATATTCATTGTACTGTGTTTTCAACCTGTCTGTAAGAAATGGTTGCAAAAACTCAGTAGGAAACAAAGTAAATGGGAACCAGGGAACTGGAAACAATAAATGTAGCCTGTGAGGGTCTTGTTGCAGACAAATGAGTTCTGGAGGGACCTGTGAGAGTCAGGTTTGGTTGAGACAGAATGGTCTATAGTATTGACAGTACCCGTCAAAGCTCACCGGGGTCAGCTCCCGTCTAGAACTTTATTTCTTATAGCTTCATCAAGTCAAATGGGTAATGGGTAATCATAGACTTACATTATCATAGACTTACATTACTTAATGTCTTTTTTTTTTCTGCTTAAATAGCAATATTTTTTGACTTGTTTTCTGCAGGTTGTAGGAAGTGTCCTGTATTTTACTAATTTTTGCCTTGATAAATTGGGGCAACCGCTACTAAATGAAAACCCTCAGCTTACGGAAGGATGGGAAATACCCAAGTATCCTACATAGTGAATGAAGATCTTTTATGCATCTTGCCACTAAGTTCACCTTTAAAAAAAAAGCTTACCAAATTTTGCAGACTATGATAACTATTCCTTAATAAAATTCACTAAAGGTACCAGCAAGTCTTCAGCCACATTGTTTCTCTAGAAGGGCAAGAAATGCAAGTAAAGGCAAAAAGGTTTGTGTGGGGCGTGGTCTTGTTTTTCTCTTTGTTTTCCAATATCAGAACCATAAACTTTTATCAACTCCTTAAGTTTATATTCATAATTGATAATTTGATGTAAATTACACATTGAGCTAGAATTCTGATATCAGGAGATACATGTTAAATGTTTAAATTGACCGTTTATTTCTTAGAATGCAGGCCCAGTGCTTGGGAGGGTGGAAAGAAGTTATTACTGGTGTCAGTGTGGTTACGGTCTTAGAACCATCCGCCCCCTTCCCATGCTCTGTTTGCTTTGGTTCTTGTGTTAATAACCACTGGAAAAAGTTGAGGTAGCATACCAATCTGGAGCAGGCTGGTTTGGGTTAAAACGACTACAAAGTGCTGTCTAGTAACTGAGTATAAGATACACTGCTGTGCTCAACAATTGCAGATACAGTGCGCCTCGCCTTCTGCTGTCTCTGGCACTCGCTGGCCTCTAGAACACATTCATTTGCTTTTCTGTTGTCATTTACATTATGAAAATCTTTGGATTTCTGTTTTGTTTTGTGTTCTGATCTAATAGGCCAAGGCCTCATTGTTTCAATTGTGGTTCTGAAGAGCATCAGATGAAGGAGTGCCCAATGGTAAATCTCTTCCCCCATAAGCAGTCTTTGAACAAGAGCTGGTGGGTGTTATGTGCATGTGTGGCCCTGGGTAATATGCGTGAACTTCCTGTGCTACACTCATTTGACTTGAATCATTTCAAATTTGTGTTCATACTTAAGACATTGAATTTTTTAAAGAAAATAGCAATACTCTATTTGAGGTGAATGATGTATGAGTTAATTTTCAAAGTTTATTTTAAAAAGTTAATTTTGTGTTCTGATAACATTAAAATAATAAATAGTGAAAGTGACTATTCTTGCTTGATTTTCAAAATTTGCTTTTATGCATATAGTCTACATTAAAACTAGAGCAATTTATGCTTTACATTTTAAAAAGTGAATATTTGCAGTAAATTTCTGAATCACTTGATATCATTCTTTTCAAACGTTATTATGATTTAGCCTCGGAATGCTGCTCGAATAAGTGAAAAGAGAAAAGAGTATATGGATGCCTGTGGTGAGGCAAACAGCCAGAGCTTTCAGCAGCGGTACCACGCAGAAGAAGTGGAGGAGAGATTTGGACGATTCAAGCCGGGAGTTATTAGGTACCACTGTTGTTCTACCATGGAGCGTTTATTTTGTTTCGTTTTGTTTGTTTTTCTTAGTATTTAGAACATTTTATGTCTCTTCTGAGGACTACAAGAATGTAAGTGTAAACCTGGTGGTGGCGCATGCCCTTAATCCCAGCACTGGGGAGGCAGAGGCAGGGGGATCTCTTGAGTTTGAAGCTAGCCTGGTCTACAAGAGCTAGTTCCAGGACAGTCAGGGCCACACAGAGAAACCCTGTCTTAAAAAACGAATAAACAAAAAAGAATGTAAGCATGAGGTAACATGTCTGTACAGAATGCATCCATTCGTTCAAACCCACTGTGCTTGATATGTCTTCATGCGCTGAAATATGGGGCAGAAATGTTTTAACTAGGCATGGTTGCTTACACCTGTGATCCGCATGTGACTGAAGCAGGACAATCCCCATGAGTTCTGAGTGAGCCTGGGCTACAGAGTAAGAGCTCTATCTTAAGAAAGATATGGATCTAGAGAGAAGACTTAAAGTTAAGAGCACTGACTATTCTTCCAGTGGACCAGGTTCAATTCCTAGCACTCACAGGATGGCTCAGAACCATATCTGTAACCCAGTTCCCAGGGATCTGATGACTTCTGCCCTCCATGGGCACCACCTGCACACATGTTGCACAGGCATACATACAGTCGCGAACCCTCACACACATAAAAGATGATGATGATGATGCTTTAAAAAAAGAAAAATGCCAATTTAGTGTTTTCATGCAAGTCTGAATTCATCATCTTTCCTCCCCTTTCTTTTGACTTAGTGAGGAACTTCAGGATGCACTGGGTGTGTCGGACAAGAGTCTTCCCCCTTTCATCTACCGGATGCGCCAGCTGGGCTACCCTCCAGGCTGGCTCAAGGAGGCTGAACTGGAGAATTCAGGGCTTGCACTCTATGATGGAAATGGTACAGTATATTAGCACTGAGAAGTCAGTTTATGGGTCCCTCTCATCCCCCTTTTTAAATATGACTATTAGCTAGGCCTTTAAGAGAGCATTTGAGAGGAAAAGACTTTCAGTGAGTTTGAAGCCAACCCTGTCTAAAAAGAATTACAGGAAAATAACAGGAGTGCCAGGCCTGTTTAAAGTGTGCTGAGGTAGTTAAAACTGTCATCATGACATTTCCTGTTTTACGAGGAAGGAACTGAAGCATCAGTGAGCATACGGAATTGTCAGGCAGTCTGGCTGGATGTGGCGGTGCGCATTTGTTATCCCAGCACTTAGACAGAAGCAGGAGGGTTGAGAGTTTGAGGCCATTCTGCCTGAGCTGCTTAGCAAGACCCTGTCTTTGGGGAGGGGGAGTTAGACATAGTGGCACAGGCCTTTAATCCAAGTATTCAGGTCTCTGAGTTTGAGACCAGCATGGTCTACAAAGTGAATTCCAGGACAGCCAGAACTGTTACACAGAGAAACCCTGTCTCCCAAAAAAAAAAAAAAAAAAAAAGGAAGAAAAAAATAGGGGAAAAATAGGGGCTAGGGAGATTTCTCGGTGGGAAAGGGTACTTGCTATACAAGCTTGGCATCCAGGAAGGAAAGAACTGCCTCTGTAGAGTTGTCCTTTGACCTCCACGTGTATGCTATGGTGCATCTGCACAGTCATATCATGCACACACACAACAACAATAACTTTCCTTTAGTTAAAAAGAAGTATCAGGGCCGGGCAATGGTGGTGCACGCCTTTAATTGCATCACTCAGGAAGCAGAAGCAGATGGATCTCTGTGAGTTCGAGGCCAGCCTGGTCTACATAACAAGTTCCAGGAATTTCTTCAAAGCTACAGAGAAACCCTGTCTCAAAAAATGTATCAGACCACAGGCCAGACAGTAATGTCTGTGAGTTTGAGGCCAGCCTAGTCTACACAGAGGAAACCCTGTCATGAAAGAAGGAATATCGGAACATTATTTTGGCTTCGTCTGTGTTCACTGAAGCCAGAGTGGGAAGCCTATAGGTAGTCTTGAAGTTTTAGCCTTCTTAGCATTGGTAGTGTACCGCAATCAATGGCACTTCTACCGAGGTGTGGGAGGAGAGACAGGAAATTGACTGGGTGTAGCTCCTTGGCAGAAGTAACATGAGAGGGCTGGAGAGATGGCTCAGAGGTTAAGAGCACTGACGGCTCTTCAAGAGGTTCTGAGTTCAATTCCCAGCAACCACATGGTGGCTCACAACCATCTAATGAGATCTGGTGCCCTTTTCTGGCCTGCAGGCACTCTATACTTAATAAATAAATGAGAGAGAGAGAGAGAGAGAGAGAGAGAGAGAGAGAGCCCATGAATCACAATTAATAAAAACTAGAGACAGAAATTGGGGTTCAACTTGAAGGTCAGAAAAGCAAAACAGCCAGCCACTGGCTCTTACCTCTACCTCAGTCTGAAATGGTGATCATGCCTCCAGGAATCTCAGAATGAGACTGAGAGCTGTCTCTCATTTTATAATCCTCTCTAGTTCTAGGATTAAGGGTATGCACCACTACCACCTGGTTTCGATGGCAAGCTAGTGTGGCTACTGGGATAAAAGGTGTGTGTCACCACTGCCTGGTCTGTAATGCTGGCCAGTGTGGCTGTATTACTTTTCTGATCTTCAGGCAAGCTTTATTTATTAAAAATACAAATGAAATGTCACTACACTCTGCCTCAAAAACAAAGGAGCCAGAGAGCTGGCTCGGTGGCAACAGACACTTGTTATTGTACCTGATGACCTGATTTTAATCCTCAGGATCCACGTGGTAGAGGCGAGACCTAGCTTAACAGATTTTCACTGATTTCCATAAACCTTCCATGGCACAAATGTTTTAAGAATTTAGGGTTTTTTGTTTGTTGTGTTTTATTTTTAGGTTTTTGTTTTTGAGACGGGGTTACTCTGTGACTTTGGAGCTTGTCCTAGAACTTGCTTTGTAGACTAGGCTAAGAATTTTGTTTTGTTTTTTAGAAACAGGATCTGTTGGGGTTTTTTTGGTTGTTGTTGCTTTGTTTTGTTTTTCTCTTTTTTTGAGACAGGGTTTCTCTGTGTAACTCTGGAGCTTCTCCTGAAACTCACTTGGTAAACCAGGCTGGCCTCGAACTCACAGAGATCTGCCTGCTTCTGTTTCTCAAATGCTGGGATTAAAAGCTAAAGGTGTGCGCCCCCACTGCCTGGCAGAAACACGATCTGTTGTTTGTTTTGTTTTTGAGTTTTCAAAACAGGGTTTCTCTGCATAGCTCTAGCTGTCCTGGAACTTAGTCCATTGACTGGGCTGGTCTCCAATTCAACTGTCTCTGCTTTTTAAGTGCTGGTATTAGAAGTGTATGCCAGTACTGCCTGGCTAAATCTTTTTTGTTTTTTGAGACAGAGTCGATATCCCAGGTTGGCCTGGAACTTGTGAGTGAAAGCTGACCTTGAATCCTGCCTTAATCTCTTAATCATTGGGTCACAGGCTGCCATGGTTAGAGCCTATTTAAAAGTTGCAATGGTTCAGAAAGATGATAGCAATTAATATAGTGATATATTATTTGTGTTTTAATAAATAAAACTTGCCTGAAGATCAGAGGGCTAAACAGCCATAAAGGCCAGGGAGTGGTGGTACATACCTTTAATCCCAGAGACAGGCAGATCTCTTGTGAGTTCAAGGCCACCCCAGGCTACACAAGATTGAATCTTTTAAAATGAGAAACAGATCCCAGTGCTAAGGAGGTGGAGACAGGAGTGATGTGACTGACAGAGGAATATAAAGGGGAAAAGACAGGAACTCAATGGAGTCTGAAGTTGGTGGAGAGCATTGTAGGTGTAGAGCACCCTTTGTTTGTGTGAGCCTTGGTAGAAGTAAGATCTCTTTAGTGGCTTGGCTGCTTTGCTTTACTGATCTTCAGCTTGAACCCTAATATCTGTCTCTGGGTTTTTATTATTTGTACTACAACCCTAAACCAATTCTGAATTGTGATACAGTATCTCAGCACTTTCTTTGTGTGATTTGATGTGGGGGAGACATGTTTTTGTCTAGCATTTTAATATTTTCTCTGGTCTCTAATAGATGATGGTGATGGAGAAACAGAAACTGGAGAAATACAGAATAAAAATGTCACTTATGATCTTTCAAAATTGGTAAACTATCCTGGTTTTAACATATCTACTCCCAGAGGTATTCCAGATGTAAGTATACATTTAACAATTTTTCTTCTGAACTGTGATAATTATATTAAAGATTTTCAAAATACTAAAGTATGTAGCAGTTTGTTACTTAAGCAAATGAATTCTTAGCTGGACACGTTTAATCATGGCACATAAGAAGTGGAGGCAAAGTGAAGTGAGTTTTTACTGACATGTAACATTTCATTTATTAGACAGATCTCATGTATCAGGCTGGCCTTGATGGTCCTGCCTTTACTCGCAGATTCTAGGATTGTAGGTGTGCAGCATCTAGCTCTGATGTAGGCTCTGAGCCAACCTCAGGTTATCGGGCTGCAACTCTTTATGCACTATCTCCCAGACTCTATGTGGAGCTTTTTAACTTCCATTTCTCAGTACTAGAAATTGGACTCAGAACCTCTTATGTGCTAATACCACACTGTCACTGAGCTACATCCCAATCTTAGTTTCTCTTATTAAATTAAGTAGAATATTAAGTGTAAAACTGTATTATGAGAGTTGTGGGGATTTTCTGGCACTATTTCCTAATAAGCAAAAGAGCAGAAGTCAATTGTTAGGCTCTATAATCTTAACTCTGGCGCAAGCTCAACTGGAATCTGAACCTCAGAAGAGGACTTCTGCAGTGTTGTGTTGTATGGTAGCATGCCTTTAATCTGACTTTGACAGGTAGAGGAAGTGGATCTGTGAGATATGGTTTCTCTGTGTAGCCCTGACAGTCCTGAAAGCCTGTAGACCAGGCTTGCCTTGAACTCAGATCCTCCTGTCTATGCCTCCCAAGTGCTGGGATTAAAGGTGTGTGCCACCACCATCACCACCACCTGGCTTGTTTGGGGTGTTTTATGATGGCAAGAATGTTCCTTTTGGGTCTTCTACGTCCTGGGATCCAAGAGTCTGCCATTTAGTCTAGTTTTACAGTTTTTATTATTATTTTCTAGTTTGTATATGAAGTAATGGGATTTTTCTGTGACATTTGTGGTTTTTGTTGTTGTTGTTTCTGTTCTGTTTTGTTTTGTTTTGAGACAGGGTTTTTCTGTGTAGCTTTTGAGCCTGTCCTGGAACTCACTCTGTAGACCAGGCTGGCCTCAAACTCACAGAGATCCGCCTACCTCTGCCTCCCGAGTGCTGGGATTAAAGGCATATGCCACCACCCCTTTGCTCATTGTGACATTTTTTTTTGTTTTAGGGCTTTTGGGCGGGGTTTTGTTGAGATGGGGTCCCACTATAACCCAAAAAACGTTCAAGTCACTGTGTGTCCCAATCTGGCCTGGGATTTGCAGTGACCCTTAGTGACCTCTTTAGTGCTAAGAGCAAAATCTTAAAAAGTTGATGTTTTCCAAATCCATTCATCCCTTTTTTCCACATTAGGAATGGAGAATATTCGGTTCCATACCAATGCAGGCATGTCAACAGAAGGATGTGTTCGCCAGTTACCTTACTTCTAACATCCAGTCGGTAAATAGATTTGTGTGTGCACGTGTATGATGCTGAGAATTGAACCTAGGACCTCAGGTGTGCTATGCAAGCACTCTACCACTGAACTACATTCCTAGCCTCAATACATAGGTTTTAAGGGTGTAGTTGGTAAATATTTGTAGCCATGAGATTTTATGGCAGTATCTTACTATTCTTTTGGATTATATTTTAAACATTGATAGCTGATTAATCAAGAGGCTGCTGAATAGGAGCTCATTCAACAATTGCTTGGGTCCAGTCTGGTTAAAGTATGGGTTCGAGGTTCTCTGTGTAACTTGTGTTCCTATTGATTACTCCATTAGCCAAGCATGAAATCTGGCAGCAAGCGATCTTCCTCTCAGTCCAGCCCTAATAGTCCAAAGAAGCAGAGGAAGGAAGGCAGCTCAGCAGCCTCCCCTGCTGACATGGAACTTGACTCAGGTATGTTTCTGTGGATTTGAATTATTGAGAAGGCAAGGTCAGTCTTTATGCTCCTGGGTCTGTAAGGAGGGTAAAGCTCCACCATCCATAGCTTCCTAATCCTTAGCTATCAGACAGAGAATTGCCTTTGTCGCTGATCAAACCTGCATTGGAAGCCACGCTTGGTATGAGAGGCAGAGGGACCAGCTATCCAGGTCCCTGAATTTGGCAGTCAGGCACCCATACTGCCACAGCTCATCTGGCCCCTACGTTGGGGCATCACTCTGGAACAAACAGCAAAAGAGCATGCATGCACATCTCTGGCAGCTCCAGCTTCAAGAAGAGTTGAGCCGGCCAGGCAGTGGTGGCGCACGCCTTTAATCCCAGAACTCGGGAGGCAGAGGCAGGCGGATCTCCCGAGTTCGAGGCCAGCCTGGTCTACAAGAGCTAGTTCCAGGACAGGCTCTAGAAACTACAGGGAAACCCTGTCTCGAAAAAAAAGGTTGAGCCATTGGGCTATTGCCTTTGTAGGCATGTTCCTCAACATTATCTCCCTGGGGTCATGTACTCGTTAGAACTCAAAACTGGGCCTATCTTTGCCTCTGGAACACTCCCTTGGCCTTTTGTCCTTTCGTTCCTCCATGTCTTCCCATGGACCTGTGCTTGGCCAGGATCATGGTGGTCCTGACAGGGAAAGCTAGTGTCTGTGTTAGGAGCCCCTCTGGCCCGGCCCAGCCACTGCTCATTTGTGTTTGCCTGATTGGTGGTTAATTAGATATACTCCAG
Organism: Arvicola amphibius; assembly: GCF_903992535.2. NCBI lineage: Eukaryota > Metazoa > Chordata > Mammalia > Rodentia > Cricetidae > Arvicola > Arvicola amphibius. The sequence continues at coordinate 81,810,518 of NC_052056.1, read as the reverse complement.
GGCTGTTCTGGACCCCAGGCTAAAAATTCTTGTCCTTTTCCAAAGTAGGCCTGGCTAGTTCTGTCTGTCCTACATAGCAAGACAGGTGTTCTGAAATGAGGTAAAATGACGACATTATGAGAAAAGCATTAAACAGTGTCGTGGCAGCTGGGGCAGTGGTGGGCTGGTGGTGTGCATGCTTGGCATGTGGGAATACCAGCACTGAAGAGAAAACCTGAATGAGGTACAAATAGTGTACTTTATTCCAGACTTGAATGAAAACACTCCCCATTTTCAAATTCCCAAGGAGATTTTTAAAAGATTATAAACTAAATTCTCTTAAAGTTGAAGAGAAATGAAGTCCAAAATTAATTACAAAATTCATAGTTGGTTAGTCTTGGTGTCCTCTAGTCCTGGTACTTGGGAAACAGGCCAGGAGGATTGTGGGTTCAAGTCTAGCCTGGGCTGTATTACAGGATCCTGTCCCCAAAGATAAACCAGTTAAGCTGCCAAATCATTTTATATTGTATCATCTCAGCACAGGGTCATGAGTACCATGCCAGGAAGTTTCAAATCTTGGGTTTCTTGCTTTTGCAACCTTACTTCAGCTTCCAGTTTCACTTTTCCCCCCATTTTTAATTTTTGGGTTGGTTGTTTTTAAGATAGGAGTTCATGTATCCCAGACTAGCTTCAAACTTATTATGTAGCAAGCCCAAACTGATCTTAAAGTTCCCACCATCCTCCTATGTTAGTCTTCCAAATCCTGGGATCACAAGAATGATCCACCATACCTGGCTCTCCAATCTTATTTTTAAACGAGGTCATAGAGTTAATAGGGGAAAAATTCTAACAACCTTTGCTAAAGACGCATGAAAATTTGAAACAAGCTGGATGTGGTGGTAGATTCCTATAATCCTAGCACTTAAGAGACAAGAAGTCCTCACAAGTCAGGGTCTGGTCTACATAGCAAGTTCTAGGCCAGCCAGGGCTATAGAATGGGATCCTTCCTTCCTTCCTTCCTTCCTCCCTCCCTCCCTCCCTCCCTCCCTCCCTTCCTTCCTTCCTTCCTTCCTTTTCTTTTTATGGTTTTTCGAGATAGGGTTTCTCAGTGTAGCCTTGGTTGTCCTGGAGATCGCTCTATAGATCAGGCTGACCTTGAACTCAGAGATCCACCTGTCTCTGCCTTTTTTTTTTTTTTTAATTGAGAGGCAGTGTTAAAAAGGGGGCTAGCTGGTGCTCAATGGGTAAAAGCTCTTGCTGCCAAGCCTGATGACCTGAGTTTGTTCCCCGGGATCCACATGATGGATGGAGAGAACCTACTTTGACCTCCACAAGTATGCTGTGGCATGCAAACAAACATACAGGCACACATGTTTTTATTTCATATGTATGAATGTTTTACTTTCATTAATGTCTAGCATCGTGTGTATGCCTGGTGCCCACAAAGGCTAGTACAGGGCATCAGCTACCCGGGAACTGGAGTTACACTGGTTGGGAGCCACCATGTGGATGCTGGGAATGGATTTTGTCTCATGAGAGAACACCCAGTGCTCTTAACTATTACCAAGCCATCTCTTCAGCCTCATGAATTTTTTTTAATATTTATTTATTATGTATACAATATTCTGTCTGTGTGTCTGCCTGCAAGCCAGAAGAGGGCATCAGATCTCATTTCAGATGGTTGTGAGACACCATGTGGTTGCTGGGTGGTTGCTGGGAATTGAACTCAAGACCTTTGGAAGAGCAGGTAATGCTCTTAACCGCTGAGCCATCTCTCCAGCCCCCAGGCTTATGAATTTTTAAAAGGAGGGTGAAACTTATGAGATTATTTTAGCTTGTACAAAAGGCCTTGTGGCGGGTACTCTGCCCAACCACCGAATAGAAAAATGACTACAGACACTGAAGCCTAGACCCAAAGCCACATCCCGACCAGACCAAAGGCTTTCTGGGTATTTTCTGGAGTTCAGTAAGTCTATCATCTCCTAGTCCTCTCACCCAGCACCTAGGTTACCTGCCCTGCAGACTGAATAACTAAGTGATGACCAAACAGTGACTGGTGCTCGAGGCCTGGGATTAGGCTACTCAATGGAAAATCTTACCTGGCAGGCTCTCATTTGATTACCCCCTGGGGAGAGAGAGATGATTAGGTTAAAGACTTCAGTTTGGGTACAGCAAAATGGCTCAGAAGGTCAAGAAACTTGCCTTTAAGCCTGGTGACCTGAGTTAAATCCTCAGGTATGTGTTAGAAGGAGAAAAATGGCTCCCACAAGTTGTCCTCTGACCTCCGTGCACAAGCACAAGCCACCCCACCCCTCAGGAAATAAATAAATTAATAGAAAGAAAACCTGATAACTCAATTTGGCTGGCTTAAATGCCTAGACCAGTGGCCCCACATTTGTGGCAGGCACACACTCATGAGCCACTGAGGCACTCCATCATCCCCAGCTTCTTTCTTGAGAAGGAACAGGTAGCTCATTCCCAAAAAGTAACCCTGAGCCAGGCCAGTTTGTATTGTATGTGGTAAGTAAAATGGACTCTGCATCACAAACCTGTGGACAGTTATATTGTGTGTGTTAGTGTGATAATTTATTCAAATGAAACTTTTTATGGATGTTGTCATTATGTCCCTCCTTTATTTTTTAGCATTCATTTATTTTGTGTGCATGTGCACATGTGTGCCATCACCCCCCTTATGTGGAGAACAACTTGCTCTTAGTCCCTTCTCCCAGGTGTAGTCTAGGGATTGCAGTCAGGCCATTGGGCTCGGCACTCACTTCATCATTTCACTGGTCCATGGGTAGGGTTTTGGTTTTGAAACAGGGTCCCATGTAGCCCAGATTGGGCCTCCTTCCTCTTTATGAATGTTGGGATTATATGCATGCACCATCATGCTTGACTCTTGTTTGTAGACTGTGTGTATGTCTGTCTGTGTGTGAGACAGACAGAAATGGAGTGAAGGGTTATAATTGTTTGTTTTGTTTACTCTTTTGGCTTTTTTAGTGCCCTCCCCAGCTCCCAAATAAATCACACAAGAAGTCTTATTTTTTTCTTATAAATGCTTGACTTTAGCTTGGCTTGTTTCTAGCCAGTTTTTCTTAACTTAAATTTATCCCATCAATCTTTTGCCTCTGGAGTTTTATCTTTCTCTATTTCTTTTTTTTTCTTTTTTTTTTAATATTTATTTATTATGTATACAATATTCTGTCTGTGTGTATGCCTGAAGGCCAGAAGAGGGCACCAGACCTCATTGCAGATGGTTGTGAGCCACCATGTGGTTGCTGGGAATTGAACTCAGGACCTTTGGAAGAGCAGGCAATGCTCTTAACCACTGAGCCATCTCTCCAGCCCCCCTTTCTCTATTTCTTTTTTATTTATTTATTTATTTATTTATTTATTTATTTATTTATTTATTTATTTATTCTCTCTGCCTGCCAGCCCCACCTATCCTTTCTCCTGCCTTGCTATTGGCTATTCATTTTTGTTTGGTTGGTGTTTTTGTTTTTGTTTTTGTTTTGTTTTGTTTTTCCCCGAGACAGGGTTTCTCTGTCGTTTTGGAGCCTTTCCTGGAACTAGCTCTTGTAGCTCTTGTAGACCAGGCTGGCCTCAAAACTCACTGAGCTCCACCTGCCTCTGCCTCCCCCTCCCAGTGCTGAGATTAAAGGTGAGCGCAACCACTGCCTGGCTTTTGGAGAGGGGTTTTGGTTGAGTTTCTTTGTTTCTTTTATCTTTTTTGGAGACAAGGTTTCACTTTGTAGCTTTGGAGCCTATCCTGGAACTAGCTTCCCAGGCACTAGTATTAAAGGCACGCACCTGGTACCACCATCTGGCTATTTGCCTGCCAGAAGAGAACATCAGATCTCATTATAGGTGGTTGTGAGCTATCTTGTGGCTGCAGAGAATTGAACTCAGTACCTCTAAAGAGTAACCAGTACTCTTAACCTCTGAGCCATCTCTCCAGCCTCTTCTTTTTTATATGTAATTTATCCTTAAAAACAAATGAAAGACTGAATATGTGGCTCAGTGAGTCCATTTGCCTAGGATACATGAAGTTTTGGGTTTGATTCTCTAGAACCTCATAAAACCAAGTGTGGCGGCACATGCCTTAACTCCTGCATTCCAGATGTGGAGGCAAAGGGCTCTCAAGTTACAGGCCAGTCTAGCTACATAAAAATATTCTATTAACCAGGCAGTGGTGGCTCACGCCTTTAATCCCAGCACTCAGGAAGCCGAGACAGGCAGATCTCTGTGAGTTTGAGGCCAGCCTGGTGTACAGGGCTAGTTCTAGGATAGCTAGGACTGTTAAACAGAGAAACCCTGTCTCAAAAAAACAAAAATTGTGTGTGTGTGTGTGTGTGTGTGTATAAAATCAAAAAATACTAAATTTTTTGGCAAAGGCAGAGGCAGGAGAATCTCTGTGTTCAAGGTTAGCATGGTCTACAGCAAGTTCCAGTCCAGCCAGGGCTATATAGTGAGACTCTGTCTCCAAAAAATAAAAAAATCAAAATCAAAAAATAATAATACAGGCTGGAGAGATGGCTCGGCAATTAGGAGCACCAACTGCTCTTCAAGTGTCAGCACCCACATGGCAGCTAATAACTCTACAACTCCAAGATCTCATACCTTCACACATACTTGCAGGCAAAACAGTAATGCACACAAAGTAAAAATAAATTTTTTTTTTTTTTTTTTTTTTTTTTTAGGGTTTCTCTGTAGCTTTGGAGCCTGTCCTGGAACTAGCTCTTGTAGACCAGGCTGGTCTCGAACTCACAGAGATCCGCCTGCCTCTGCCTCCCGAGTGCTGGGATTAAAGGCGTGCGCCACCGCCGCCCGGCAAAATAAATTATTAAAAGTAATAATAATTTCTTCTTTTGTTTAGTTCCATTGTTGGTCTCATCATCATCTGTCATTTAGGGTGCAGACTGTCACTGTATTTTGAAAACATCGCATATACTGAATGGTACATAGAGGACAGTGGTGTGACCGATCCGAGTACAGACCACAGAGTTAGCGACTTAGGATCTTGAGAAGTGAATTCTAGGACTTAGCAGGGAATCAGGACAAGCATTTGAGGCCGTAGGAGATGCACACACACAAGCATGGACTGTAGTGCACTATCCTAGCAGCAGAGGGGCAGCTGGACAGCAGAGGTAACCAAGGAAAAGCAAACAAGCCTCTTACTTGTTGCGCAAGTGCTTTGCTGCTGAGCTGTATCCCTGGCTCCTTTCTGCTTTTTTGTTTTGAAACAGAGCCACAGTAAGTTGACCAGGCTGGACTTGAACACCAGTCCTCCTGCCTAAGTGTCCTCAGCTGGATTAGAGGCCTGCACCTTCATCAGGCCAGGCTATGAGAAATTCTTGGCCATAAGGAGACTTCTAAGAATGGCATCCCAGGCTTTCATTGAAATGGAAGGTTCATAAGATCAAATGGGTGTTTTAGAAATAGGTGTCCAGCTAACTTGGAGGATAGATGTAAGGAAAATGAATCTGAGGGTGAGGGTGGTTCACTATTCCTGACACATGTCAGTGGACAGTGGATCTGGAATAAGGTGGTGACCGTTGTGATAGAGGAAAGGGTGGACTTGAGAGAGCCTGGTGTTTGGGACTAGGGCAAAAGAGAAGACTCTGCAGCTAACAGCAGGCTTCCCTCTGTGAAACTTCCTCTTCTCTTCTGCAGTCTTCCCTGCTCATTGATGGCATCCCTCCTGGGAACACTTCCTGTCTCCATGTCTCATGTCACATTCCTTAGCACCAAAATCCAGAGCATTCTCCCTGATGGGGCTTCCCCAGGACTTCGGACATTCCACTGTTTTTCCCTTTTCCTGGTTTTTAAGACTGTAGTCCAGGCTGGCTACCTGAGTGCTTGCATTAGTGGCATGTGCCACCACATCTAACCATTTTCTGCCTTCTCAAAGACAGTTATTTTGGTCCATTCTATCTCTAGGTACCCCAAGTTCAAATAATAAGTTTGTATGAAATGCTAGGACTCCTTCTAAAGTGTCTCTCCCTTTTCAGATGCGGAGGTTCCACCTGGTTCTCAGACCAGCAAAGTCTTTCAGTTTCAACCACCATTGCCTCCTGGCACACCTCCTCCGCTGCCGCAGGGAACACCTCCACCCCTCTTTACTCCTCCACTCCCTAAGGGCACCCCACCACTGACTCCCAGTGACTCACCCCAGACCCGACCCACAGCCTCCGCCATGGACGAGGATACCCTGACACTGGAGGAGCTTGAAGAGCAGCAGAGGCAGATCTGGGCCGCTCTGCAGCAGGCCGAGGGGGGCAACAGCGACTCTGATGTTCCTGTGGACACGCCTTTAACTGGGAATTCAGTCGCCTCCTCCCCTTGTCCAAATGAGTGTGACCTCTCTGTTCCAGAAGGAAAGGCCCTGGAAAAGCCAGTGCTGACTGGCCCCCAGGGACCAACCACTTCTGCAGAAACAACTGGACCTGAGCCTCCTTCCAGCCCAGCGGCAGGCGCAGCAGTGCTCTGTCAGAAAGAAGAGGGAGAAGATACAGAGGGGGACCCTGAGGATGCTCTTGACAATGGCAGTGTGTCGAACTGTGACGTGAGGAATGGAGGCAGCCAAAAGCTCCTTCATCTGGGCACCCGCCCCTCAACAGCTTCAAAAACGCATAGCCTGGTCCCTGACATGAGCAAGTTTGCCGCTGGAATAACACCCTTCGAATTTGAGAACATGGCAGAGTCCACTGGAATGTACCTCAGGATAAGAAGCCTGTTAAAGAATTCACCCCGAAATCAACAGAAAAGCAAAAAGGCCTCTGAGTGAGCGCTTGCTGCGTGTCGCCTGCTGCAGGACAGTCTGCAGCTCTGGGCTGTGGTAGACTGAGATGGCAAGCGAAGTCACTTCCTGTGTGCCCTTCCCACCTTTCAGAATCTGCCCATGGTTTTATTGTGATCTCAGCTCTAGCCTGTTTAACGGAATGAAAGACTAGGCGTGAGTTTGCTGTTTTACTCTCACTGACAACAGCCGAGGGGTGCGTACATGAGCTGCTTCAGAGGTGGTTGGTTCGGGTTGATGAGTTTTGGATCGTGAGTATCTGTCCAGAGTGAAGGGTTTTTGGTTTTTTTATTTTTAATGTCTTTTGTAAATGTTTTCCCTTTCTACATTTTGCTATTATCCTGTATATAGAAACTTAATATATCACTTTTTAAAAGAAATTCTAACAACTTTAAATTCACATTTCAATTCCAACAACCAAATGAGAACAATCAGGGATGAGCAGCTTTATCCTGCTTGGGGTATTTTTGTAAGATTTTCATGCATGAATTTTAATAACACTTTTACTTTTTGTAATTTAATTATTTGAATCCAGTAAAGGTGTGCTCACCTTTGTGTACAGAGGTTTAATAAATTAGTTTTCTTACACATGAACCAAGAGTTTGGGAGATGTGACTCATAGTTAAATTGTTCTTTTAAACTTAGATGAAAATTATGTGTTTGCAAAGAAACTGCATGCTTGGCTGCTTTATATAAGTGGACCCCAGCCTTACATATAATAATATAGAAACAAAATTGTTTAATTATTTTGGAATGGCGGTCAGTTAGCCTTTGTACAAGATAATATTGTGCATTTAAGCCGAAAGGTAATAGACAGACACAAACTGAGTGTGACTGTCTACTACGCAAGCAGGAGCCAGATCTAGTTCTCTGTTGGTCAAGCTCAGGAACACTTGGAGATCTTGAATTACCACTCATGTAGTGTTGTTACTTTGCTCCCAGGCCAACAGAGGGCGAAAGGGATCATTCTGGACTCAGTGTTCATTTCTGAGAACTTGCATAGTCCTATTCACTGATTTGTAAGCAGTAAAGGAAGGATGCTCACAAGAAAGGGTGAATGAGGCCATGCTGGAATAAATGTTGAGTACTTTGAGTTTTTTTGTTATCCGAGTTTTAAGTGAATTCTTCCCAGGGGTTTATGTGGCATTGTGACCGGTAAGAGTGTCAGCCTTTCTATCAGCCCTGCCCCAAGGAAGAAGAAGATGAAGGGTCTTGTCAACACTGAATGTGTTTTCCCGCTCTTGTTTCTTTTCTTTTGAAGTAGGAGCTTGCTGTATAGTCCAGGCTGGCCTTATTCACCGTCTCCCTGCTACTAACTGCCTTACTGCTGGGATTACAGGCAAGATGACATGGTTCTTTTACAAAAACAAAAAACACATTTACTGGGGAAGAGGGGACCTTCCTTGGCATGCATACGGGGTTAGAAGACAGTGGCTGGGGGTCCGTGTTCTCTTCCCACTACTGTTTGTCTTCATCGAGTATGGCTGACAAGCACCTTGACCTGATGATCCAGTTCACCAGCCTGATCTTCCTGTGTCCGCCTTCCTAACTCCTGATTAAAGGTGTGCACCACCACTCCCAGTTGCCGGGAATCCAGCCCAGAGCCTCTGTGTGTGCTAGACAAGCGCCCTACCAACCACACTGCTTCCCCAGCCCTAGTGACATGCCTCTTGACTGGTCAGACTGCCACTAGGCTAAACTGATTTCTGAGTCATAAATGACTGTTTATTCCAGTGCAGTGGCTTGTGCCTGGAATCCTAGCACTTGGGAGAGAGGCTGGAGGATCAGGACCAGCCTTGGTTACATAGCAAGTTAAGTTAGCCTGAGCTACATGAGATCCTGCCTCAAAAAATAAAAAATAAAAAATAAAGAAACAAAAGTTAAGTATTCCTTTAACTATTGTATTACTGGTATCCTCCTGTATTGAGATAGCTCAACAATTATTTCTAGCCCATAAATACCTCGTTAAGGTATGAATTACTCCATTTTTACTTCGCTGAGTAGGTATTGTCTTTTTTTTTTTTTAATAAATGTCTAAGACATAGATGGTAAGCAACCTGATTGTAAATAAATTCAGATCTCTTGCCTCTGTATCCAAGCTCTTTTTTTTTTTAATTTTTAATTTTTTGAATTATGTGTATATGTGTGTATGTGTGAGTTCAGGTGCCCTTGGCGCCCAGAAGAGGGCACTGGGTCCTCTGGGATGGGTGTTGAATGCAGGTGGTTATGGCTGATGTGGTTGTTGGGAACCAAACCCAGGTCCTCTTCAAGAGCAGCAAATTTAACAGCTCAGCCATCTCTCCATCCCAGATCTGGGCTTTTACCCACTGCCTTGTCTCCCTGTGAGAAGGTCTACAAAAGTATTGACTTCTCAAAAACTGGGCTCTTATTTTTTTTTTTTTTAATTAGGACTGGAATTTTATCTGAGTGTTAGAGAGCTTGCCAGACACGCTGAGAGCTACCCACTGGGGCACAGTCGTAAATAAAAAGCCCAGCACGGGAAGACTGAAGCTAGAGAAAGGCAAGTCATAGGCCATCCTGAGTTGTGGAATAATCTTTGTACACTGTGAATATTTGTCACTTGGACTAATAAAAAGCTGAATGGCTGGGCTGGAGGGATGGCCCAGCCTTCCAGCCTTTTAAGAGCGCCGACTGTCGTCCATTGTTCAGTTCTTTCCAGAGTTCAATTCCCAGCAACCATGTGGTGCCTCAAACCATCTATAACAAGATCTGGTGCCCTCTTCTGGCAGAACACTGTTTACATAATAAATAAATCTTAAAAAAACCCTGTCTCGAAAAACCAAAAAAAAAAAAAAAAAAAAAAAAAAAAAAAAAAAAATAAGCCCGGGGTGGGGGGTGGCGCACACACCTTTAATCCCAGCACTTGGGAAGTAGAGGTAGGCAGATCTCTGTGAGCTTGAGTCCAGCCTGATCTGGTCTACAGAAGCTAGTTCCAGGACATCTAGGGTTGTTAACAGAGAAAGCCTATCTCAAAAAACAACAACAACAACTGAATGACCAATAGCAAGGACGCTGGGAAGAAGAACAGAAACACGAAACACGGAGAGTCAGTGACCGGGCAGATGCAGAGGAAGCAGCATGGGCATCATTACAAAGTAAAGGTAACTGAGTCATGTAAAAGATATAAGAGCTAGTTAGAAACAAGCCTAAGCTATTAGCCGAGCTTCCATAATAAGAAGTCTCCCTGTGGTTTTTGGGACCAGACTGGTGGGACAGAAAAATCTGCCTACAATCCTGAGCTACACAGTAAGACCCTGCCTCAGGAAGAAAAAAAAGTGTTAAGAGGTCACCCTTTCCTTTGAAGGAGCTGCTTCGATCCATGGGTCCCAGCATAAAGCGGTATATGGCTTTGGGAAAGCACAAAAGGCTAAAGAAGACCATTCCTGAGCAGTCCTTAAAACATACAAAGGAGGATATTACAGACCGAATGCACACTAGGATACAAGGAGCGCCAGCAAGACGGCTCCAAACTAGAATTCAGTCCTCAGGATCCATGTACTGGAAAGAGAGCCAGGTTGGCGTTTGACCTCCACATGCACATCGTGGTGCTTGCATACATGCAATAAGAAACAAAAATTCAGGGAATATTAAAAGTGAAATGTAGAGGCAGGGTTAGAGGACACCAGGAGAAAACGGCTCACAGAATCAGCAAAGCTGGTCTTAGAGTTGTTAGTGTTGAAGTGGGAATGTCTGACTTTTGCCTCTCATGGGACCCTTTCCTTCCCGGGTTGCCTCACCCAGCCTTGATATGAGGGTTTGTGCCTAGTCTTTTTTTTTTTAGGTGGGTGGGGTGTGGATTCAAGACTTGTGCCACCACCACCTGGCGAAGGATATTTTTAAAGACCTTGAAAAAAAGTTGAGTGCTAAGAACCCATTACTGCTTTGCTGTGCATTTCAAGTCTAGGAGATGAAAGGACCTGTAAGGTTCTTCAGTGAGGAGTGACTTCATCTAAGTAATGCTACTCATTCTCCTTTTGGAGATTGGATCAATTTCTATGGCCCAGGCTGCTCTGCCTTTGCTGTGTAGCCCTGACTGACCTCAAACCCACCACATTCCTCCTGTCTGAGCATCCCAAGTGCTCGGATTAAAGATGTTCACCACCAAACCTAGTTCCGAGCAATGCTTTGAGTCACATTTACTTTTTTTAACATGTGATGGAGGCTGAGGGAGGGCACATGCCACAGTGTGCAGGTGGAGGTCAGAGGACAACCTATGAGAGTTGGTTCTCCCTCCTTCCACCTTGTGAGCCTTGAGGATAGCACTCAAGTCAGCAGGTGTCCTTGCTGAGCCATCTTGCCAGTCCCCGAAGTCATTCATTTCTTTTTATTCTTCTACATTATATGTATGTATGTGTGTCTATGCATGTGCCTGAGGAGGGCTGGTGCCTCAGGACCCCCTGGAGCTAGAGTTAGAGGCAGGCAGTTGTGAGTCCTTACACATGGGTCCTGGGAATCGAACTCAGGTCCTCTGGAAGACAGGTATAGCTGAGCCATCTCTCAAGCTCCCAAGCCTTTTTTTTTTTTAAAGTAGATTAATTTATTGTTGTTTTGTTTTTCAAGATAAGTTTTCTCTGTGTAGCCCTGGATGTCCTGAAACTTGCTCTGTAGACCAGGCTGGCCTCAAACTCAGAACTCAGAGAACTCAGCCTGGGTGCTGGGATTAGAGGTGTACACCGCCACACCTGGTTAAGTAAGTTAATTTTATAGCAGAATTCAGAATGAATGGAATTTATTTTTTAATGTTTTCATTAGTAGGATTATGTGCACTGGTGTTTTGCCTGCATGTATCTCTGTGTGAGAGAGCCAGATCTGCTGGCACTGGAGTTGCAGGCAGTTGTCAGCTGCTATGCAGGTGCTGGGAATTGAACCTGGGTCCTCTAAAAGAGTAGCCATCTCTCCAGCTGCAGGCTGGGATTTGTTTTTAAAGACATGAATTCATATGTAGGAGGGCATAGGAGTAGGGCAAAGTTGCTTCTTGGAGGTAACCCACTCTTTAAAAGTATTCTGCTGTGTTTGGGTGTTAGGGTGAGAATGTTGGGCAGAGGGAGGAGGGATCGTTTGGACTTGTCAGCGTTGTGACAGGTCTCCAGGTGTGGGCCAGTGAGGTAATAACCAAACACCTCAAGATAGACGTTCAAGCAGGGGTGGGGATCTGTTTGTCAAGTGAAGTCCCACAGGTTGCTACAACAAGGCCATCATTTCCTTGAGCATGTGAATGGAAAGAAGGCAACTGCCCTAACACCAAAGCCTGCTGACAACACTTTCCTCCAAAGGCTGTGTGTCAGTGGCCTGCATTCTGATAGCCACGGATGTCTCCCCGGGGACTAGATTCTCATGTTCTTTGCTAGAATGCTTTGATATTTTTTCTTCTATTTTTTTGACTTTACATTTTTATTTTATTACGTGTATGTGTGTTTGTGCAAGCAAATATCACAGTGCACATGGGGAAGTCAGAAGGCAACTTGTGGATTCTCTCCTACCGTGTAGGTCCTGGGGATAGAGCTAGGGTCATTTTGGCAGCAAGCACTTTTACCAACTGAACCTTCTCAGTGACCCTAAATTGATTTTTTTCCTGTCTTGCAGTTCAGAGACTGACACGAGCAGACAAAACCAACCTGAGTGTTGTAACAATCTTTAGTGCCCAAGCAGCTTCCAAGGTGTGACTCATTCTCTGAGATTACAATGCCTTCAGACAGCTGATGTTTGGGGATTTAGGAAAATCCCTTTCCTTCAGTCTCTGGTTCATTTGATAGCAGAGTGCAGGTCCCTTCAGACTGCTTAGAAGCAAGGGATTTGGTAAAGGAAAGTTCACACCTATAATCCCACCGTGGGATTTAAAGAAACACATTCTTAGGATGTGGCCCTGGATCAACTAACAAGTTTATTGAATGCTTTTGGAGTTTTTTCTATAAACCTCTGTTGTTGGAGGCTGCTTGCTTGTTCCCAGCTACCCAAACTCGAAATAATGACACAGAAGCTATATTATTTAAATCACTGCTTGGCCAATCACTTAAGTGTATTGCTATCTTAAATTAACCCATTTCTATTATTTTATATTTTACCACGAGGCTCGTGGCCTACCAGCAAGGTTTCAGTGGCTCACATTTCTCCTCTGGCAGCTCCATGGCTGCTCATTGACTTTGCCTATTCTCTCTATATCTTTTCCAGCCTGGCTGGATTCTGTTAAGCCATTGGCCAAAAGCAGCTTCTGTATTAATCAATAAAAGCAACACATATACAGAAGGACTTCCCACACCAAACCTCATTTTCATATTTTTTTAACATCTATTGGATTACTGAACGATGTTTTTTGTAATTCTGTAAAAATCCCTTTAGGTCTGGGGATGGGGCTCAGCCGGTAGCATGCTAACCCAGCATGTCCAAAGTCCTGGGCTTCAGCTCCAGCACCTTATAAACCACCAGCACGGTGATGTGTGCCTGTGACCCCAGCCCTCCAGAGGTGGAGTCAGGAGAACTGGCAGATCAAGGTCATCCTCAGCTACACAGCAACTTTAAAGCCGGCCTAGAATACGTGAGACTGTCTGAAAAATAAATTCATTAATCAATTTAAGACAAGGGGCAGGGAGGTAACTCAGTAGTTATAGGCACTTGCCACCAAGCCTGACAACCTGGGCTAGATGTTCAGGACCCACACAGTAGAAGACCTGCTGTCATAGTGACACACGCCTTTAATCCCAGCACTGGAGAAGCAGAGTCAGGTGGATCTATGTGAGTTCAAGGCCTGCCTGATCTATATAGCAAGTTCCAGGCTAGCCAGATATATATGTGTGTGTGTGTGTGTGTGTGTGTGTATATATGTATGTATGTATGTGTATATATATAGTAATATATATAGTTATATATAGTAATCCCAATCCTTTTATATATCTGAAGCGGTGGGAAATGTGTTTTTAAGACAAAACTGCCAATGACCTGGTTATTTTGGGGATGGATTTCTGTAGCCCAAGGAGGGACCGCAATGGTGAGAGCTGGAACCTTTACCCAGCTCTCTATCTGGGCTCTCAGCTGACACCACTCCTCTGCAGGATGACCTCATAACACAATGAGTTCTCAATTTCAGTCGCAGCGGCTTGGGCATTAGTCATAACTGAGAATGACAAATGAAACTGGATCCAGACAGGCTGTGGGATTCGACCCAAGGCTAACTTCTCACGGACTAAGGAGTTCCCTTCTCTTCCACATGCTGACTGCCTGTCCTGACCTGGGCCTTTAAAACAACTTCAGTTCTGTTCACCACGCCAGTCCAGATCGTTCTAAAGCTTTTACTCAGGAGCGCTGAGGACTAATGAGCCCTGATGTATTAGGAGATTTGGAAATAATCTCATGACAGTAGAAATCAAGACAGGGCTAGCAGGTGGGTACAGAGGAATGTGTTACCCAGCTCGCATGGTGGCACACACCTGTAATCCCAGCCCTAAGAAGGTTGAGACAGGAGGATTATGACTTCTGTGCTAGCCAGGGCTACACAACATGATGCTGCCTTACTGTATTAGTTTGACTTCTCTTCTTTCTCTTCCTCCTCTTAATTTTTTTTAAAAAAAATTTATAGTTTTTTATTGTCTGGGTTTTTTGTTTTGTTTTGTTTTGTTTTGTTTTGTTTTTTGAGACAGGGTTTCTCTGTAGCTTTGGAGCCTGTCCTGGAACTAGCTCTTGTAGACCAGGCTGGCTTCGAACTCACAAAGATCTGCCTGCCTCTGCCTCCCAAATTAACAAATTGAAGGTGTGTGCCACCACTGCCCGGTTTAAATTGAATTTTTTTTTTTTTAAAGAACACAGGTCATATTTCTTTTTTAAGATTTATTTATTTATTATGTATACAATATTCCTTCCATGTAGACCTGCACACCAGAAGGGGGCACCAGATCTCATTACAGATGGCAGTGAGCCACCATGTGGTTGCTGGGAATTGAACTCAGGACCTCTGGAAGAGCAGCCAGTGCTCTTAACCTCTGAGCCATCTCTCCAGCCCCCTTGTTTTTCTTTTTTTAAAAAAAATATTTATTTATTTATTTATTTATTTATTTGTTTGTTTATTATGTATACAATATTCTGTCTGTGTGTATGCCTGCAGGCCAGAAGAGGGCACCAGACCCCATTAGAGATGGTTGTGAGCCACCATGTGGTTGCTGGGAATTGAACTCAGGACCTCTGGAAGAGCAGTCAGTGCTCTTAACTGCTGAGCCATCTCGCCAGCCCCCAAATTGAATTTTTAATAATAATTATAAATATAATTGTACACTTTGTTTTTATTTTTTTGAGACAGGGTTTCTCTATGCAGTACTGGCTGTCCTGGAACTCGCTCTGTAGACCAAGCTGACCTTGAACACACAGATTTGCCTGCCTCTGCCTCCCAAGTGCTGGGATTAAAAGCGTGCACCACTGCCACCAGGCCTTTTTAATGTTTTTAGTTGTATTTTGTGTGTGTGTGTGTGTGTGTGTGTGTATACATGGGACCACTTGTGGAAGTAGGTTCTCTCCTATCATATGAGTCTTGGGGACAGAACTCTCATCCTCACACTTGGCACCAGGCCTTTTTACGTATTGAGCCATCTCATCCACATAGGTTTTTCATTGCTTTAATAAAATACTGTTCACAGAGGCTGGAGAGATGGCTCAGCGGTTAAGAGCATTGCCTGCTCTTCCAAAGGTCCTGAGCTCAATTCCCAGCAACCACATGGTGGCTCACAACCATCTGTAATGAGGTCTGGTGCCCTCTTCTGGCCTGCAGGCATACACGCAGAAAGAATATTGTATACATAATAAATAAATAAATATTTTTAAAAAACACTGTTCACAGACCTTGACTGGGGCAGGGTTTACTTGGGGACATCATTTCACTTCACCGTCCTTCGTTGCCTTGACTTTAGACCCACAGTGGGGCAGAAAATCAGTGTGACAGGATGTGTATTAAAAGTTCCGGCTGGTCATGGTGACTCATGCCTTTCATCCCAGGAGGATTGCTGTGAGTTAAAGGCCAGCCTAATCTATATAGCCAGTTCCAGGCCAACCAAAGCTACATAGTGAGACCATGTCTTAAAACAAAGCGAACCAAAAAGAAAACCACTTGGCTCATGTTGGCCAGCTTCTGGGATGAGCCTGTCAAAATAACATTAACAATCCTCCCTCATCTGAGTGCACTGAATTTCCAGCACGCCATTCTTAGCCACGTGGCCTCCACAAATAGAATGTTCTTTTCAGAATTTGTTTTTCTTATGACTGACCTGAAATATTATGTTTAAATTCAGATTAATATGTTTGTGTTACATGATTGGTCACCACTAATTGACATCTGTTTAATCCACTTTATGCAGAAAGGAATAAGACCTCCTGACCTGGGCAGACCATGATAAACATGCCATCACACAGAACACACACCACCCACAGCAGGCTGAGACCCTTTCACTGCAGGCCAATAAGGGGGAGGAACACCTGAAGCCAAGCCTGGTTCCTTTTGCCTGTAATGTCAATACTTGGGAGGCAGAATCAGAAGGCTCTCAGCAAGTTCAAGGTTAGCCTGGTCTAAATAGTAACTTCCAAACCTGGAAGACCTTACTTTTAAATATCACAGAAAGGGACTGGCTGGAGAGATGGCTCTGTAATTAAGAGCACTGGCTGCTCTTCCAGAGGATCCAGAGGATCGGTTCCCAGGACCCACTTAGTTCTAGAGGAGCAGGCGCCCTCTTCTGACTTCTGCGGGCACTGTATAAAAACCAATCAAAAAGATAAAAATTAATCTTAAACCCACAAAAAGGAAGAAGAAAAAGCTTTTTAAAAGGGTTACTTCAGGGCTGGAGAGATGGCTCAGAGGTTAAGAGCTTCACCTGCTCTACCAAAGGTCCTGAGTTCAATTCCCAGCAACCACATGGTGGCTCACAACCATCTGTAATGGGGTCTGGTGCCCTCTTCTGGCCTGCAGTCATAGACAAAGACAGAATATTGTGTGTGTGTGTGTGTGTGTGTGTGTGTGTGTGTGTGTGTGTATAATAAATATTTTTTAAAAAAAGGGTTACTTCAATGCGGTGGTGGCCGCACACACCTTTTATCCCAGCAAGAGGCCAGCATAATCCAGCAAATTCCAGTAAATAGAGACTCCTGTCTCAAAGCACAAAGGAATGTTCAAGACCAGCCTAGGCTACATGATGACCTACAGCCCTAGCCCATTCTTTAGTATTTAAAGAATTTGATTAGTTAGGCAGTGGTGATGGATGCTTTAATCCTAGCACTTAGGAGACAGACAGAGGCAGGGAAATCTCTGAGTCTGAAGCCAGCCTGGTCTCAGAACGAGTTCTAGGACAGCCAGGGCTTGAAAAAAATGTTCCCCACTGGGGCTGTGGTGGCGCAAGCTAGTACCAGGACTGGCTCCAAAGCAACACAGGAACCCTGTCGGGGAGTGAAGGGGGGAACCCAAACAAACAAAAAAAGAAAATGGTCCCCAAAGGGAGTGGTACTATTGGGAGCTGTGGCTTTATTGGAGTAGGTGTGGTCTTGTTGGAGGAAATGGGTAACTGTGAGGGCCAACTTTTTGGTTTTTGTTTTGTTTTGTTTTGTTTTGTTTTTGGTTTTTCAAGACAGGGTTTCCCTGTAGTTTCTAGAGCCTGTCCTGGAACTAGCTCTTGTAGACCAGGCTGGCCTTGAACTCAGAGATCCGCCTGTGTCTGCCTCCCGAGTGCTGGGATTAAAGGCATGTTCCACCACCGCCCGGCTGAGGGCCAACTTTTTGAGTTCTCCTGTGCTCAGGATACTGCCCAGTGTGACAACTGACTTCCTGATGTTTGCATGATGTAGGACTCTCAACTGCTTCTCCAGCACCATGTCTGCCTGCATGCCACTGCCATGCTCCCTACCATGATGATAATGGACTGAACCTCTGAACTGTAGGCAATCTACACTATTAAATGTCTTTCTTATGAGAGTTTCCATGGTCGTGGTGTCTCTTCACAACAACAGAAACCCTAACAGAATTTGGTACCAGAAGTAGGGTATTATTGTGATAGGCCTGACTGTGTTTTTGTTTGGAATAATATGGACGTTGGGAGTTTGGGTTAGGAAAGTAGTGAGATGCTTTAAATGTTGCTTAATGGGCCATGCTAGTAGGAGCATGGAAGACAGTGGTGCTGAGTGTGATTTGATGCACTGTGGGGATCAAGAGGTTTCAGAGGAGAGTGATGTTAGTTTGTAGCCTAGAGACTGGTCTTGTGATACTTTGTTGAAGAAAGGGGATACTCTTTGCCTTTATCTGAAGAGTCTGCCTGAAGCTAAAGTGAGAGGTTAGGATTAATTCCATTGGCAGAGGAAATCTCAAAACAGCCTAATAGAGACTGTATTGTATGGTTGTCAGTGTAAATCTGATGGAGATTTATAATGAAAAGAAATGTTTAGCACGGAAAAATATTTAAGGAGAAAAGGAGCACCAGAAAGTGGAATGGAGCTAAACTCTGTGTTCAAGGAGATAAATGGATTAAGAATTGGAATGAAGGGAGTGGTGACCACGGGGCAAGATCCCACCCAATTAAATTTCCAACTGTGAAACAGAATGGAAAAACATTTAGAGCTGGGTGTGGTGGCGCACGCCTTTAATCCCGGTACTTGGGAGGCAGAGGCAGGCAGAGTTTGAGGCTAGCCTGGTCTACAGAGTTCCAGGACAGCCAAATTTAGGCAGTAAGGGAACAATCAAAAGCCAAGAGTTGGAGAAGATGTAATTGAACAAGGAAGGAGGCCATGTTCCAACCCCAACAAGCAGCAGAACTTGGCAGCTTCAGCCACATGGTTCTGGCTTTAGAGTTAAGGACAGAAGAAAGAGGTTGTGGAATTTGCCTCTGAGATTAAGGAAAGCCACCGAGGCCAGGAATGCGTCAAAGGTATCCCTGAATGGAACCCTAAAGAGGCCATTGCGTGAAGCTGTAAAATTGAAGCCTGGATTGCTTTGGAGAATCAAGATGTTAGAGATGCCAAGAGTGTGCCAAGGAGAGCTGCTAACAGGGAATACAACCAGCAAAAGAGAAAGAAGTGGGGCTGGAGAGATGGCTCAGAGGTTAAGAGCATTGCCTGCTCTTCCAAAGGTCCTGAGTTCAATTCCCAGCAACCACATGGTGGCTCGCAACCATCTGTAATGGGGTCTGGTGCCCTCTTCTGGCCTGGAGGCATACACACAGAGAGAATATTGTATACAAAATAAAGAAATAAATAAATATTAAAAAAAAAAGAGAAAGAAGTGTGTTGCAGTCAACAAAGCTGAAGGGAGTTGAAGATCTGAAGAGCGTTTTGACTTCAGGCAGAGAGATGCAAAGTTTGGAGTTTGTCCAGCTGGATTTTGGTCTTGCTTTGTTCTGATATTTTCTCACTATGCTCTCCCTTCCCTACATTTTGAACAGTAATGTATATCCTGTGCCATTATATGTTGGAAGTGTGTGATCTACTTTCTGATTTTGATTTTACAGGGGATTACAGTTAAGAGATTGTCATGAGTTTCAGAAAAGACTTTGGACTTTGAAACGAGTTTGAAACTGATGGGGACTTTTGAAATTGGACTGAATGCGTTTTGGCATTATGATATAGCTACAAGCCTTTGGGAGCCAGGGAGTGAAATGTGGTGTTTTGAAAGAAAATGGCCCCCCCAAAGGAAGTGGCACTATGAAATATGGCTTTTTGGAGTAGGCATGGCCCTGTTGGAGGAAGTGTGTCACTGTGGGGGCGGTCTTTGAGTCTCCTATGCTCAAGATAGACCCAGTGTGACAGTTGACTTCCTGTTGCCTGCAAGCTGTAGACCTCTCAGCTATTTCTCTAGCACCATGTTTGCCTGCACACCGTCATACTGCTTGCCATGATGATAATGGACTGAACTTCTGAACTGTAAGCGAATCACCCCAGTTAAATATTTTCCTTATAAAAGTTGCCGTGGTCCTGGTGTCTCTTTAGAGCAGTAGAAACCCTAACTAATACACCCTGTCTTGAAAAGAAAAACAAACAAACAAAAAGAATGAGTCATGATTAGTTATGTCAGTAGCTTGGGAACTTGCTGTTGTTAATTTTTATTTCATATTTACTCATTTATTTTGCGTGTGTGTGTGTGTGTGTGTGTGTGTGTGTGTGTGTGGATGTGCATGGGCATGAGCATGCCACAATGCACATGTGAAAGTGGGATGACAATTTTTGGGATGCTCATGAATGCTGGGTAAGAATAGAAGAAGGAAGTGGGGGTGGGGGCTGATGGGGGTGGCACACACCTTTAATCCCAACCAAAGGCAGGTGGATCTTTGAGTTCAAGACCATCATAGCAAGTTACAGGACAACCAAGGCTACGAAGAAAAACCTCATCCCAAAAAACAAAATGAAGAAGAAGAAGAAGAGGAGGAGGAGGAGGAGAAGAAGAAGAAAAGAAAAAGAAATTGAACCTATGTCCTTTGCGAGAACAACAGTGCTCTAAACTGCTGAGACATCTCTCTAGCCCCCATGTTTTTTAAGACAGGGTCTTGCTTTGTAGTCCTGGATAGAACTCTATATGTAGACTAAGCTGACCTGGAACTCAGAGATCCACCTGCCTCTGGTATATGCCACCATGCCCAGATTATTTGTACAGAAAAACAGTAAATGCTGGCAGTGTAACTTGGTGGGTAGAGTATTTGCCAAGCACATAGGAAGGAGTGGGATTGATCCCTGCACCACATAAACTGGGATTGGTGGTACATGCCCCTAGTGGTCAGAGAATGAGAGGTTCAGTGGCATTCTCAGCCAGCTAGTTTGAGGACAGCTTGGGTTACATGAGACACTGTCTCTAAAATAAAAAATATTTAGGAACATATATTGGCCAGTGAGATGGCTCAGCAGTTAAAGGCTCTTGCTGCCAAGGCTGATGATCCTTGGAACTCATCTGATAGATGGAAAGCACCAACTCCCACAAGTTGTCCTCTGACCTCTCCATAGGACCTGGGTCATGCATGCTCAAGTACACTCTAAACCAATCAATGAACATAGAAATTATATATATATATATATATATATATATATATACATATATATATATATATATACATGAAGGATAAAATAACCAAATACCAGCAATTTTATATGGTTAACATAGTAGTTGCTAAGACACTGCATGCAGAGATGCACACCTCTCTGTTTTGGAGAAAGGAAAGCCTGTGAGCAATGGTTATGTATGGTGCTCATTTCTATAGCTGTGAGCATCTAATTTACCTGCTCTTGCTTCCCTACATCTGTGATGTGGGGCTAATAACACTTTCCCACTTCTTCTCCCAAAGACACAGGCTTATGACATGTAATAATTAGTCCCTGCCACTGAGAAGCAGAGATCTGAAGCTGTGCCCCATGGCCTATTATTCTGGATGTGTTTTTGGCTTGAGTACATGGAAAATGTGGCTCGTTTTCTCCTCAGGCATTTTCTCGGTTTTTTGTTTTGTTTGTTTTTATATGTTGAATTCATGAACTGTACACATGAGGCAAGCAGTCTGCCACTAAGCTACATCTGTGGATCTACATAGAGAGTTAAAGCATATGTGCTTATACATTTGTATATATGTGTGTATATGTTTGGGTTTGATTTGGTTTTTGTTTTTTTCAAGACAGGGTTTCTGTATAGCCTTGGTTGTCCTGGAACTTACTCTGTAGACCAGGCTGGCCTTGAACTCACAGAGATCCACTTGCCTCCGTCTTCCTAGTGCTGGGATTAAAGGTGTGCGCCACCACTGCCTGTGTGTATATATACACTGCATGTGTATATCTATAATATATATATATACTGCATTGTGTATATATAAATACTATGTATACATATATACACACACATATATATGTAAATATATATATATATATTGTGTGGTGGTGTTTGTTGTGTATTTTTTTTTTTTTTGGTTTTTCGAGACAGGGTTTCTCTGCAGCTTTTTTAGAGCCTGTCCTGGAACTAGCTCTTGTAGACCAGGCTGGCCTCAAACTCACAGAGATCCGCCTGCCTCTGCCTCCCGAGTGCTGGGATTTTGTGTATTTTTTTAACACTAAGTCTCACTAAGTAGCCCTGGCTGGTGTGGAAACTCCCTATGTAGATCAAACCAGCCTTATTTCTGTCTTAGTACGGGTTATTCTTGCTGTGGTGAAACACCATGACCAAAAGCACATTGGAGAGGAAAGGGTTTATTTGACTTACACTTCTACATCTTAGTCCAGCATTGAAGGAACTTAGGACAGGAACTCAAAAGGTCAGGAACCTGGAGGCAGGAGCTGAAGCAGAGGCTTTGGAGGGGTGTTGCTTATTGGCTTGCTCTTCGTGGCTTACTCAGTCTGCTTTCTTATGGAACCATCAACTCAAGAATGGCACCACCCACAATGAGCTGGTTCCTCCCCCCACTGTTCACTAATTAAGAAAATGCCCTACGCCTGGCATCGTGGTGCATGCCTTTAATCCCAACACTCTGGAGGCAGAGAGACACGAGGGTCTCTGTGTTCAAGGCCAGCCTGGTCTGCAAGAGCTAGTTCCAGGACAGCCAGCAGCCAGGACTATTACACAGAGAAATCCTGTCTCAGAAAAAACAAAGAAACAAACAAAAAATGCCCTACAGGCTTGCCTAGAGCCTGGTCTTACAGAGTCATTTTCTCAGTTGAAATTCCATTCCTTTCAGATGACTTTAGCTTCTGTCAAATTGACAAAAAGCTAGTCAGCACACTGACCCCTTGTCAATCTGACACAAAAACAGGTCACTGTTAAACCATAACCTTGCCCTTCTTGTTGACGTCACGGATTAAAGACGTGAGCTATGACACCCATTCTTCAATTGTTATTTTAATTTCAACAAAAGCAGTATATAATGAGTATGACAGGCCTGGAGAGATGACTCAGCTGTTAAGAGCACGGACTGCTCTTCCAGAGGACAGGATTTAATTCCCAGCACCCACACGGCAGCTCACAACTGTCTGTAACGCCATTCAACACCATTACACAGGTATACATGCAGGCAAAACACCAATGCACATAAAATAAAAAAAAAATAAATTAAAGAAAAAGGATGATGAAGCCGGGTGGTTGGTAGCACACACTGTTAATCCCAGTGCTTGGGAGCCAGAGGCAGGAGGATTTCTGTGAGTTCAAGGCCAGCCTAGTCTACAAAGTGAACTATTGGACAACCCTGACTGTTACACAGAAAAACCCTGTCTCGAGAAAACAAAAACAAAAATAACAAATTCAGCCAGGTGTGGCAGGCAGAGAGAGGTGCACCTCTGAGTTTGAGGCCAGCCTGGTCTATGTAGGTAGTTCAAGCCAGCCAGGGCTAAACAACGAGGCCCTGGTTTTGTTTGTTTTGTTTTAGCACCCACAAATTCATCTGGATCCACTTTTCTGCTAGTTTCAGCCAGGATTTCACCATACAGCCTTAGCATATGTAAGGCCAACATACAATGTCCAACACTATTTTTTTTTAAAAAGTGCAAACTAATTTTGTTTTTATCTAAATTCCTTAAAACAGTCAGGAAAAGGAGTATTAACTTCAGCAGCCCGAAAGCACATTTACAGTATAAAAAGAGCTTATTAAACTAAAATTAACTTCCTCACTGAAGGTGCCAGCTTGTGCTTTTCCACTTTCCCTGTAGCTGCAGGGTGGGAAAATGTGCGGTACTGTGAGGGAGAGCTCCATCTGAGATGCCAAGGGAATTCATGGTCTTCGGGCTCGGTGACTAAGTGAGCTGGGACATGAAGGGATGACGTCTAATACTCACTTATGCTTTTTGATAGACCGATGGTAATTTTTCGAGACGGGGTTCACTACCACCATCAGTGAATGTGTTGTATTTCTGCTGCAGGTGGTCTCAGCTTCTTTTGTGCACTCAGAAGACATGTGCTGATCAGAACTACTGCATCAAGCACTCATTTCACAAATATTTTGCTTTACTGGTAAAAAAAAAAGTTACAGAATCTTAAAAATGTGATGGCAACTTTGTAAGTGATTTTGCTCAACCCCCGCAGTATAAAGCAGCCCTAGTCTATTTAGAAGGCCTGCAGGACAGTTTACATGATGATGTGCCTGATGCTCTTTGTAATTAAATATGTACAATGGTGCTTTTGTGGTTCGGAGATGGTTTCCTTTTGAGAGCTGTTCCTGGGAATCTAAACATAGCAATTTATCATTCTTTCATTATTTTTACTTTGTTAAAAAAATTCTATAAAACCACAAGTGTCAGCATTGCTTATAGACATAACATCCTTGCTGTGCAGCGGTGGCACACACCTTTAATCCCGGCACTGGGGAGGCAGATGGAGGCAGATGCAGGCAGGTCACAGGTTCTAGCCTGGGTTATAGAGTGAAACTTGAGTCAAACAGCCCCATGACTTGGGCATGGTGGTGCATGGCTTTAATCCCAGCACTTGGGAGGCAGAGGCAGGTGGGATCTCTGTGAGTTCGAGGCCAGCCTGGTCTACAGAGCAAGTTCCAGGACAGACTCCAAAGCCACAGAGAAACCCTGTCTTGAAAAAAACAAAACAAAAAAACACAATAAAAAACAGAAAATAAACAAACCAAAAAATAAGACAAGCTACTCACACTTTCTCTGGCAGGCAGGTCTCTGCCTCTCTCTCTCCTTCCTCTCTCTCTGTCTTTCTTTCTCTGTCTCTCTCTCCCTTCCCTGCCCTTTACCCTTCTCTCAATAAACTCCACACTCAAGCTCTGTATGGTATATCTGATTCTGCCCACAGTAAGGTCCTTACCCGCTGTGAGAACCGCCAGGGTCCAGCTCGCACTAAAATCACAATACTCCCTCAAGTTGTCCTAAAAATTCAAAATCAAATGAATAAATAATTAGGAAAAAATGAGAGACTGAAAGAATGAAAATAAATCTTGGCTGATCTATGGTCTTATCCCCAACTTTTCTTTTCTTCCTTCTTTTTTTCTTTTGTTTGGTCATTTGAGATAGGCTACGGTGATTTGAAAAAAAAAATGGCTCCCAAAGAGAGTAATACTATTAGGAAGTGTGACTTTTGGTAAGGCCCTGTTGGAGGAAGTGTGTCACCGTGGAGGTGGGCTTTGAGGTCTCATATGCTCAAGCCATGCCCAGTGTTTCAGACCACTTCCTATTGTCTGTGAGTGAAAATGTAGGACTCCCAGCTACCTCTCCAGCACCATATCTGCCTGCATACTTCCATGTTCCACAGTAATGACAGTGGACTAAACCTCTGAACTGTAAGCAAGCCAATAAGCAGCTCCTCTCTGTGGCCTCTTCAGGCTCCTGCCTCCAGGATCCAGCCCTGCTTGAGTTCCCGTGCTGACTTCCTCAAATAAGGGATTGTGATCTGAAAATGTTAGCCCCCCCTCAGTTAAATGCTTTGCCTTTTTTTTTTTTTTTTTTTTTTGTTTTTTTGAGACAGGGTTTCTCTGTAGCTTTGAAGCCTATCCTGGAACTAGCTCTTGTAGACCAGGCTGGTCTCGAACTCACAGAGATCCTCCTGCCTCTGCCTCCCGAGTGCTGGGAAATGCTTTGCCTTTATAAGAGTTGCTGTGGCCCTGGTGTTTCCCAGCAGTAGACACCCTAACGAAGATACAGGGTTCTCTGTGTTGCCCAGGCCGCCCTGAATTTTCTGTGTAGAATAGCCTGGCCTCGAACTCAGGGATCCTCCTGCCTCTACTTCCCCAGCACTGGGTTTGAAGTTATTCATCACCACTGCCCCGCTTGTTATATTTATTTGTTATTATTATTATTTGTTTGTTTTGTTTTTTGAGACAGGGTTTCACTGTGTAGCTTTGGAGCCTGTCCTGGTACTATCTCTGTAGACCAGGCTGGTCTCAGACTCACAGAGATCTGTTTGCCTCTGCCTCCCAAATGTTGGATTAAAGGCATGCACCACCACCACCTGGCTTATTCATTTTTTAAACATATGGCCCACGCTTGCTTTGAATTTATTATGTAGCTGAAGATGATTTTGAACTTTTGTTCCTCTTGCCTCTACTTACTGAGCGCTGAGATTACACATATAAATGCCACCATGCCTAGTTTTTTGTAGTTCTGGGGAATTAAACACAGGGCTATACTCATGGAAGGCAAATACTGTATGAACTGAATTGTATCAGCCCCTGTTCTTATACTTTTACAGATGACACATTTAAAAAAAAAGACTGAAATCTGGGCTTGGTGGCATCTGACTATAATACCAGGGCCTGGGAGGTTAGGCAGGAGGCTCAGGAATTTAAGATCATCCTTAGCTATAGAGCAAGTTTGAGGCTAGCCTGGGTTACTTGAGATCATGTCTTCAAAAACAAACAAGGGGCTGCCCAGGCATGTGGCTGGCACATGTCTTTAATCCCAAAACTCCAGAGGCAGAGGAAGGTGGATTTCTGTGAGTCTGAGGCCAGTGGGTCTACACAGAAAGAGCCTGTAAAACAAACAAAATAACAACAACCAAAAACCAAATTACGGGGATGTACCAGAGTTGGTAGCATGCTTGCCTAGCACCTGAGACCCTACTGGATCCTCAGCGAGATAAAGCAGGTGGGCTACACATGTGCTAACCCTAGGACTTGGGGAGTAGACACAGGTGGACCAGGAATTTAAGGTTATCTTCAGTTATAAAAGACCCCATCTGGGGGCTGGAAAGATGGCTCAATGGTAAAGAGCACTGACTGCTTTTCCAGAGGACCCAGGTTCAATTCCCAGCACCCATATGGCAGCTCACAACTGTCTATAATTCCAGTTCTAGGGGACCCGACACCCATGGCAAAACACCAATGCACATAAGATAAATAAATTTTAAAAAAAAGACCCCACCTGAAAACAAAGCACAGTGGCTTGATTGGATAAAGAGTTTGGGTGTTTATTTTTTGAGGACTTAGCAAGTAACTTCCTGTAAAGCATTCTTTGGTGATATTTGACTTTGTGTGTAACTGTGGGGTAGGAGCACGCATGTGCCACAGTGTTTGTGTAGAAGTTGGAGGAGGACAGCTATTGGAAGCTGGCACTCTTTTTCCACCAAGTGGGTTCCAAGGATTGAACTTAGATCTTCAGGCTTGGTGGTGGGCCTGTCTCACTGGCCGGACCATAATGGCTGCCTGCCTCTGCTTCCCAAGTGTTGGGATGAATGGTGTGTGTCACCAAACTTAGCTTTTTGCTTTTCTAGAGAGAATATCAGTAGCTTAGGCTGGCCTCCAACTCTGTATGTGTATGGACTTCTGACCTTGCCTCCACCTCCCATATATTGGGATCAATAGACATGTGTGTGTGTGTGTGTGTGTGTGTGTCACTGTAGTGAGTTTAATGAATTTTTCAAAAAAGAAAATAAAAAACAAAAAATGCAAATGAATCTATTTTAAATAAAGGTAGGTTCAGCAGGGGCTAACAAGATGACTCCCAGGTATTGTGTAGCAAGCCTGGAGAACTGAGTTCAAATACTGAAGTCCGTGTAAAAGCGGAGGGAAACTTGCATGTCTCTTCTTTACCCATACCATACACACACATAATAATAGTAAATATTGCCGGGCGGCGGTGGCGCACGCCTTTAATCCCAGCACTCGGGAGGCAGAGGCAGGCGGATCTCTGTGAGTTCGAGGCCAGCCTGGTCTACAAGAGCTAGTTCCAGGACAGGCTCTAGAAACTACAGGGAAACCCTGTCTCGAAAAACCAAAAAAAAAAAAAAAAAAAAATAGTAAATATTAAAAAAATCAAAAAATGGAGAAAAATATATAGCTCAAATAAAAACAATAAAAAACTAAAAAAAAAAAAAACCCAATTCAAACATCCAGGGATGTCTTTAACCCCAGCACTCACTAAGTAGAGGCAAGCAGATCTCTGTGAATTGGCCGCCAGCCTGGTCTATGTAGTGAGTTCCAGAACAGCCAGGGCTACATAGTGAGACCCTGTCTCAATAAACGAAGTAAAACCCCAAGAATAACAAAATCATAGGCTTGCCAGGTGCAGAAGGACATGCCTTTAATCTCATCACTATAGTGAGTTCCAGGACAGCCAGGACTATATAGAAAGACAGTTTCAAAAATAAATAAATTGAAAAAGATGGGCTCAACGCAAAACCAGGAAGTGTATATTGACTCTGTCACTGGCAGTGCTTTTCGTCCCGGTCTATGGTATCTATGACTACTGGAGAAGCTTAAGAGCTGAATGGTATTCGGACGAGAGGGTGAGAACCACCCTTCTGAGTAGGAAAGAATTCCGGATTCCAAGGGTACTGTCACCTCTTGACCTTGGAGCTCGTCTACTAGGCCCAGGTGGAATTAGGTAATAGATTGATTATTTATTTATATTTATTTATTTATTTATTTATTGTGATGTAAGGCTTAAAAAGACAGGAGGGTCTGCAGATAAATTTACTTTGTTCAGATCTCCATGCGTTTCCAGTGTGAGTTCCTTTCTTGGGCTCTGTACGTGCCTGTTTGCCCAGACACAATGATGTTTTGAATAAAGGTCAACAAGGGAGGTCACCCTCCGGAATCCTTTTACACCAAGGAGTCGCAGCAAAATCCTGGGCTTCCAACAGCTGCCGACTTCCGCCGGGAACTGCAAAACTTCTTGGGTTGCCATGGTCCATGGGAGCGAAATGCTGGCCGCCCTCTGGTCCCGAAGCCCTAGCCGGCTGTTGTAGCGTCCTCTCCAGTCCCTTTCAAAAGCTTTTCAAGGGGATCCATACTTGGGGAGGAGCTCGGACGGGACATTAACCTGGGCTTCTGTCCAAATGACTGGGGCGAATAAAAGACGCTTTTTTTAAACTAACGAGATGCAGCCTTGCTTGTCTCAAACGTTTTTTTTTTTTTTTTTTCCCCTGTGTGTTTTCCTGGAGAGCAGAGATGGTTCACCCCAAGCTTAGCCTGCACATGGGCATCACTCTTCCAACTTGTGGCAAAAGGATTTCTCACCCTGCTCTGGGCGGGAAGGTGAGGTGAAAAAAATTGAATCACACACACATACACATTCCCCCCCCCAGCATCACCGCACCGCATCCCACCCCATCCCAGCAGCCGGCCGAGGTGACTTGCAAATTCTGGGCACACTTTGACTAGGAAAGCGGGAAGAGCCTGAAATGCCAAGGCGCCCGCGGCTGCAGGCCTCTCGGTCAGTCCAGGGCATCCCGGTCGCCCCCGCGGTGGACTGGGGAGGATTTAGGGGCGCGCAGACAAAGCGGCAGCGGGAGCCGGCGAGCGGCTGCGGCGGCTCGGGCGCGGGGAGGGGCGGCGCGGCGTCCCCGCGGCGGCGGCGGCGGCGCGTCACGTTCTCTTCCCCGCCCCGAGCCCGAGAGCCGGGGAGGCGGGAGGCGGCGGCCGCGGCGGCTGCTGCTGCTGCTGTGAGGCAGGTGGCGGAGACCCCGGCGTCGCAGGCGGTGAGTGAAGCGCGGGCCTGCTTTCTCTCCTCTTCCTCGCTGTCCCACCCTTTCTCTCCCTCCGCTCCTTCCCGTCGCTGGGGTGGGGTGGGGGGGACGCCGGGAGGGAAGGCTCGCCTCCAGCTCCCGCCACGTACCCGGGCCGCGGCTGAGGAGACACGGGCGCACCCGTGAGGGCGGCGGGCGGCGAGGAGAGAGGACCGGCTGGCTGCGAGCGGCGCGCGGCCGACCGGCCGGCCCTGTCAGCCGCGGCCCGGGCCTCGCCTTCCTCCCGCCGCCTCAAGATGGAGCGTGGACTCCTTGTCCCTGCGCCGCCGCCTCGGGCGCCGCTCGCTCTCCCTCTCTCGGCCCGCGCCTTCTCCTCAGCTCCTGGGGTGGGTGCGGGGGCTCCGGGGACGGCTCTGCCCCTCGTGGAGGCCGCGGGTCCGGTTGGACCTGTTGCCCTCGACGCCGCCGCTCGTCACCTGAGCAGTCCTCAGGCAGGGCCGGGGACGCCGGGTGCCCGCGAGCCGGCATGGAGGACGCCCTTGTCCCGGCCGGCCCGCCACGTCCCTGCTCGGCCCTGGGCTTTTGTTTTCCCTCAGACCCCGTGGATCATGATTCTCTGAGGAGCAAGGGTGACTGGGGTGCCAGAGCTCTGAAATCACCGCTGCCGGGTAACCCGAACCTGCTCCCGCGGCCGGGGATTGGCGCGGAAGACAGATGACACTTGTTCGGGGTGGGGGCGGGGGGGATTTTAAAAGCTAGAGCATTCTGGTTTTTCTCGAATTAGGAGGTCTTGTGTTCTTATGAGAACAACAACAAAAATACCGGATTCTGATTCTGGAGTCTAGCCCTGAGATCCCTCAGTCGCTCCACTTCATGCGGCTTTTCCATCTGGCAGGAACCGCGCGCCACCCCCTTCCTCCTGCCCAGCCCCACCCCTCGGGTATGAAGAAATGACACGTTAGGTCCGTAGTCCGCGTGGATACCTCTTTTTAGCAAAAACTTGGGCGCCAATTACTGTTCTTTTAAGGGGCGTGGGGATGATTCAGTAATTTCCCTTTTCTTTTTGTGTGCATGTGATTCAGCAGCCTGGCCTCTCCCTCTTTTAGGCCGGGACTGTGGCTGCTTGGGGCTCTCTAAGTATTTATGCCGTGACTGGCTGCTGCGATTTGATGGTTCGGGTTCTGGGATAGTAGTATTATTACTCGTGCCCGTGGTTTCCGGTCCGGAGAGCAGAGTTTGGCTCCTAGGCGTACTAATAAGTTTGTGCGAGACTCCTCAGGTATGTTGTGCCTCAGCCCCGGGGGCATTTCTTCCTCTTGAAAGAATAACAATTAACCTTTATGGAGAGCTTCTGGCCTGGCTCTGGGCTAGAGTGGTGGTTTTTTTTTTTTTTTTTTTTTGCTCGCCTAATCCACCCTACCTAAGGAGGTTA
This sequence comes from Arvicola amphibius, assembly GCF_903992535.2. Lineage (NCBI taxonomy): Eukaryota > Metazoa > Chordata > Mammalia > Rodentia > Cricetidae > Arvicola > Arvicola amphibius. The sequence continues at coordinate 81,779,966 of NC_052056.1, read as the reverse complement.
TAGTCATTCTCATTTTACCGAGAGGGCGTTGAAAGGTCAGAGTCACAGCCTATAAGAGAAGTCAGGAGTTGTACTTCTTTCTGCTTCGTAATTTTGTCCGAACAGTGAATCAATGGCAAAAAAGCAAGGTTGGACATTATTAAAGCCCAGGAAGTGGGCGAGTGCTCGGCTGAGAGTTAAGCCCCTTGTTGAGGTGCAGAGAAAGCCCTTGGCTTCCTGCTAGACCTGGTTCAAAGGGTGAAAATGGAAACGGGGTGGCAGCTTTCCTAGGATCCCTGAACATGAGGATTTTGCCATTCTCTGTTTTTCAGTCGTTATTGAGCACACAAAACAAGCCAACCTGTTCTTTAAGGATAGAAACCTGAAGGGGTTTAGTAGTTTCTGAAACTTACTTTTAGTACTTATATATTTAGTGTGTGTGTTTGTGTATGTGGGTGAGTGGGTGCCTGTGTTCTGGAACATGCTTGTAGAGGTCGCAGGGCAGACAGCTTGTGGGAGCTGGGTCTTCTGTCATGTAAATCCAGTGGATCAAACTCAAATTGTCAGACCTGACTGCAAGCAACTTTTCCTGATGAAGCCATCTTTCTAGCCCTAGAAGTTTAGTACTTTTATTTATTTTTACCCAATTTCTGTAATTTGTTTATTTTTATATCAAGTGCATTGGTGTTTTGTCTGCATGTGTGTCTGTGTGAGGGTGTCAGATCTTTGGAGTTACAGGCAGTTGTGAGCTGCCTGTGGGCACTGTGAATTAAACCCAGGTCCTGTGGAAGAGCAACTGTGCTCTCAACTGCTGAGCCATCTCTCCAGCCCAATTTTTACCCAATTTTTTTTTTTTAAGATTTATTTATTTAGGGGCTGGATAGATGGCTCAGAGGTTAAGAGCAGTGTCTGCTCTTCCAGAGGAGGTCCTGAGTTCAAGACCCAGCAGCCACATGGTGGCTCACAACCATCTATGAGATCTGGTGCCCTCTTCTGACCTGCAGGTGTACATGCAGACAGAACACTGTATACATAATAAATAAAATCTTAAAATAAAAAAGATTTATTTATTTATTATATATGTATGCCTGCTTGTCAGAAGGGAGCACCAGATCTCATTACAGATGGTTGTGAGCCACCATGTGGTTGCTGGGATTTGAACTTACGACTTCTGGAAGAGCAGCCTGTCCTAACTGCTGAGCCATCTCTCCAGCCCTATTATTTCTATTATTAACTTTGTTACGTGATCCATTATATGTGTGGAAGTAAACCCAGGTCTTGCAAGAGTGGTAGTGCTTTTAACCTCTGAGCTATCTCTTTAGCCCTTCCTGTTTTAATTGTAGGCACCCACACTCATGGGGAATTTAGGCCCCATGAGAGCCAGGATTATGAGCAGTTGTCAGTCTCCCAGTAGAGGAACTAAGAACCCAGCTCAGGTCCTCTGCAGTTACAGCACTTGCTATTAGCTGCTGAGCTTTCTCTCCAGCACCCTCTTTTCTAAGATTTATTTTTATTTGTATAAGTGTTTGTCTGCATGTTTATGTTTCATGTGCATCCCTGGAGTTATGGGTGTTTGTGTGAGCTGTCATGTGAATGCTAGGAACGAAAGCTGGGTCTTCTGCAACAGCAGTAAGTGCCCTTAAATGCTCCCCCCCCCCAGGGCTTGGAATCAAGAGGGTTGTGTGTAAGGGATGATCTGGTCTTGTATCCCATACAAAGGTAGGAACTTATAAACATCTTCATGTTGACTTCCTGATGTTCATCATTATTATTTACAAGTAGATTTCTGTTTCTTCTTGAATTTACACACCAAAGGCAAGGGACTTTGCGCCCCCTGCCCCCACTCTGTGAAATCCTCTACAGAATTCTGCCATTTTATGTGCTCAATGTCTTTGTTATGTAGTTAATTGAAATTATGGGATCCATAAATTTCAAGACTGGCTTTGTAGATGTCAGCACTAAAAAAGGAGAAAAACCACAGAAGTGGATCATGGTAAAGGCACAAGGAGATGGCTTAATCTTTGTAGACATTAAAAAAGCCATCTGACCCATAATTCCCAGCAGGAGTTATTACTCTGCTCATGAATTATTAGACAGCTGTGTAAGGAGGCTTTAAACTATTACAGCATCCTATATATTTTTAATAAACATAGGGTATGTTGCCCATCTAGGTGGAACTCAAGAATCCCTGTGCTTTAAATCAGCATTTGCATTAAGGGAATCATTGATGGAAGAGTGACCTCTTTAGACTGCAGTCAGGATACAGAAGAAGCTTCTCCCACTCTTTTTTTTTTTTTTAATAGGTTGACAGATTGTACTTAACCAACCTTGAATTTGGCTAGTACATCTGGGTTAATATCTTGGACCTGGCATGAAGTACCAAGGAATTTTGGCCACAGTCGGTAAAGAGATTTTTTTTTCCTTAAATCTCCATCTGGCACTTCTGGAAGGACAGATTCCATTAGCACTAACTCAATGGGTGGGTCTGTTTTTTGGTTTTCTGTTTATTGTGGTCCAGCAACAACATCTTAAAAGTATTTTTTTTTTTTTTTTTTTTTTTGCAAAGTCCTTGACAGGAGGAAATAGTCCTGTTACAGGATGCCTGTTGGGAAGCCTATCTAGTTTCTTAGTCCCTGGGAAAGCCTTCAGTTGAACTGTGGTGGTACATGCCTTTAGCCTTTAATTTCAGCACTTAGGAGGCAGAGGCAGGTGGATCTCTGTGAGTTTGAGACCAACCTGGTCTACAGAGTGAGTTCCAGGACAGCCTCCAAAACTACACAGAGAAACCCTATCTTGAAAAACCAAAAAAATAAAAAATAAATAAAATAATTATGTAATGATATGACCCAGTTTGCTTTTAACTTGAGTTATGTAGTTTGGTGTTTACTTGCTTACTTACATCTAAACTTGGATTAAATCCCAGTTGGAGAGTCTGCCCATTTTTTTTTTTTTTTTTTTTGGTTTTTCGAGACAGAGTTTCTCTGTGGCTTTAGAGCCTGTCCTGGAACTAGCTCTTGTAGACCAGGCTGGGAGTCTGCCCATTTTTGACACTTGAAAGTGGCAAGTCCTTGATTGACAATGTTATTTTTGAAGCCAAGGGCCGAAGGATCCAGATGTTCAGGATGTGCAAATCATCTGGAATTTGGGTTTGACGTATAACAGAAAAGCAACTTTAACTTTTTTTTCCTGACTGTACAGATTATTTTTATTTAGTGTGTGTGTACGTGTCTGCGCATGTGTGCATGCATGCCACAGCATGAATGTGGTGGTCAGAGGATATGTTAGTGACGTCACTGTTGCTGTAATAAAACCCTATGACTGAGTCAGCTTATAGAAGAAGGTTTATTTGGGTTTACGGTTCCAGAGGGAGACACTATCATGACATGGCAGCAGGGGGCAGGAGCAGAAAGCAGAGGATTGATTACATTTTCACCTGCAAGCATGAAGCACAGAGAGCAATCTGGAAGTCGGGTGAGACTGTGAGCTCTCCAGGCCCACCCAGTGCTGCTGTACCTCCTCCTCCTCAGCACCAGCTGAGGACCAAGTGTGAAAATACCTGAGCCCAGCCAGGCGGTGGTGGTGCACGCCTTTAATCCCAGCACTCTGTGAGTTCGAGGCCAGCCTGGTCTACAGGAGCTAGTTCCAGGACAGGCTCCAAAGCCACAGAGAAACTCTGTCTCGAAAAACAAACAAAAACAAAAACAAAAAAAAAAGAAAAAGAAAACACCTGAGCCCATGGAAGCCGGGCATTCAGATCACCGGGAGGTCAGTGACGTGGGGGTCAGTTCTCTCCTTTCACCATGTGGTTTCCAGCAGAGTGCTCCTGTCCACTGAGCCGTTTCTCTGGCCCTATACATTCCTCAACTCATGTCGTACCCTGAAGTATTTGGAACCCCCTTTAGGAAAAATAGGTGATAGTAGAGGTATTTTTCTAGAATTTTTCCCCCTTTAGACAGGGTTTCTCTGTGTAGCTCTGGCTGTCCTGGAACTCACTCTGTAGACCAGGCTGACCTTGAACTCAGAGACCCACCTGCTTCTGCCTCCCAAGTGCTAGGATTAAAGTGGCGTGCCACCACCTCCTGGCTCTAAATTTTTTTTAAATATAAATAGCCTTTATTGGTTGCAATAGTCAATTAAAGAGTCCTGTTCTTTTTTTTAAAAAAAAAATTATTTATTTATTTATTATGTATACAATATTCTGTCTACATGTATGCCTGCAGGCCAGAAGAGGGCATCAGACCTCATTACAGATGGTTGTGAGCCACCATGTGGTTGCTGGGAATTGAACTCAGGACCTTTGGAAGAACAGGCAATGCTCTTAACCACTGAGCCATCTCTCCAGCCCCCAAGAGTCCTGTTCTTGTTATTTAGGTCTTATCTACAGATCCTGTTAAAGCCTGAAAATTGTGTCTGTGTGTGTTGCTGGAGATCGAATCCAGGATATTGTGTGTTGCTAGGCAAGTGCTCTACTGCTGAGCTACATGCCTGGCTCTTTGAAGACTTTGTGTTTTGAGACTTTAAAAAAATAGGGCAGTGGTGGCACACGCCTATAATCCCAGCACTTGGCTGGCAGAGGCAGGTGGATCTCTGTGAGTTTGAGGCCAGCCTGGTCCACAAGAGCTAGTTCCAGGACAGGCTCCAAAGCTACAGAGAAACCCTGTCTCAAAAAACCAAAAAAAAAGTATGTACGTGTGTGTGTTATGTGTGTGTGTATCTAAGTATATGTAAGAGTAGTGCCTGCAGAAGCCAGAGGAGAGTGTTGGATCTCCTCAAGCCAGAGTTTTAGGTGGTGGTGAGCCACTGAACACAGGTTCTTGCAAACAAACTCAGCTCTTTTGCATGATCAGTATGCAGTCTTGACTACTGAACCATCTCTCCAGCCTCAGCAGTCAGTTTTTGTCATTGTTTTATGTTTTATTTAGTAAAAGATTTTTTATTTTTTTATGTGTGTGTTTTTTATATGTATATATGTGTACAATGTACATCATGCTTGACAACTGTAGAGGCTAGAAGTGGGTGTCAGATCCCTGTAACTGGAGAAACAGATGGTTGTGAGTTGTCAAGTGAGTGTGGGAATCAAATCTGGGTCCTCTGAAGAACAGCAAGATTTCTTAACCACTGAGCATCTCTCTGCTCTCCCCTGCTTAAAACAACTACTTATTTAAAGAGGGAGTGTGTGTGTGTGTGTGTGTGTGTGTGTGTGTAGGGCCAGAGGTCAATCTTGGTGTTCCTCCAGTGTCACCCCCCTTTTATTTATTTATTTATTTTTGAAATAGGGGCTCTGACTAGCCTTCAACTTACCAATTAGGCTAGACTGGCTAGCCAAGAGACCCGAGAATCTCCCTTTCTCTGCTGCTTCAGCTTTGGGGGAGGGTGTCACAATGTGCATCTTTTCTTTTTATTTGTTTTTAAATATTGGTTTTGGATATTGAACCCGGGTCCTTATGC